>NW_021621323.1:8161506-8235981 GCF_004785775.1 Grammomys surdaster
GAGAGAGAGAGAGAGAGAGAGAGAGAGAGAGAGAGAGAGAGAGAGAGCGCTGAGCATGGGGGATTTACACACTTTAATGCCAGCAACAGGAGAATCTCTGTGAGTTCGAGGCCAGCCTATTCTACACGGTGAGTTCCAGGACATCCAGAATGGCACAATAAGACCGTGTCTCCTGTTATGGGTGGGCTGAGGCAACACAGTAATGTGCTGTATAATTGCTTCATTTAGAGTCTTGGAAACTTACAGCAAAATCTTTGAAACACTAGACACAGACAAGGTCCCATCTTCTCACAAACCAGAGGCCCCCTGTGAGTCACTCTATAATACTTCCGTACAGCTCAGTGCTTAGTTGCGACTTGGTTTGCCTATGAAAAGAAATACCATTTTCTATTGCTCATGCCTTTGAAAGGGAAATTAAATTTATATACAAATATTAATAGTAGGCAAAATATCTAAATATTCTTGTTCCACACCAGTTGTCTCTTCCAGCTACATCTGTCGTCCCTTAGTCAATAAGAAGTAGACCCTGTACTGTAGCAATGTAAGACCCCAGCAACATACAGGAGACCTTGCTATAAAATTTATATTCATGGAGTAATGATTTAACTGCTAACTGCTATCAAAGCAGAAGAAGAAGACGAAGAAGAAGAAGAAGAAGAAGAAGAAGAAGAAGAAGGAGGAGGAGGAGGAGGAGGAGGAGGAGGAGGAGGAGGAGGAGAAGGAGAAGAAGGAGGAGAAGAAGGACAACAACAAGAACAAGAAGAACAAGAACAACAATAAATGAGAATATGTGGAAACACACGAATTGAATTATAGAATTATAATTTATACTTCTTTTAATTTCTCTAACAAATCAGAGTCATAAGCATTGCAGAATCCATCAAAAATAATTGTATAGGTATGACAGGGGCAAATCAATAAGATAAAATAAAAATTCAGAGTAGAACCCTAAGTCCAGTCACTTTTCCCATATCCTGCTGCAGGCTGACCCTAAATCACTCATACCCTACCTGGATGATGACAATCACAAGTTATTCATTATTTTCTACTTTTAATTCTCTTTTATTGTCACTTTAACTACAATATACTATAACCTAGTCACTATTTAAGTGACTTCTTTGATGAGTAGTTGGGAGGAAACTTGACAGACTCCAGCCTTAAACAGGGTAAAGTGTTTGACAGAATTCTTCAGCTGATGAGTTATCCCAGTAAAGAGGGTCCTTGTCTTCCATCTTTATTCATCTAAGTCATAGGTTTTGAGCATCAAAATCCTGACCACTGCCCTTAATTGGAAAAATAAGAGCAAGTAGAAAAATCTGCACGGGGACACAAATGGAGGAGTTAGAGAAAAAACTGAAGGAGCTGAAGGGGTTTGCAACCCCATAGGAAGAACAACAATGTCAACCAACAACCCCCCCCCGAACTCCTAGGGACTAAACTACCAATTGAAGAGTACACATGGAGGGACCCATAGATCCAGCCACATATGTAGCATGTGTATTGTCTGACGTCAATAGGAGGAGAGGTCCTGGAAAGGCTCAATTCTCCAGTGTAGAGGAATTCCAGGGCAGTGAGATGGCAGTGGGTGGGTGGGAGGGGGAACACCCTCATAGAAGCAGGGGGAGGGGGAATGGGATGGGGGACTCTGGAGGGGAAGCCAGGAAAGGGGATAACATTTGAAATGTAAATACATAAAATATCCAATAAAAAAGAGAAAGAAATTAACCATAAAGATTGTTCTGTTTAATCATAGTCAATAAAGCACTAAGTTGAAACACACAGCCTCAGAATATACACTTACATATATACATACATTTACATCTAAGAATGGACTATATGGAGATCTATTAAATATTCAAGTATGTTAGTTCGGAAACAGAGACAAAAAGAGAGAGTGTAAACCTATTTCATCACTTAGTCATATCAATTTTGTTTCCCATAGGTCTTCAAAATACTGAATTTCTTTGGATGCCCACCACCTGCTGTTTTATGAGGTACCTGTGAATTCCTAGTTTTCTACTCTACTCAAACTATGCTGTTGTAACCCACCCACTCCACAAGGGTTACAACCAGTCCTCCAAAACAGCAGCTGTTCTTTCCAGATGCAAGCCTGAATATCTGATCAAGTCACCTACTTGCTTCATACATTTTCATGGCTTAGGGGGAAAAACAACACGGGATATAAAGGTCCATATGACTTCCTTTCTACCAACCTTCCCAGCCCATGCCCCTATCTCTCAGCTGCGTTGTTGCTCCTGTCTCCATTACTGGTAGCTTTGTTTCTCCTCTATAGTTTGTTGACCTCTATGAAGCATCGTCCTCAAGGAAGATCACCCTGACACCCCAACTAGTTAACATCCTTTGTTATAGGCTGTTTCTTCTCTTCTGGACAATTCTCCTAGCTGTGATTGAATCTGTGTTTGCTGATAAATGTGTGTGTGTGTGTGTGTGTGTGTGTGTGTGTGTGTGTGCTAAGCACATGATCTACCCTAGAATGACACCCCCATTCTCATTGACTTTCTTCCTGACATAAAAGGACATGCCAGAGAGTTTGGCTTTACTGTCTATAGGATTGATATCATAGGATTTGGAGAAAAAAAATATCTGAAACACAGAATTTTTCTTCAAATACCTTTTGAATGAATGAATTCAGATTTCCTGATTTCATACTTTAGCCTATTTGCCAGAAACTTATCCTAAGTTTTTAATATTTGGGGCTAGGAGATGATACTGAGGACTGAACCTCAGGCCCTACATATGGCACACAATCCCTCTACCAGTGAAGAGCTTCTCTACCCCAAGAAATCTTGTAGATAGTTTGGTTTGCTTTGTTTTGTTAGCAGTGAATAGTAACTAGTTGTCTCTATAAAATACACAGAGGTACTGCTCCCCAAGTCTCCGTCCCACTAACACAGACAACAGTTAAGGTTTTGTTTAAAGAGCTTCGGCACTCTTAACTTTTGTTTTCTGATTTTTAGGAAAATATAAATTTTGTATCTGAAATCTTAACACAATTAATTTTAATTAAATTGGAGGAGGGATTCAATGTCGACTTTCTATGCTTTTTCTTTTCACTCAACTTTGAAGTTTGTCTTTAAAGAGCCAAAGACTAACCCAATGAAGAGAGATCCCTTACTATGCTCAAATTTTAAAAAGTCATATGAAGGATTATAAGACTCAAAATTAAATTTCTTAAAGACGCCATGTATCTGAGACAAAAATTAAGTCTAACTTTAAAAGGGGACATTTTGTCATTATGTTTCCTTTTTTGGCAATCTCACTACATCTTTAGGATTGAGAATTAAACATTATTTGATCTATATGGTTCAGAAGTGTTTCCCTTTTTTTTTCTGTTTTTTTGTTTTTTCGATACAAGATTTCTCTGTGTAGCCCTGGCTGTCCTGGAACTCACTCTGTAGACCAGGCTGGCCTCGAACTCAGAAATCCTCCTGCCTCTGCCTCCCAAGTGCTGGGATTAAAGTCGTGCGCCACCACCACCCAGCCCAGAAGTGTTTCTAACCCTTAAGTTTATTTCTGTACCCTCCTCATGGGGGACCACCAGCCACAGTGTGCAAAGTTAATATTTATGAAACCCACTAAAATGCCGTACAAATGAATCCTCGACTAATCTAGACTGTTAAAGGAGGTATTAACTCAAAAATAGGGTGATGGCATCAAGTCAAGCCATTTCCTCCCATAAATTCAGTATATCCCTCAAATTCAAGGTCATCACCCCTTGCTGCACTTCCAGCTTGAAGCTACAATTTCTTCTCTTCCCTGTCTAGTGTGGGCTGTTTTGATGCACATTCTTATTTATTATTACTTGTGCAGAGAGTGATTGGAATGTTTTATGTCATCTGGCAAACTCCAAGAGATGCTCTTGAAAGAGATCATGTTTCCAAAAGACATTCTATGCACATGTGAAAATATCATGATGAAACTCACTATTATGTGTGATTAATATCTGCCAAGAACAACAAAAATTATTCTGGAAACAAAAAGCAAAAAGATCACATTTTTTTTCTTTACTGTTTTATAAAATACACGAAAATAGTAAGATTTCTTACACATTACTATAGAAACCTCTGACTCATGCTGGACTATCAGCTCCACCAGTCCCTGGATATTCTTAATGAAACCTGGTGACATATCAAAGGCAAAGCCCAGCTCTGATGCCTCCTCTATGGTATCTAGCTAAAAGTTCTATCCTACCATCATGCTTTAAAAAGATTCTAAAATGGAATTTCATTTTATTCTTTATCCAAAATTTTATAACATGTTTTGTTTCTCTGACTTTACTTGAGTTCAATTCATTTAACATTTTTATTTGAGGGAAGTGAGGACGTAAGAAATAGGATTCTCATGAATTGGGGATTTTTGTATAAACATATGTACTTCTGAAAGGAACAGCAAACCTGAATTCCTAATACGATAGATGGATGATAATACGATATAGAAATGGAGCTTCCATCTCTGACAATTGTATATGAGAATCAACACTGAGGTCCCCAGTAGCACAGACCAAACATAAAGGCAGGCAGGGGAGACACAGTCTCACTCTACGGATGCAGTTGAACACTCTAAGCACTTTTGTGATTATTATTTTTTTTTAACATCACATCCATAGTGCAGAGTTTTGTGTGTTTTGAAAAAGGCATGGCACTGCACAGCTGGAGAGAGGGTGGCGAGGTGGTGTATGGAAGGGACTGAACTTATGGACAGAACCCCAGCTTCAGAAGCAATATACAAGGAGTTTATGGAAGGCAGTGTAGGTGTCCCATGACCCTATTGTGTACCGAAATGTCTTTATAAAGGCTTTGCCATGATAATTCCTCCAGTTCCTTTTTACATAGATTAAAGTGGCACTTATCAAGATCCATGAATCTACCTGAGACACAAAAATGTTTTTCTTAGAGTCACACAGAAACAGGTATCATTTTTCTTGCTGTTATTACTATTACCGAATCAGGAGTCTAGCATTATACTGTGAAGAATGAAAGGACCATATGTTTTAGGTGGTGCACAATTTGCTGCACACACAGCTTCCTCCTCACCTTCTGCAGGAAAGTCTGCCTTGCCCGCTTTGGTCCAGGGTGTCTGTTGTTTCTACTCACTTATATTACAGTTACTGTATCAGCATTTGTGTATGCAGAACTCTCTGTTAATTTTTAGACTTAAAGTTCAATGGTCAAGGGAGAAGTACAGACTATGACATAAAGAATTTGCTGCAACTTGCAACTTACTGCAAATGCCAAAGCTGGTTGATATCTATTGGAGGCCTCCCATTTTTGGATGAGAAAGAGAGGAGGGTTGGACGAGGTAGGAAGTGGAGGTGAGAGGGAGGGACTGGGAGGAAAGGAGAGGGGGAAGCTGCAGTAAGGATTTGAAGTAAATAAAGAAATTAACAAAAAATTTAATTCAAACTCTATTTCTATTATATCTTAATAATTTGACCAAGGACAATTTCCTACCTGTAGATTCATCAGTTGCTAAATGTGGGAAACAGCAATGTCGAATTCAACAGCCTGTAGCACTGACTAAATAGTATATAGATTTGACTCAGTACTGAGTGTACTCTGAGCACTTGTCACATACCACTGTTATTATTAAATATCTCAGAATTAAAACCTACTTCTCTGCCATTCTGAATATTCCTATGCAGTCTCTTATGTACTTAAATGAGTACTCAGTAAACATAAATTTGAACTACAAGTTCTGAAGATTTTTAAGTTATTGTTGTTGATATTATTAAAAGTATTTTTATTGACAGTATGGTTCTTGTGAATATAGAATTTGTGTTAGAATTATCACCAGGCCAACAACAGTATCAACCAACCAGACCCCGCCCCAGAACTCCAGGGACTAAACTACCAACTAAAGAGTACACACGGAGCAGCCCATGGCTCCAGCTGCATATGTAGCAGAGGATGTCCTTATTTGGCATCAATGGGCTGAGAGGCCTTTGGTCCTGTGGATGCTTGATGCTTATCCTAGGGGAATGCTAGGGCAGTGAGGTGGGAGTGGGTAGATGGGTGGGGGAGCACCCTCATAGAAGCAGGGAGAGGGGGAGGGGATAGGGGGTTTGTGGAGGGGAGACTGGGAAGGGAGATAAGATTTGAAACATAAATAAATAAAATAACCAATAAAAAAAGAAAGAAAGAATCATGAGATCAAAGCAAATCATGACTCTTAGGTCTTAATGTATTTATTTTAAAAAATTATATTTGTAATATAAGGGTACACTCCCTGTATTTAATTTTTTAGAAATTGAAATGTAGTTTATTTAAAAAGAGCTATTGAGATGCATAATTTATACAAGGAATAGACATTAAGGATGTAAATAATGCTTTTGCATGTCCTCTGTATATTTTAGTCTCTAACAAAGCAATTGAAATACTTAGAAGTAATAGAAAAGTTCAGTGTGAAAATGTTGCTTTTCCTCATCTATGCAATCATTATGAGAAAGTGCAGCAGTAGGTTTGCTGGAACAATTGTGATGCCGAAGAGAAGAATAAGATTGAAATAATAAAGGGCATTTTCCCTGCACTCCCCCATGAATATGGCTTTCCATACTTAAGAATGAAGACCACCCACTTCTCTATCTCTCCTGTCTTTGTCTTTCCAATTGCAATTGCAGAGATTTTTTTTCTTCCTCTTTCTAAGTGGGATTGAAGCATCCTTACTTAGGCCTCCCTTCTTGTTAAACTTCATACAGTCTGTGAGTTTTATCTTGAGTATTCTGTACTTTTAGGATAATACTCTCTTATCACTGAGCATGTACCATGCATGTCCATTTGGATCTGCATTACCTTGCTCAGGATGATGTTTTCTAGTTCCATCCATTTACCTGTAAAATTCATGAAGTCCATATATATGTGTGTGTGTGTGTGTGTGTGTGTGTGTGTGTATATATATATATATATATATATATATATATATATATATATATTTGAACAGTATTCCATTCTATAAATGAACTATATTTTCTATGTCCTTTCCTCAGTTGAGAGAGAGACATCTGGGTTATTTCAAGCTTCTGCCTATTACTAAAAAGGCTGCACATAGTACATAGTGAATCATGTGTCATTGTGGTATGTTAGAGAACCTTTATGTATATGCCCAAGAGTGGTATAGCTGGTACTTCAGGTATTACTATTTTCAGTTTTCTGAGGAACTCAGAAATTGATTTCTCTAGAAGTCGTACCAGTTTGCAAATCCACCAGCAATGGAGTAGTGTTCCTCTTTCTCCACACCCTTGCCAGCATGTGCTGTCACTGGAATTTGTGATCTTAGCCATTCTGATTGGTGTAAGGTAGAATCTCAGGATTTTTTTGATCTGCATTTCCCTGATGACTAAAGACTTTTAACATTTCTTTCAGTGATTCTCAGCCATTTGAGATTCTCCTGTTGTAAATTCTCTGTTTAGCTCTGTGCCTCATTTTTTAATTGGGTTGCTTGGTTTTTTAGAGTCTAACAAATTTTGTACTGGATACAAGAGATGCAAGAACAAAGTAGAGCAGAGATGAGGAATTGGCCACCCAAAACTGGCCCAACTTGGGACCCATCCCAAGATCAAACACCCTGCCCTGTCACTAGCAATGGCACTGTTATGTTTGCAGATAGGAGCCAATCATAACTGTCCCCTGACAGGCGCCACATAGCAATCAGTGGAAACAGATATAGAGGCCCACAGTCAAACACTGGAAGGAAGTCTGGGAGCCTTATGGAAGTGTTGGGGGAAGGATTGAAGACCCCAGAAAGAGTCAACTAACCTGAACCCATGGTGGCTCTCAGAGACTGAACCAACAACCAAAAACCATACATAGACTGGACCTAGGCCCCTGCACATATGTAGCATGTACAGTTCAGTCTTCAAGTCAGTCTCCTAACTACAATAGCGGGAGCTGGTGCTAAAGCTGTTGCCTGTCTGTGGATCAGGTTCCACTAACTGAGCCGTCTTGTCTGTCCTCAGTGGGAAAGCATTTGCCTTGTTCTGCAGAGACTTGAGGCAATGAGATGGGGGGACCGTGGTGAGGGAAAGGAGGGTGAGGGGATTTGGGGACAGAACTGTATATGAGGAGAGACAGGAGAGAGGCAGTTGAATGAATGGAAATACGCAGATGCTGGGGTGGGCATGGTAGGAGGGATGCTCTAATAAGTCCCGGAGACCTGTGACTGTGAGCAGATGACCTTAGCTGAAATGTCCAACAGTGGGAACATGGAAACTGAAGAGACCACCTCCAAAAGCTTGGTTTGGCCTCAGTGGGAGAGGATGTGCCTAATGCTATACAGACTTGGTGACCCAGGGATAAGGGAATGCGTGGCGGGAAGGGGTGGTGAGGTGGAGAGCACCCTTCCAGAGGCAAAGGGGAGGTCGGAGAGATTGAAGAACTCTTGGTGGGGTAGTAGGTGGGCAACTTTTGGAATGTAAATAAATAAAACAATTTCAAAAAGCTATCACCAATTAGTTATTGGGTTTGTGCTAGATAGGTGACTCCTACTTTTCCTAACCTAACCATTAGACCATCATGCCCCCCAGAGGCATTTGTATAAACTCTTTTCTGCCACCAATTATATTGTCGTTAAACACCACTTGTAAAGGTCTCTTTTTTACCCTGAGCTTCAGACTTTTATTATTTCTCCTTTTGCTATTCTGACTTAAGGTTCACTTGGATGAAAAAAAATTTTCTTTAATGACGTCTTTTGTTTAATTTTCTTATGACCGATTGTATTAATTAAACCTTTGCTAGTGGCAACTTTGTGATTGTAAGACAACTGCCTATGTCCTCTTGCTCGCTCTCTCAGTCCAAGCACTTTTTACTACCCTGATATTGAGAATTGCGAGCTTGATCTCTGTGGTAGTTTCAGTTGCTTCTTCTACCATGGCCTTAATTCAGGGAGTCCATACAGCAGAACATGTTACCACAATTTCTAAAATTGTTTCTATTGCTCTTGTTACACAGGAAAGGACAGATATACGTGTCACAAATAGAATTAATGTTTTAGAGGAAGCTGTATTGTATACAGGAACTTATTGAAAATATTGAAAATATTGAAAATTGAAAATATTAGGGTTAGGCTTACTACTGCCTGTCACACTAATTATAAATTGATCACTATGACAGACCATGTTTCTAAGATTGATTTAAATATTCACACTCTTCCTGAGCAGATTGCCGCAGTCTCACCTGCTTATTTACAGCTGTCTTCAGCTGAAAATGTAACTTCCTCCTTTCTCAATGACACCAGCCTTATGTTTCTTACAGGTATTTCTGGTCTTTCCTGATTAACCTAGGAATTGTTGTTGGTCTGTTTCTTATTTTTGTTATACTTTTTCCACTCCTCTTCTGACAAATAAGCTTGGAGCTCTGTGATGTGGCTCGTAATGTCCTATAGCTTCAATTAAAAAATAAAAAAGGAGATAGTGGTGGCCACATAGCAATTGCAGATTACAGCATATGAGTGCTTCACTGCTGGGACTCTATTGTGGCATTCTACTTTCCATTCTCCCTTGCATTCTATTTTGGCAAGGACCATAGAACTCCCTTCCCATTTGACAAGGCCCTCTGCTGAATTTGGTGGCCTCTGAGTATATTACCTAAATTCTGTGTGCTACAAGTTCTCTTTGTTTTTGCTATGCTCTTTATACTATGACAATACTTAGTTTCACTTTGTAGGGCATTTTCTGTTTTCCTCAATAGTCATTTAAGGGGTCAAACCATCCATCTCTTTGCAACTATTGATCTGCCAGATGTGACCATTAATCCTGGGTATTTGGGGACTTGTCCCTAGAGACACACCTACAATCATACTGAGTAAACCTGTGGCATCTGTGGTGGGCAGTGGGTCCTGCTTACATAACTCTCCTGATGAAGACATATCTGATCAACAGAAACTTAAAATGAGGAACCTATGTATGATGGAAGAAATGCAGGAAATTCTGTAGCAAGCAAGTGAGCTTCCTGAAGACAGCTGACCATTGGGCATAGCTGAGATGGGTAAATCCTGGAGAGGCATGGAACATAAGAACTTTGTCCTGGGATTGCTTCTTGCTGCTGATATGGCTTTCTATGCTCACCATTACTGTATTTCTCAGACACCTGACATGACATGGAAATGCTATCACTGCCTATTGTATGTACCCACTGTGTTGTGCAGATTTCCTACAGAATCAATATGAAGATGTATTTTCATGAAATAATGCTGTTTAGATGAATTCATGGTTTCATAATTCCCAATAATTTTATAGAACTCCTGAATTGATTCAAGAAATTTTAAGCTCTCTGCAGAATAAGAAAGGTGCAAATAGAGTTCTGTGAATCTTTGTCACAAGCATGTAAATTGCATTAGGAAGAGAAATAGGCTTGGCACAAATGTATGATCACAAGAAATTGTCAGGAGCCATAATGGGACAAGCTAGTAACTAGCAGGTGATCATCCTGAGATAGCCTGCTTCAGATTATTATATAATCTGCTACAGGTTCATTCTTATTAAGCAAGGCTGTAAGGGATTCATTTCAGGAAAAGATTCTCACTATTAATATGCTTTTTTGATATTATTAAAAATATATAATAATCACTAAGTAATAGCCAATCCCTTTGGAGCAGATCTCTACAGATCCATGAAGATGCACTGTCTAGTAGTGATGCTATATAGACAGATAGACAACTCTTTAAGTCTTAATGATGATCCTATAAGAATTCCTAAAATTATATCTGTAATTATTAAGCTCTTTTATAGTGGGACTGCTATTAGGTCCTTTTCTGATAGTCAGAACTTCGATGAGAACTCTGTCAGTCTCCCAAGTGTCAGCAGTTAATCGCTTTTAGATAGTAACCAGACTTTTTCCTACTCAGAGCACATTTCAAGAGGTTGTAAAACAATTAACCAAAGGCCATAAAAGGGGAACTAATGATTTATTATAGGTGCTAGGACAGAAGATAAAATATTGACTGAGTTTATCTATACAAAACTTCACTAATAACTTAGTTATGGTTTTAATCCTTTAGTGAACCTGTGGAGCTGTGACAGGTGATGGATGTTTAGCCAGATAATTAATCCTAATGAATATGCATATAAACATTCTCTGTTGTAAACTTCTATTTCAATTTATGATTTGATTTTTTTGTGTGAACTTGTGATGAACTTTATAACATGTGATCATGTATTCTGAAGGATGTGTAAGTACTGAAGACAAAGAGAAGAGAGTTTAATTTTTCCTTTTCCCCCACCTAGAAGAATTTTTTCTTTTTCCCCACTTAGGACCTTCCCCCCTTTCCCCTTAGATAGTTTTCATAGGAAACTTTTTACAACTTAGTAATAAACTCCATAATCACTTCTCTAAGTGATCCTTTGTCTTCCTCCAACTTCTGACTATCAGGTTAGAAGTTAGAGCTGTGCAGTTCCTGCTGAGATAGTACAAAGGCTATTTACTTAATCCTTTTCAATTTGAGGAAGAGGTACTAAGTGCAAGAAACTGCAGTCTCTGGCTTCAGAGATCACAGAAGGTAGGTCAACTACCATAGTAGCAGGTGACTTAGACTTAGGTAAGTAAACTTTTTATTAGTATACAGCAACCCTAAATATCTCATAAGACCAAGTCTTACCCTCTGCTGCCTCTCTTCCCCCTCCACTGCCTCAAGAAGAACCAACAAGAAAGAAAATCCCCCGGCAGGACTGCCCCCCCCCACCATGCCCACCACAGGAAACATTCCTTCTAGTTTAAGAATGAGACCAGTAATCTCATAAACTAGGAGTGGGCAATTCATTATGGGTGTAAGAGCACAAAATAAATGATTCACTAATTTATCTCTACAGGATCGAAAAATAATAGGACACAAGACAGATGACCTGTATCTTCACAAAATCCTTGATAACTTCTGACATAAAAACTGTTGCTTTAAACTCATAATAAACTTCTAGAGCTAAAAATAGTTAATGAATGTTTAGTCATTACTTACTATATATTATTTTCTGGGTTCACCTGTGGTGTTGAGGCTGGACTTTGACATATGTCTGATAAGCAGAAATTTAAAATGGGGAAGCTATGTCTGATCAACAGAAACATAGAAAATAGGGAAGCTATAGAGATTTAAAAACTGGTTCTTAGATTAATGGTATCAGAAATTTATAGGTGCATATCAAGAAAGGTTTCTTTGTACAACGAGTAAGTCAATGTCTGTAATTTAAAAAGTATACTGGCAGAGGGGTGCTCTTTGCTGACTCGATTTATATCCACAAATGTTTAATCTGTCTCTCACCTTGCATAGTTTGTAATCAAATTGGCTATGAGCTGGGTAAGTCTACAGGACATGCCTGGCTAGACATTTATTTTTGGCTTACTGAAATAGTGCTTTGTCATGAAAAATAACATCATGTGGTTAGTGACCCACTGTGAGAAGGGAAAGAGAAAGGGAAATTACTAGGAAAGTTTTGCAATGATGAGGTCTTTATAATGCTGGTGTTAGTGTTTCTTTTAATAACATAACTAATAAATTCACTGCTCAGGTGAACAGAGTTGTGATTGTACAAATAAATATGGCTCAAGGTAAGCAGGAGTCACTTGATTGAAAGTCAACACATGGTCACTGTTTTCACTTTTAGTGATAACACACGTCTGTCCTCAGGTTCCTGAACCCCACCTGAGCTGGACTTCAGCAGTTAATAAATAAGCTGACACAGTGTATGCAGTCATTAGGAAATTTAAATTTGATTTTCTGGCCTTTTGTTCTTAGATTTTAAATTTTATAAAAGAATTGCTGAAATTCAGTGAAGGCAGATTTAATGTTTGGAGTGGTGTTGAGCTCACTCACCATGAGTGACCAAATGACATTTTACTCTTTGTAGATTAGGGACGCTGTAATTTAAAGACTATGCAGATTAGCTGACTCCAAATTACACTTGGATCCATCTGGTCTGCCCTAATTATTCCCTTTTATAAGATGTGGATCTGAGTTTTCTGTAAATTTCTGAATTCTAGTGTCTTAAAAAGAGCAATGCTGTAAAAGAAGACTGTGCTGGATCCAATTTGTTAGATGTGTCACAACTGTGGCAGTACTTTGTCTTGAACAAGAGAAATCCAGAAAGCTTTAATATGAAGCAGTTTCACTGGATACCTATATTGACACAATCAAGTGTCTGTCGAACATTTTAAGTCTTGACCTTTGTAAATATCCCCTGGCTGTGTGGATGACATTTACTCTGCTTATCAACCTTTACTAACTCTAACTTACCAAGTGGTGGAAGTTCTTGTTTGGTGTGTGCTATAAGTATGTCTATGATATGCACTGCAAGAATCTTCCTAATCATAGTTGTAGAGTTTGGTAATTCCTGCTTTGTACTCTTCCAATCGTCCCTATGAATTTCATGGTATTCCTTGTGTTGATTTGTGCCTCTACTATCGTGGTCTTTTGCTGTAAGTAAAGATTCTTACTTAAATTTTGTTGTAGAGTATACAGTTACCAACTCTGTGGGGTATGAATTTATGGATGCATACATGTTTGTACTTCCTTTTCTTTTCTGAGTATCAAATTATATATCCATTTTAATTAAAATAATTTTAATATTTTAATAATTATTATTATTGATTTTGTATATGGGAACTCACACCATGCACATATGGACCCCTGAGACAAACTGCCTGTTCTAAACATATGGCTGTATTGATAAATTCAGAATAAGAATGGAGGAGATAAAAAAAAAAGAATGGAGGAGATCTTATTGGCACAAATATCATTCTGAAGAACTATTATTATTTCACCTGGTGCTATTTCTTCTCATTCAAGTTCCCTCTGGAAAGAACTCAATTGAAGAAAGCAGCTATGTGGCTGAAGCACACCTCATCAGGCCTGGGAAAGGCGCAGAATCGTCTCAGGAACCAGAAGACTCACAGGAAAGCTCTGTGGACAGTGGTGACGATGTGTGTGATTGTGAGTCCTTCGTGTTGCTTCTGAAATTCCTACGTTTCCAAAGGCCGCAGAGAGTTGTATTTTAAGGAGTGCAGGAAAGGTGGAAAGTCAGGAAACAAACAGGGAGGAAGAGAGAAGTAACTTTAGGAGTCTTATTTAATTCCCCTTGCTTTGAAATATTCTGTGGTTTTCAAAATTGAGTTGATGTGTAGATTCAGGCAGGTCAGAAGTTAAATAATTCAGATTTTCAGTTTTAACAGCACTGTTATTTCAATATTAGGCTCAAAGAAAATTATTCTAGAGAAGAGATCATTTAAGAACACACACACACACACACACACACCTGCATGTAGCATGGTAACTGCATATAGCTTTTCTTTTTCTTAGTTCTATTTTCTTTGTAGACTATTCTAAAAATGAAATAGAAAACAGCTTTGTAAGGAAATCTTCCATGAGTGACTGTTTAGCATGACTTTGAAGATTTCTAAGAGTTCTGAAAGTCTTTCAGGACTCTTTTCTATTCTGGGATTGTTGTCCCTAGCCCTGCAAATTTAAAGCAAATATGAAGTATATTGTTTTACATTCTACCCATAAGTTAGACATCACATTATAAAATTTGCATATGTTGTGTGATTTCCTACAATTACTCTTGGAAATAAACAGTATAAATATGAAGAAATGTGATGCTTCCAGTACACTCCGTTCCCCTTCATGTAAGGTCAGAGCATGATGTTTGCTTTCAGAACATGGGTTGTGAGGAATCTTAAAGTACTGTTTTCTGCTCCTTCTTGTCTGGAACTTTCCTCGGCACCTGCTTCATTGATGTGTATAGGTACTTGCTGTGTAAGTGAATGTCCATCATTTCTTTATCAGAGAATCTGGATAACTTTGAAATATTAGAGGAAAATTAATGCACAATATCCACATTTTATAATGTGGAAACATCTAAGCTAACTTGGCTCCACTCCATCCTGCATCCTTACAACTTTTAGATACTGAATCCCTAATCTTTCTGCTTCAGCATCCTAAGAGTTGAGCCATAGGTCCCTGCCTTCAGTTTATGGTCAGTTTTATCACTAAAGGCTGGAGATCTTATGTTTCTTTACCTTCCTCTGAATTTATAAGTGCTGGTTCTTCTTTAGAGTAAAAGAATCAGAAATAGAAGTAGAAGAGAAAGAAGAAGGAGGAGGAGTGGGAGGAGGAGGAGGACTCACTTTTCAAACTCTCTTAATTTATTATTTTCTTTTATAGATGCTGAGAGGCTACTCCAGTGGATCAAAGATTCTTACATCCTTATACCCAGAAGAAGAGGATTCAATTTATATACCCCTCACTTTTTATTCATGTAGGTGTCCTGATTATCCTCTGAAGTTTTATAAGGTAGATTCATATTTTCTTATATGATGTGCCAAGGATACTGGGAACTTGCCTGTCTTAATTAAATGAGATGGTTTTGTATCTTCTACTATTCAGACTTCTCCACCTATCTTCAATTTTATTTTCTCTAACTATTTACCCTGATGGCTGTGTCCTTCATGTGTAACTTTCATCTTATTTGCAATAAAATATAGTTATTAGCAGCATGAAAATACTCTTTTATTCTTAGATTTGTTTTTTCAATTGTGTACTTATTCACTTTACTCTCCAGTCACTGTCTCCCTCCTGGTTACCACCCCAACAATCTTTCCCACATATCCTTCTCCTCTGAGCAAGTAGGGCACCCCTGGGAATCTCCCCAACCCTGCCACTTCAAGTCTCTGCAAGCCTAGATGCTTCCTCTCCTACTGAGGCCAGACAAAGCCACCTCAGCTAGAAGAACATATCCCATATACAGGCAACTAATTTTGGGATAGCCCTGCTCCAGTTGTTAAAGACCCACATGAAGACAAATCTGCACATCTGCTACATACGTGGCCAGAGACCTATGTCAAGCCTGTGTGAGTTCTTTGGTTGCTTGGCCAGTCTCTGAGAGCCCGAAAGGTCCAGATCAAGTGACTCTTTTGGTCTTCCTGAGGGGTTTCTAATCTCCTAGGAGCTGTAACTCCTTTCCCTTTAGTATATAACTGTCTCCAAGCTCCATCCACTGTTAGGCTGTGGGTGCTCCTGCTCCAGATATTAGGGACCCACATGCATATCTGCTACATATATGCAGAGAGACCTAGGTCCAGGCTATGTATGTTCTTTGTTTAGTGTTTCAGACTGTAAGAGGTTGAAGTGTCCAAATTAGTTGACTATGTTAGTGTTCCTGTGGAGTTCCTATCCCCTTCGGGGCCCACTATTTAATGGGTTTAGCTTCTCAGTTTCATTCCTTCAAATTATTCTATCAAGTGTTAAGAAATTACTCTCCTTATCTGTAGTGAGTTAGAGGTGGCAGGGATGAAACAACCTGTGTCTGGCTACTGCTCTCACACAGTAAGCCATACTTTGGAAGTATAAGAGCTCATGTTGTAATGGATAGATGCAGTGAGTTCTGGGTTTTGACCAAACTCATAAAACACTTGCATTAGACAGGTTCCTACAGTGACTGTACTGAGATGAAATGACAAGATCCTTCTACAGTTCTGTTTGGAGTACTCCCAAAGTCCATCAAGCAAAAAGAAAGCATGAACCTGGAGAAAGATTTGCATAGACTTTCTGAGTTACTTGGAAAGAGAAAAAGGAAAGTATTTTATATTTTAATTATTAGCAGCATGAAAATACTCTTTTACATTTTGCTATATTTAGAGGGCAGACAGGGATTACTGGGAGTGTCAAGTTCTATCTAGAGGTTTAAACATAACAAGCATTCTGCTATGTTGTGAAAGATACTTTCCAAACACTACATCTAAAGTCATTGTTCTTGGAGGGTGCTAGATTACCCTCCAATCTTCCATAAGTCTATATGAATGTCAAGGGAGGAATAACAATGACCAGATTCTCTTGAGTTTAGGCTTCATTTAATGAAAACATTATATGCCATCTGCATAGCAACGTCATGACATTTGTGTTTATGTATCAAAATGATCAAATAGACATGCTTCTCTGCCTTTAGATTCCTTGGATGTAGATGTATCCTAAAACTGACAACACAGGAACAGTAGCATTGATTAAATTATAAGTTTTGTAGTATGATCATTAAGGAGATTAAAGGGGAATAATTGTTGAAGGTATTTTTATTGGTTATTTTATTTATTTACATTTCAAATGTTATCCTCTTTCCCAGTTTCCCCTTCTCAAGTCCCCTATCTCCTCCTCCCTCCCCTGCCTCTATGAGGGTGCTCCCCCACCCACCCACCCACACCTGCCTCAGCAGTCTAGCATTCTTCTATCCTGGGTCATCAAACCTCCACTGGACAAACAGACTCCCCTCCCACTGATGCCAGATAAGGCAGTCCTCTGCTACATATCCAGCTGGAGCAGTGGGTAGCCTCTGTGTACTCTTTGGTTGATAGTTTAATTCCTGGGAGCTTTGGTGGGTCTGGTTGGTTGATATTGTTGTTCTTCCTATGAGGCTGCAAACCCCTTCAGCTCCTACAGTCCTTGCCCTAACTTCCCCACTGGGTTTCCCATGCTCAGTCCAATGTTTGGCTGTGTACATCCGCATCTGTATTGGTCAGGGTCTGGCAGAGCCTCTCAGGAGACAGCTGCATCAGGCTCTTGTCAGCAAGCACTTCTTGGCATCAAAAATAGTGTCTGGGTTTGGTGTCTGCATGTGGGATGGATCCCCAGGTGGGGAAGTCTCTGGATGGCCTTTCTTTTAGTCTCTGCTCCACTCTGTGTCCCTGTATTTCCTTTAGAGAAGAGCAATTCTGGGTTAAAATTTTGGAGATGGGTGGGTGACCCCATCCCTCAACCAAGGACCATGCCTTAACTCTGGATATGGTCTCGACAGTTTCTCCCTTCCCTTTGTGACATATTTTAGCTAATGTCCTCTATGTGTGGTCCTGGGAGACTCTTGCTTTCCTGGCCTCTGGAACTATCTGGTTGCAACCCCTAGTTCTCCATCCCCCATTGCTACATACTTCTGTTCAATTTCCTGACCCTCTGTGCATCTCCTACAACTCCTCGTATACCTGATTCTTCCCATCTTTTCCCCTCCCCCGTCTTCTCTTCCTCCCAAGTCCCTCCCACCTTCTACTTCCCTTCATTATTTTGTTCCTCCTTCTAGGTAGGACTGAAGAATCCACTCTTTTGTTTTTCTTCTTCATGAGCTTCATGTGGTCTGTGAGTTGTATCTTGGATAGTGTGAGCTTCTGGGCTAATATCCACTTATCAGTGAGTGCATACCATGTGTGTTCTCTTGTGATTGGGTTACCTCACTCAGGATGATATTTTCTAGTTCCATCCATTTGCCTAAGAATTTCATGAAATCGTTGTTTTTAATAACTGAGTAATAGTCCATTGTGCAAATGTTCATTTTCTGTATCCACTCCTCTGTTGAAGGACATTTGGGTTCTTTCCAGCTTCTGGCTATTATAAATGAACATAGTGCAACATGTGTCCTTGTTATATGTTGTAGCATCTTCTGAGTATATGCCCAGGAGACGCATAGCTGGGTCCTCAGATAGGACTATGTCCACTTTTCTGAAGAACTGCCAGACTGATTTCCAGAGTGGTTATATCAGCTTACAATCCCACCAACAATGGAGGAGTGTTCCTCTTTCTCCACATCCTCACCAGCATCTGCTATCACCTGAGTTTTTGATCTTAGCTATTCTGACTGATGTGAGGTGGAATCTCAAGGTTGTTTTAATTTGCATTTGCCTGATGACTAAGGATGTTGAACATTTCTTTAGGTGCTTCTTGGCCATTTGATATTCCTCAATTGAGAATTCTTTGTTTAGCTCTATACCCCATTTTTAATAGGGTAATTTGATTCTCTGGAATCTAACCTCTTGAGTTCTTTGTATATATAGGATATTAGCCCTCTATCAGATTTATGATTGGTAAAGATCTTTTCCCAATCTGTTGGTTGCCAATTTATCCTATTGACAGTGTCCTTTGCCTTACAGAAACTTTGCAGTTTTATGAGGTCTCATTTGTTGCTTCTTGATCTTAGAGCAACTTTGAAAAGAAAGAAAATCAGTGTGGATAAAGTAGCTGGAATACTGTTAGGATTCTCAGATTTTTAGAGATTGTTAAAGCTATGGAAAATGGTAAAAGGTAAAATTTTTTCTTTTGAACTATCATCATACAATAACCATTTCCAGCTAAGAGTTCTAATACAAATCTATAACTTGCTAAATACGCTTGAAGTATTTTCGATTTGAATTTGTCCAGAAAGGAGGGAAAATGCATGAGCTATATAAGGTAATGTCATAAGCTTTTTCCTTGACTAGACAACAAGCATCAAGGATAGCCACAGCCCTAAAATGTGTATAAACACTATTTTTGACAATCCAAAAATACTGTACAAAGTACAGCAATTAACACCACAAATTGAAAGTGAATTAGTTACCTTGATTCTGTTCCCTTAGTATAGTGTCTTATTAGCTTACATAAAGGTAAAGGGCAACAATTTAATTAGAGAAAAATTCCTCACAGGAAATAAATACAATAATTCCTTTACCATAAAGGAATTTTGATTTAGAATGAGTATAATAATGAGATACTTTTTAAAAGAGGAAAACATATGCAATAATAAAATATTTGATTTCTAAGTACATATGAAACACCAACAAAATAAAAAACAGAAAGGAAGGTCAAACTTATTTAGTGGTGCAATAATAAAAAAATATACATTTGGAAACACTATCCAGTTGGATAATGTTAAAAAATTAAATGAATCCTTCTGTCTGCAAAGGATCATATGCATTTCTTGCCTGTTTAGCTCAGTTGCTTTCCAGTCTGTGCATTAATATCGTTCTACTTGGAGGGCTCCTAGGACCAACTCTATAATGCATAAAAGCTTTCATTTATTAATTGTTTCTATATACCTCAAAGCTTCCTGTATTTAAAGAGTTAGCGAGAGGAATGAGTTTAATTTATTCCAGAGATTTGAAAAAAAATTGAATCAATGATGGAAACATAAAATAGTGAATTCTGGCTAAAGAGGTCCTAGAATTTGGTGTGAGAAGACATAGACAATGTCAAGTGTTCGGCATTCATATATTGATACACTTTTAGTGAACATATTCCATGTGACAGGAATTTTTCTGGCCCCTGGGGACACACGTGCTTCCTACACTCACAGAGTAAATGTCAGTGAACAGCTCTGCTAGTGGAATGGGCATGAAATGAGACTGTATCTCTTAGTTTAGCACGGAAGTTTAGTTCTAAAAATTGACAAGTCATGATGAAGCAGTTATCCTGATACCATCAGCAACACATGAGAAGTCTTTTGCCATTGGGCTGAGTCAAGATGATGGATCCACTTGTCTCCATCCACTAATTTCCTTTGTATGGAATAAGAAAATTATGTTTCAGATATTCATCTGGGTTTGGAAGAGGCCTCTAGAAATGAGGCTCCAGGAGGAAGAATCTGAGAACAGACTTCCCACAGCACACCTCCTGCTCAGACCTATTCCAGAGAGGCTGAAAATGTTCAAAGAACAGGTTTCTTACTATACTTCTTAGAGCCCCCTGGACTGAAATCAGCTGGCTGACAACCATTAGTGAAGGACCAAGCCTTTTCAGACCTGCAGTAGAAAGGAGAGTTCATTGAAAGCTTTTGCAAAATACTCTATGTTTGGGTATGCTTCTGAAAACATTTCAGCGTTTTTCAGATGCTTTCTTAACACACAGTCTTTGAAACTATGGGCAAGTCACATCACATGTCAAATTCCAACACCTGTTACAAACATATAAGCTTAACAAATCCTTCCCTGAACCTGTTGGTAGAAGCACTTAGCCCATGGTTCAAGTTAATGCAACATTTTTGAAGCAAAGTGATAGAAGAAAATCTGAGCCACCCAACCCTGCTACCCCTGTGGAGGCAGAAAATTTCCAGGAGTGGAAGATAAGTCAAACTTTGCTGTATTTTTCTCTCAGAACGTCTAGAGACTTTTATTGAAAATCATTTTTTAAAGTAACAAATTTAATTTACTTAAAGCTAAGAAAATACAAAAACACCCTGATTCAAAAACAGACATACAGCTCCACAGACTTCAGAAAACCAGGATAATTTTCCTACAGTGTCCACATAACAACATAAAACTGGGATAGGAGAGATTGTAAGTGGAACTAGTGGGACTGATTAGCCAACTTTAAAATGGAGAAGTAAGTATGGATTATGGGTAAACTGCATGTAATCATCAGGGCTCTGAAAAGTGGAAGAAAATAAATCATATGTAAACAGGAAAGAGAGTAGCCAGAAAGGGACTTGACCTAATACTCCTGACTTTGAGGTTGGAGGAAAGACCAAAAACCAAAAAAATCAGGAGAACCTCTGGGGTGGCAGATAACAAAGGAATAAATGTCAAGAGAGGAACAAAGCCCCCATGGTATTTAGACTGTAAACCACCGAGATATGTGTCGGGTTTCTGAAACTGCAAGATATTAAATCAGTGTTGTTCTGTCTACTTTTTGAGTTGCTATGTTACAGTGGCAATAGGAAATGAACACAGAGGGTAAGAGCCCCACCACCGTGATATTGTCTAGACAACAGGTAATGGAGACACTGCTACCAGTAGGGAATGTAAGAAGGACTTTTTGTTGTTGTTTGATGCAGGTTCTCCAGAAAAATGATGAGTTCAATTTTCAAACTCTTAAATTTGAGGTACCAGTAAGGAAAATTAAATGGAAATGTTGAATGGGTGTGTCCTCCTTCTTAAATATTTTTATTTTCATATATATATATATATATATGTGTGTGTGTGTGTGTGTGTGTGTGTGTGTGTGTGTGTGTGTATGTGTGTGTATGTGCCACAGAAGCCAGAAGAGGAGAGGGTGGCAGACCTAATGAAGCTAGATTTACAGATGGTTGTGAGCTTTCCAACACGAGTGCTGGGAACTAAACTAGGATTCTAGGAAAACAGGAGGTGCTCTTGACCACAAGGCTACCTCTAACTCTCTAACCGTTAGACAATTGTGATCTAACATGATCTACAAATGTACTTGGCTTTGTTTGGAGCTACCTTGGAATGAATGCAGCCCATAGGCCCCATGTTGGACATGGCTGGTGTCTTAGTCACTGTTCTATAGCTGTAAAGAGACCCCATGATTAAAGATATTATTATAAGAGAAAACATTTCATTGGGGAGCTTGGCTACAGGTTCAGAAGTTTAGTCCACTATGTTCATGGCAGGAAGCATGAAGACAGGCAGGCAGATTCTGAAGCAGTGACTGACAGCTACATCCTGATCCATAGGCAGAGATTCTGGGCCTGGCTGGCATGAGTTTTTGAAACCTGAAAGCCCACTCCCAGTGACACACTTCCTTTAACAGCCCACACCTTCTATCCCTTATAATCCTTTTAAATAGTTCCACTCCCTGGTGACTAAGCATTCAAATCTATGAGCCTTTGGGGGACCATTCTCATTTAAACCACCACAACTAGTTAGAATACAGTTGGAAAGAAAAAGACAAATAGGAAATATGAAAGATGAAATTTGGCAGTTCGCCTTACTGTTTATGCCTCTACATGTGGTGGTGGAAACCATAAATAAGAATGACATTTCCCCAGGGAGTATCTGTAGGAACATGAGATGTAGGAAATTCCTGGAGCAATAACACAGACAGTATTCACATAAAGGAGAATTTGGAGCAGCAATGACATGCAGAGGAGCCTTATCTCCATCTAGACACATCCTATTCTGTCTCAGACCTCACCGTCAAGCCTAGACATAAATATATGTTGGCATATGAGACACCTCCAGTTCAAAGTCAACATGAACCCAAGGTTACAGGCTGAATGTTTGTATTCTTCATATCTCTTATGTTAAATAAGAATTTAACCTTATTTAATGCCTGTAAGATTCTGGCACGGTTTGGACAGACAACACGAGGTCGACCCGGTTCCACGGGAAGGGGTTTATTTAGGGAGGGGAGCGGGAGAGTGGAGCGGGAGAAATGGCGGAGGAAGCGAAGAGGAAGCGAGAGAGATTGGGGCGGTCCCAAATATTTAAGCAGGTGATGACATAACTTCTCAGATACAGGTGAGCGAGACAGGTGAATTCTGGGAGTAATTATCTTAGTTGTCTCAGTAACGATGCAGAAGTCGCCTGGCGCCTGAATGTGACGTCAATTGAGTTCAGGCTTATACTAACAATGCCCATGCAATTCAGGAACCTAAGATGTGTTCCGTTACTTCTCATAGTTTTCCAATGCACTTGTATTCCACCTGTGCTAAGCAGATCCTTAACCTTAGCCGTGTAGGCTCCCTATGAATAGCTAACAACTGGCTTCTTGATTAATGGATGTCTCAATTACTTCTCTTTAAAAAAATAAAGTTAAAAATTTGAAAATTTAGTAAATTAATGAAGTTTACTAGTATGTACATACACACACATATGTGTATATATATGTGTGCATAACATATGTATATATTATACATATTATATATACTACATATATATTACATATTATATATAATGCATATATATTAACTTTAAAGTAAATTGAACACTGTATGAGCCAATCCAACTAAATATAAATGATAACTCCTCATAGATTATAATAGACATGTTAACATTTAACATGTAAAATTTTATTTTTAGCTGATTCTTGAAAAATCTCGAAGTTCAATAAATGCTTCAGAAATGAGCTGGCAGCTCACGAATGGTAATAGCATTTAGTTCATTTCAGTGGAAATGGTCTCATTAATATGCCAGCTACGACAAATGAGTGAACTCAGACATGGTCCTTGCCTGCCTCAGGGAAGAAATATTACTTAGACTTTTGCTTTTCGAAATAGTCCTAATTTTGACTGTTAACAGTTACTCCAGTGGTAACCATTGGCGATAAATTTTCTCTCTTCCCACCTCCTTCACTGTGAACCTTTACAAATTCTTATGCTAACTTTAGTATTTTCAATGAAAAATAACTATTTCTAACTGCATTTTAGACTATTTTAACTGGCAGTATTGATGGATCGCCTCCTTGGTCTTAATTAACTCCAGATTTTGGAACCATCCACGTCTTCTATGAACTCAGAGAGACTGTAATGTTAAGCACATGTGGATAATCAAATTCTTGGGAAAATAAGGCAAGAGGGTCATGAATGTGAGTCCAGCCAGGCAGGAAGTGAGACCCTGTCTTAAAGGACAAGACAGGTCAGGGAGACAGTTATTAAAGTACTGCCCTTGTACACATGGGAACCTGAGTTCAAATTCCTGACACATCTCGATCAGAAAGCCAGGTGCAAGGGCATGAGACTGTGATTCAGCATAGGGAAGCAGAGACAGGCATGTTCTCAGTAACCAGCCACCCTCCTACTCAGTGAGCTCCAGACCAGTGAGAGATCCTGTCTCATAAAACATGATGAATGATGTCCATGATGACCAAACTTGGTTTTCCACTTGACTGTATCTGGAACCAACTGAAACCCAAACTGCCAGGCAATCTAGTGAAGTTTTTTTTCTTTGATCTTTTTCTTGTTTCTATTTTTTTATTTACCTTTTCCACTTTTATTAAAAATAGTTTTTTTTCACATAATACATCCTGATTATAGTTTCTTTTCCCTCAACTTCTCCCAGTTCCTCCCCACTTTCTGCATACATCCCTTTCTGTCTCTTATTAGAAAACAAATAGGCTTTTGAGGGAATGAAACTGATAAGATCCATCAGCCAATAATAAAAATAAGATAAAACAAACAAAAGAATAATGCATTGAAATAGAACAAAAAAAAGGAAAAGAGTCCAAGAAAGGAGGAAAAAACAGACATAGACTCAGAAACCCACTCATATTCACACACTTAGGAATCCCATAAAAATACTAAACTAGAAACCATAATATATACCCAAAGGGCAAATTATCTAAAGTAGAAAGACCCATGATAAATGTGAATGGCACCTTCTAGTGGGAACCCAGATATAAGGACATAAAAGAAGGAAACTATGCCTTTTGCCTGCTTGCCCTCACCCTTGTTGGCAAGTTCATCTATTCAATTGCTCCATCATTCCTCCACCAAACTAACTTCTCCAGGATTCCAATATATACTGAAGACGAGAAGCTCTCCAGGAATCCGCCATGCCTTCAATGCCAGATTAAAACATTTGAGACCACCAACCTCATGGACTGAACAACTAATGGATTGTTCATTTTTCTGGCATGAGACATTCTTTGTTGAACTATCCAGGCTTCATCTTGTAAGCCAATCTAATTACTACAACAGCTAAATAGATTGACTGATGGATCTTATCAGTTTCATTCCTTCAAACTAAAACCCTGAGAATTACAATGCCTGAGGATGCACACATGCACATGTATCTGTGCACCGAGAAGACCATTCCATACACATACATGCACACAAAAGAGAGTCCCACAGATATGAGTATCATAAATAGTAACATAGCAGCATCTAGGTTATCTGCTCTCTCTAAAAGTTGTATTGAATTAAATCTAAACCTTTCAAACAATTTTCTTTTCACAGGAATGATGTTTTGCTTTAAAGTAAGTGGCTTAAAGGGAAAATTTTGTTTCTATATTTGGTAACTTAAGAGGCTAGTGTTTAAGAAGCCATCACAAAAAATCTCTCTTGAATTCAAGCAATTTCAGCAATAGAGCTCAAAAGGAAGTTTTGATTCATGACAAATTTTTTTAAAATTGTGTCCAAATGGAACAGTGAAACCTAAATTACTATAGCTTGTATTTCAGTTCCTCAGAATTGTTCATCCAATAACTTTCCTAATTGTTAGGTAGAGTCATTAGCTATACTCCAGGAATATTCTATGTAAATTGTGGGGGTGGCACAAAATGAGAAAGCCTTCACTAATTACACTTTAAGTTTGAAATGCCAAGAAAGGTCTTCTCACTTCCAAGCTTTGTGCAACATCCAGTGCTGCTGGCTAACATTTCAAACTATGTTCACTGTATCTGCGAAGACTGCATCCACATCTGAACCTTGGCAAGTTCTATAACAGCAAGTAGTAGTTCCCCACTTCCTACTCAGAGTATGAAGTTTCGCAGAAAGTTTTTAAACTTCTGGCTCCCTCCTAGCTCCAAATGGCAAGTATCCAGACTGTACAGAGCCATTGAAGGCAGAAAGCACATCTTTCCCTGGATGAAAACCTGTTCTGCCACGTCTATTCCTGGCACCAAGGAATGACGAGAATAGAGGAAAGGGAGGGAAATGGCCGATTGGGTTAAGTAAAGATGGTTTAAGCAAGGGCACTGAAAGCAGAATCTGTATGATAATAAACTGATCAGGCAGATCCCATCAAAGTCAAAATTATGACTCAAAACTGATATTGAGAGGGGAAAAGGAGAATGCACAGACTTGGAAAATACTTGCAAAAAAAAAATTATAACAGAAGCTTGCCCGAAGAAGGTATATGGAGTACAAGTAAACAAAAAAATCTCAATTGATGATTAATGAAATGCAATTGAGGTGAAAATGAGACAATGAGAAAGAAACTATGGCATATATCTTGGAATAAGTAAAATCTCACAACTTGCTATATTCAATGTCTGTGATACTGTAAAGAAATGGAAGCCCTATATACTGTGGATAGTAATGCAAATTATTACAGTTTTGGAAGCTCATGGTCTCTTAACTAAGCATCATATACTTTTGATAAGATTTGGTGAGATTCAGCCTTTAAATTTCTGTAAGTTTGCTTAAGAGAAATGAGACCTCTCATTTCAGTATTTTCCCAAAAAAAAGGAAGGAAAAATGTCTGTTGCAAGACAAGAAGGATGAATTTTAAATGAAGAACTTTTGGGTGTAAAAACATTTGTGTGTGATTAATGTTTTAATCACTTTAGTTGTGGGTATTGTTTCATATATGTACGTATGTATGTATGTATGTATATATGTATATGTGCCTAGGTACATATGTATACATGTATGATAGATTTTATATTAGATATATGTTGAAGTAATTATTTAAAACTGCCACTGGTCAAGCCAACTATCTAAGCTGTGGCGGCTCTGTCTAGCTCAGTTGCCATGTTCCGTGGCCAGAGGCCACATGTGCACCACAGCTAGAAATGGCCAGCCAGAAACATGAGCCTTGCCACCCACAAGACCTCAGTGTGCAAGGCTGGGCTTTGCCAGACCATCCTGCCATCCACATGGGCCTGGTAGGAAATGAGACTCTAAAGATTAAAGATTAATCAAAGGCTTTATATGTTTGGTAATGCTCAATAACAATATGCCCATACAATTACAGGTGTTTTCCAATTAGCTACCCTAAATATAAGTTGTTACCCAGGACTGCTCTCCATACCTGCGTGGTTCTTCATCCTCCAACGTCTCTGCGCGCTCTCTCTCTCTCTCTCTGTCTCTCTCTCTCTCCCTCCCTCCCTCTCTCTCTTGCTCCTCCACTTACTCCTCCTCTTCCTCTCCTTACTCCTCCCACCTTAGCTCCTCCTACAGATATGTTTCTATATGTGATATATGTGTGTGTGTGTGTGTGTGTGTATGTATAAGCATATTTATTGTTTACTTTAAGTATGTGAAAGTTTACCTGTACCTCAATAAAGATGTGGGTGTTTTGTGTTTTTAAAGGTGAAGAAACATGGGAAAAGGAAAACTCTCTATAGAGACAATGGGAAAATACTACATAGGAAGAAATAAGCAATCATCTGCTCCTGGCACATACAACTCCTCCTGCCCCCCACACACACACTTCATTTTCTCTGAAAATTTAGGAAGTTCCAATTGAACTATACCTTTATGGATAACATACATACAGAATCCAGCCAAACACTTAACTGCTTTCCCTAATAACCAGTGTTTGATGAATATCAAAGCCTGGAGATTTAATTGGCAATGTTCTCCGCCAAAGGGGGAGCTGCTAAAGTGTGTTTATACACAGGAAAGAGCTCTTTTCCAGGCTCTGTGAAATCCCTGTCTCTTGCATCAATAGTGATGTATGGCCATGAAGCCTGGGTGGTCCTGTCAAGGAGCAGATGAAGTGTTTCTTCTTGTATCTAGGTAGACATTCACTGATAACTAACCACTCTCTTCTTGCTCAGCATTCCTGTTCACATGCATTCCCTTGGAGAAGCATTCATTCACAAGATGTTCTGAGGGCGTAAGTGCCAGGTCACACTGGTTCTCCCACAAGAGCTGGGACAGCGGGAGGATAAGTGGACATCTTCAGGTTATTATTTAATTCTTTCCCTGTAGTCTCAATGAAGACAACAATGATGACAGCAGTGCTTTGGATAAATAAGAGCATCTGTCCACATAGATACATCCAGCTGAAGCTCTTTCTGTACTGTTATCACTTTTGAAAACCTTATCTAGTGAGGATCTCTCCCATTTTTAGATTCACCATATCAAACTTATAAATGGTTTCAATTAAAAAGAAGTTATTTGCCAAGTGGCTGCTTTGTGAGCTTTGTGGTCGGCCAACATAGCTGATAAGCCAAAGATCCCAGACTCCCACTCTGGCTGTTGCTTCTAGACAGAACTTAATCACGTGACAAATAACAGATCAAGATTTCTGCAATGGGTGAAGCTGGGGTTTGTTTGTTTGTTTGTTTGTTTGTTTGTTTTTAACAGAAGTATAACTCAGTGTATGCCAGTTAATGCTATTCATGTAGAACATTTCCTGCATATAAAAAAATGCAATTCCTATGACCTTGTTAGACACAGTAATTGAGTTTGCACTGACATCTAACCTAGAGGTAAATTCTGCCAGCAGTTCGATGCACTGGCAGAGATAGGAGGGCTATGGCTGCTGGCATGACTGACGCCTTGGCTCAGGTTGAGAACTGACCTGCCAGGAGCTCTGCTGCTCCATCAAATCAAATATATGATTAATCCATAGCTTTTAATGCACCCAGGACACTTCTGATATACACAAAGTAGGAAGGCTGCATGACATTCAGACGAACACATTCTTAAAAGACCATTGCCTTGGTGAATTGATCCTTGGAAAGTTAACAATACACAACAGATGCTCACAGAATCTTTTGGGTTCCCAATGTAGAAATATACTTCCAGGGCCATGATGACAAAAAGGGACAGAACCTCTGGGATCCTTTTAGTCAAGGGATTTGCATAAGTGGCTCTGGATAGAGGCTTCCCATTGCCGACTGGGCTGCCTAGGCTTATATAGTAGGTAGATCATCCCTGAGTCTCAAAACCAAGCCCTGCGTGGTCAGAGGGGTTCAGTAGCACTTGGAGAAATCAGTAATGCAGTACAGGAATCATGTCTACCCCCTTTCTTGCCTTCTGGGAAGGCTCTAGAAACTCATCTGTAGGTGAATAGTAGAATGGCGGTATCTGTACTTTCAGAAGTTACAGGATAAGAGATAGAAATAGTCCCTTGACTGTGAAGGTTGTTGCTAAGTAGGGTCATATCTGAGTCTCATGGTCACACTGACTGTACTATCTCCAGATTATGGAGACCATGCCTCTGGGCTGTTAATAGCCAGAACTTAGTTATAGGGCAGAAATGTGGATCATCCACTAGTGTCCAAGTCTTGACTTGATGTCAGAGCTGGTCCAGAAGCTTCCTCTGTGTGTTATAGCCTGTCTACCAAGCCTCCAGCTTCTTCTGGATGCTGAGGAACAAGAAAACAAGCTTTTGTCTCTAAGAACTAGCTTCATCCCTAGCAGGTGGAGTTCTGTTCCTTGATCTACCTGCTGAGGTTAGAAGTTGGGTGTAGGAGGCTTCCAGGTCCCACAGATTTAGAAGCTCAGTCCCTTGCCCTGGTAGTTGGGGTCATGAGGCTAGGCAAAGTGATATTCTTCATGTATCAAGTCTACTCTCTAAATGCTGAGTTCCTTGGAATGGACAACAGGTGGAACAGGCAACTCTTTCCTCCTGCCTACTTCAAATTGTCTCTTGTTTGATCATTCTAACAGTATACCTGTGGTCTAGCCTGATCCCTTTAGCTATTCTGAAAGTACTGAATAGACACCTCACATGGTGTTACTTTGGGGAGAGAGCACCAGAATATCTCACTCAGCTCCCACATTGCTCTGACTCCCCCATAGGGATGATGTTTGTCTCTCTTTCTGTAATACTAGAGAACCAGAGGCCTCATGAAGATTGGGGAAGCACTTTACCACTGAGGTACACATTCAGTTCCAAATTAGTCATTTTTTCAAACAAAATAATTTATTCTCTCCTTTTAATAACAAAAGAAAATCATGGCATCTCTATTTTCATAATACTTAAATATAAACTTACTGTGCTTAAACAAAAGTAGCATTCATAAAAGGTATATGGACTTAGTACATGTAGTAAAATAGATATTGAAGGCAAGAAAGGGGGCAGACATGATTCCTGTACTGCATTACTGATTTCTCCTATCAAGTTTATTATATAGAGTTCACATAACGAATGATGATCTTTTATCTTGCTCCTGCTGTAAATACTATATGATAGAACCTCAGATATGATTCAGTATTTATGTGCTTCCTACACTAAAGTCAGTAATATAATAAAATATATTTCTCTTTTAAATATATAATCTATAATATAATCAAAGCTGACCTTATATTGAATCAAGATCTAATTATCTACCTTGATATGCAAGCACAAATAAATGAAATCAATTATTAATGAAATGCTTTCTGGAGTAACTGAAGATAAATTATACTGCATAAGCGATGATTAATCTGAAATTGATGTTTTATATTTTGTTTTTTAACATTCTCATTGTAATAGAACTCTAGAGATAGCCTATGGTCAACTATGTAACCATGATGTCATAAAAAAAAAAAGTTCAGTCCCCTGTATTTCTGCTCCATGTCTGACATCAGGCATTCCACACCCAAAGTTCTGGTCACAGTCCAGGACCTCTTGCTGGCATTTCAATTCTCATGTTGACAAGAGACAGAAATCACAAGGGATGAAGGTTCATCTCTGTGGACATGGTTCCCTTTAATTGGTCCTTTCAGAAGCTCCATGCCATTAAGTTCTTTCCTGATCTCTCTTATTTCTTAGCATCTAATGCTTTAGGTTTTGATTGTCCTTGTTTCAAGGACCTTGGGGTGCATCATGTTATTCATTTGAGATCTCTATGATCATTTAGACACACATATCCATAAACATAAACAATTATAGCTATATTTAAATGGTTCTGGAAGTTTCTGCTTTCATTTTCATTTCATTTTAAAAATGTTTTAAACTTACTGATTTTTCAATGACCACTGGTTATTTTTTTCATTCTCCATGTATTCCATAGTTTCTGTAGGTTTTCTTACTATTTGTTTCAGGATTTATCCATTGTGATCTAATAAGAGTAAGACCAAAGAATTATTGTGCATTTTGTATTTTGTATTTTTTATTTTGTAAATTTTGTATTTTGTCCAGGGCCTAGAATATTGTCTACTTTAAAGAAGGTTCCATGGGCTTCTGAGAAGAATGTATATTCTGTTGACATAAAGTCTTCTGTATATATTTGTTAAGTCCATTCTATCTGCGCACAGTTTACATTTTAATGCCTTGTTCATTTTTTCGATGGGAGAGAGTAAGGAAATAACCAATTTTATTATATCAGAACCTGGTCTTCATTGTCAATCAGTGTTTTGTTGAAGAAATTGAATGATGCAGTGTTTGGTAGACATATATTTATACTTGGTATGGTATCTTCAAAGATTGTTCCATTTGTTAATATGCGATGATCTTCCTCTTCTGGCTAATTTTGGTTTGAAGTCTGCTTTGTCAGCTATCACAATACCTTCAACAGTAGCTTGTTGTTGATTTCTGTTCATTTGATATATTATTTTCCTCTTTTTATTATTAATTTTGTATTAATCATTCTACCTTTAAGATTTTATTTATTTATTTTATGTATATGTCTAGTACACTGTAGCTATCTTCAGACACAACAGAAGAGGGCATCGGATACCATTACAGATTGTTGTGAGCCACCATGTGGTTGCTGGGAATTGAACTTGGGACCTTTGGAAGAGCAGTCAATGCTCTTAACTGCTGAGTTATCTTTCCAGCCCCCCATTCTTTTATATCTCAAATGATATCTCCCTCCCTGGTTACTCCTTCACAATTCCCCCATCCCATCCTCCCTCTCCCCTTCCCCCTTGCCTCTATGAAGGTGCTCCCCCACCTACTCATTAACTCCTGCCCCACCACTCTAGCATCCCCCTACGCTGGGGCATCAAATCTCCACATGACCAAGGGCCTTTCCCACAGACAACTCCCACGTTGATGTGAGACAAGGTCATCCTCTGCTACATATGTATCTGGAAACATGACTCCCTGTACACTCCTTGATTGGTGGTCTAGTTTCTAGGAGCACTGGGTGTCTTTACTGGTAAAATATTTTTTTAAATAGATTTTAATCCACTCACTAGTCTGTGTCTCTTTATTGGAAAGTTGGAACCATTTACATTTAATGCTATTACTGAAAGATTTTCATTAATTCCTATAATTTTGTTGGTTTTTATGATTAGTTGGATTCTTGTTCACTGTCACTTTATCCCCTATCAGTATTAAGGATTTTCTGGGTAATCCTGTTAGACATGATGCAGTCCCTCCTTGCACTCTTTTATTCAACTCTTAAAGTTTATTATTTCCTGTACTTTGGTGATTAAAACTTTCTTACTCCTTTGAACAGTAGTCCTTGAATCACCTTCTGCAGTATTGGCTTGGTGGTCATGAACTGCTTTAGTTTGTGCTGCTCTTGAAATGTTTTTGCTTCTACATCATTTTTTTAAAATAGCATTGTAGGACATAGAACTCTTGATCAACAACGACTAACTTCTCCTGCATTTTTGGCTTTGAAAATTGTTGACGAGTGACTGCATATTATTTCAATGTTTCTGTTCATAAATGAGTTGGTGTTTCTCTCTCATAGATTTTGCTATTGTTTATTTGGTTTTTATTGTTGGCATCTTGACAATGTCATGAGGGTAGCTCTCAGTTGATGATATCTGTTCCTGGATATCACCAAGGGCCAGGCTATCTTTCCCTATTCACATCCCAACATATAACATTTGAGTCAATCAGGATCCAGACTGTCTGCCTTTCTACAATTGCCTCTCTAGGTTGAAGTTTCTTGAACCATGGATATTCCCTGATCTTAGATACATGGAGTAGTTCAGTTTTTAACAATACTCTCCCTCAATATGGCACCAGACCATTGATCTCCAAAAGGGATTTCTCTGCATTGATGATCCATTAGCCAGAGAAATCAAAGCTTCCCCAGCACCCAGGCTTATCCTGAGGTTAGGACTGCTAACCTTCAGTTGATAACTGTGTCCCTCCTCCCACCAGCATGTTGAACACCCAAGGCTGTGTTTGGCTTTCTTCTCTGGTGGCATGGCTCCACTAGCTCTCTCTTCTGGTATCATTTGACTTCCATCCAAGCTTTCCTTTTGTTTCTCTTTGGGGTAAAGTCTCTTTCTCCAGATCCCACAGAAACATCTTCTAGAATGTATCTTACCCAAAAGTCTCAATACATGTATGTAGGTTGTAAAGATACATGTATTGTAGGTCCTTTTAAATTCACTTGCCTATAGTTTCATCCTCAAAAGCATGACTGAAGTTGATAATTACTTAATTGCTTCTCTAAGACTCAATTAAAACTTTGTTCATGCAATACAAATAATGGTTTTAATATAATTTTTAATGTAGGATGGACTCCCAGCAACTAGACTAACCAGAAACACTTCTTTCATGGGGGAGAAAAAAATCTGAAGTACAGATAAGTTACTTGGGATCTACATCTAAATCTGGATCTGGACACCACTTCAGGTGCAGCGCTCCCATGGTGCATTCTGGGTCATAGTTCTAATTCACTGTCTATGTGTTCTCCATCAGCTAAATGAACTTCAGTGTAAACTCTTAACAACATGGAATCAGTACTACGATGCTGGAAAAGGACAGAGAATTAGTATTTAGAGTTCCCAGCAGTCTCTTAACACAGCCTTACAAGGGTACTTACACTCAGTGAGAGCAGAGGCAGCAGTATAACTATTACTGTGATAGTCAATTTGTAGATGCAGCATGGGGAAGCTCCCATAAATGGAATCATCTAAAACCTCATATCTATTATTGAATTTGCATGCCATCCTTTACAAGTACAATGGCCATCTAGTCTTCTCTCCATTCCTTTAACATTCGTGTGTGGGCTGCCAAAGCAATCACTGTATGTACTTTGAATAGAGACTTGTCCTTAGCTTATAGTAAAGAAAAAAAAGTCTTTTCAAATATACAACCATGGCAAATACTAAGAACAAGACTACTCTCTTTTGCTTCTGAGACTGCTGGAGTCATTAGAAATGATAATAGCTGATGGCAAGAGGAAAGGGGAATAAGATTCCATTTGGACGGGGCCAAGTAAAAGATTTGCTCATTTAAGAAAGGTAGGAACTGCTTATGCAGAACACTGATAGCGAATGATTAAACAGACAAAGTGAGCGTGACCTCTCCTGATCATCGTACTTCTGATTGAGGTGACTCCTCTTCCCCTCCAATCTTTTCCTCTCAATTTAATGTATTTTGTATAATGCATGTCCATAGTTCATAAATAAAAAAGGAACAAGTTTGTAGTGGAGGAGAAACACTAGTTTGAGGCAAACCTACATTGGGCTACATTGGGCTATATTTGAGATATTGTCTCAAAAGACAAATGTTAATCAATCAATTAATTAAAATGTATCCTCTTCCTTTGCATAAAGGGCAAGGAAAGACTACACTGGTTTTCATTTTAAAAATAATACAAAATAATCAATCACAAATAATTACCAAAAGAAAAATATATTGAGTGATAAAGTCAAGGTGATATTTTCTATGTAGTTTCTAAGGAGGAGAATTCAAAGTTCAATTTTTTCTTTCCAAAGGAAAAAAAATTGGATTAAAAATTAAAAGTAAAAGCAAACAGTTTTGAAGAAAATAAAGCTGTTCTGCATGAGGAGGCTCAGAACAGTTTGACTTTTTGGGTGAAACATTCCAACTGCTAGGTGAAGAATGGATACGAAGGAAACAATTCTAAAATGTGGTCTTCACGTGGCTGCAGTGGTATTTTTTATCAAGTCCAGAAGGAAGTTCATTTTCCCTTGCTTCCAGCTCCACAAACTCATCATCTTGTCTCCACTAACACACCACATTTGCAAACTGGAGGATGTGATCTCTTGAGTGAGGTAACTCACACAGTTACATGAGGAATTTTATCCTATATCTTAAAGTACATGTGTAGCTGATACAATGCACTCAGCAAAAATAACAGACAGGTTCAAAGCAATGTAATACAACAGGTAGTCCCCAACTCCAGGACTATAAAAGGCTCCACTAGACAGCTTGCTCTCTCCATCCTGGAGGTTCTACATGGCCTATGGCTTAGCTTCTGACTGGATACCTGGGGCAACATGGTATCCTAAGTTTATCCGTTTTTTTGTTCTCAAACCTCCTTTGTTTCTAGCCAGCCATATTATAACCTAGTGGTATCCCCAATAGAGAGGTGCAAACAGCATGAAGAACTGATAGAACATCATTAACTGAATTCTGTGGTCATAATTAGCATATTTAATGGAGAATAGATGACACTTAAGATCTAAAACCATTTAAAAATATTCCAAATTCTAATTTTTGGATCTAAGCTTTCTTTCATTGGTATGCTATTTGGTAAACCCACTCTGGATTACTTGTGCATTCAGCAATATTTGGAGCAAGCATTCCTGTGCACATACCTGCTCATATGCAACAAAATACTGACTTTTATAACACACATTCACTTATAGAAAAGGGAGAGAGAGTGAAAATTCAAGTCCAAAAATGACATTGTAGTTTCTCATGAGTAAACTCTAATATTTCATCAGGGTGACCAGATTCTACTCCAGTCTTTTTCAATCTCAACAGAAAACGTAGTCTTCAAACTATCCAGTTACAACAGGGACAAAAGCAAAAGGAAGCTGTAATTGTCCATTTATAATTGACCTCCAATAAATCTAATGTTAAAGCATAAATGCAGCCTGATACATGGAAGACAATAAAGGGATAAGGGATATACAAATGGTTTCTTGTATTGAGGGCTTGTAATTGTTGGTTTTGTTTTGTGTTTTGAAACCTATACTTTTAAATATCCAACTACTATTACTACTCTGGGAGTTCTCTGGAAGTAACGAGCATGCTGTTACACGTGGTGGCTTTTCAGCATACTACTCTGTGAGTTAAGTACCTGTTGATTACTGTGACTGGGGCTGAGTTTTTTTGGTTTTGTTTGTTTATTTGGATTTTTTGGGTTTTTTAGGTAAGCCTGTCTTATCAGTGAGGGAACAGAAAATGTTGTGCTGTGAGCAGTCTGGGCTTTCCCAAAAGGAGTAAGGTACCAACAATATTGGTAACTGAGCCACCATGAAAGAAACCTACAATCAGACTTCACCGCTTTCCTAAAGAATCTACATTTGCATTTTAAATTACATTGTTGTATATTCATTTTCATTTTTCTTTTGGCTTTTAAAGCTGAACAGAGACTGTTAACAAAAAAGCTGCCTAAGACTAGCATTTATTAGGGTGGGAGAAAAATGCAGGTCCACACAATTTTTCCCTAAGATATTACTTCAAGATTACTTACTTCAGGAAGTCATGTTGACAGGCAGATAGAGGAAAAGATGAAAGATAAACTTTCAGAGATTCTAGGAATCTCAATGCCTGAATTTCCACTTTAACATTTCAATTGCTTGCTAGTAAGTGAATTTCTGTGTCTAACTACATTAAAAAGTGCACGGCAGAAATATAAACACACACACGCATCTTATACTTGCCCTCATGATACATGTTAAAAATTATATAGTTTATCATTAGAATACATTTATCGAAATTAAATTAAACATCTCTTAAACTTTCCATTATTGACCATGTTTCTTCAAATTAACCTAGTTTGGTTCATCATCTCTTCTTCAGCAGCATAAATATTATTAGTATTTGTAAGTGATTGATAGGTGGTGAAATGTAAACAACATTAATTCACATTAATTAGATTGTGAACTTACTGCTTCATCTTTGAAATGGGCCAGTACTTCCCCATTCAATGATTAACACACTTGATATTTTAATGGATCCTGTTCCATGACTTTATGACTGAACAAAGGTAAAAGGCCTCCTTTTGTTGTTGTTGTTTTGTTTTGTTTTGTTGGTTTTACATTTTTATTTTTTTAATATAACTTTTTCTTTTCAAATTGTAATTTATACTCATTCACACAGGGGTTATAAACACAGAAAGACAGGATATGGGGAAGGGGGTGATACTGGAGTGTGGGTGTTCAGGGGGAATACGGATTTCTTTCAGAACAGGGTATCGGCTGGGTGAGGGTTCAGGGGACAGGTCACTATGACTCTGCCTATGACTCACTTGTCCTTATCTAAGTTGGTATTATCTGCCAAGGCTACCTATTTACAAGGTCTATGACTACTCAGGCTGGTAAATTGTCACAAAAACTGAAAAGGCCTCCTTTTTATTTTATGACTAAAGGACATGCTCAAGATTGAGATAAGAGCCAAGAAAGAATAGAAAACTAGCACAACTAAGCTCAGTTTTCTAATACTTCTTAAAATGGAAATGCACAGCTATCATTGACTCAGGTGAGCTGAAAGGTTGATATTGTTGGATACTTTTCACTCTTCCTGCTGATCTATCTTGTTAACACATCTCGAGGACACCCTAGTCTGATTTCTTTCCAATTCAATGGTTTCTTCCATCAGTCAGTAGTGATGATGATAGAGGAAGGGAGCCCTATTGGTATGAAGCACTTTCATATATAATTAATAAAAATGTTTGCATTTTAGTTTTAATGCATTTTATGAAAGATACAGATAAGACCCTGGTCTTTCTGTGGAATGTATTTCAATAGCAGGCCATTTGGCCAGTGTGAATCCTCAATGGAAGAAAAAGAAAAGACAAAGACTCTTGTCTCAAAATGTTTGTATTCTAGCTAGCAAAAGAAAAGATGGGAAATGGATAATCGGGTGGAATCAGTTCTGACTGTTGGTTATCCTCTAGAATGTGATGGTAAGATATCTTGAAAAGATAGCATATATTTTGGTCACTGAGCATGGAGAAATAAGATTAGTACCCACCTGAAAGCTAGGGAAGTTATCCAGTAGGAATATAAACCCTATAAACTACAATCATTAACAACCTGTCAGGATACGTTCTCTGGTGCAACAGTGGCATGTCAGTTATGAGAGTAACCAACTACATTTCTCTTTAAGGCAACCAAGGCAGAAATACCTGCTAGCACCATTAATGTGGTCCAAAAACCAAGGTTAAGTAGGTCATAGGCTCTATGGAATAACCTACTATTAAGCAAACACAGTATCAAAGCAATTCCTAAAGAGTTATCATTATAATATTGGTTAGTGCATCTCTCAATCTTTATATGAGAAAACTTCATTCTGCCTTAGCTGGTGATTAACACTGAGACCCATAACTAGTCAACATGAAAAGAATAAGAAATTACAGAGTTCTTATCCCTTATTGGGACATCTAAATCCTACCACTTCCTCCAAAAGTCTTAAGAATTGACAATAGGACTGTCTGTGAAGACTGCCTTCTCCCTAATATGCTCAAGATCCAAGCTAACTGAGCTATTATTTTAGTCTTCTGGCTACTTCTTTTTTTCAAACAAAGCATTGAGGCTATACACCTGAAAGTAAAAATCAACACTTTCTTTCCATGAGAGGAGTGCCAAATAATTCATGGCCATGGTCAATACTCCAGAGACCTTTTGTTTTACAGGCATGCTCACATGGATCTTAATAGAATAAGACCCTACTAGAAAATTTAAGCATTAAGCATAACAGTGGCATGGTTTTATATTTTTATCTTAAGAACATCATTTTAGTTGTTAGAGAATAATTTAGGTGACAAGATGGAACCCAGGATGACTAGTTAACAGCTATTGTAGCTGTCTGGATATGATGGTACATTAGAAAAGAAAAGGAGAGTAAGGAACAAGTACACTGTGGGCAATTTGTAGTTGTCTAAATTTCAAAGAGAGATGAAGCAGGGTGACTCCAAAGATTTTACTCAGGACTTTAATGAATATGGTAGTTTTCAACATGACAGGAAGGAGGGGATGAAACTATTCATGTGTCTCATGAAATTTTCCCAATCATTCCTCAGAGTAGTTATATGATCAAGTGATCATGGCCATCTGCCCCAACAAGAGAATAAAGTTCTCAAAACAGTTAACCTCTAAACTCTTAAATAATGGGAGAATTGATCAAGAATTAGTTCTGATATCTAATTAATGTGTTTTTCCAATAAATACCACAGTTAATCATCAGTCACTGGCATAATAAACAAATTGGAAATGATCTTTTTTCTTATTTTGAAGCTACTCAATGCATATTCTCCACAAAATAGAAGAGGATCAAAAAATGTAGGGATGGGAAATGAAGCAGAGACTGAGGGAATGGCCAACCAAGAACCAGCCCAACTTGAAACCCATCCCATGGGCAAGCACTAATCTTGAACATTATCAGTGATACTTTGTTATGCTTATAAACAGAAGTTTAGCATGGCTGCCCACTGAGAGACTCCACTCACAGCTGACTCAGATGCAGACACCCACAGCCAAACAGTGGATGGATCTCGGAGACTTTTATGGAAGAACAAGAGGAAGAATTGCAACCCCGAAGGGGATAGGAACTCCACAGAAAGACCAACAAAGTCAACTAACCTGGACCTTTAGAGCTCTTAGAAACTGTCCCACCAACCAAAGAGCATAAATGGTCTGTACCTAAGCCTCCTTGCATATATGTAGCAGATGTGCAGCTTGGTCTTCAAGTGGGTCCTGAACAACTAGAGCAGGGGTACTACCTCAAAAGCTTTTGCCTGTCTGTGGGATATGTTCTTTTAGCTGGGCTGCCCTGTCTGGCCTCAGTGGGAGAGGATGCACCTAGTCCTGCAGAGACTTAATGTGCCATGGAAGCAGGCTCTCACCTGCTCGGAGAATAAGGGGAAAGAACATGGGAGAAAAGGACTATGGGAAGGTTTGACTGAGAGGACAGCAAAGTTGGATGTAAAGTAAAAAAAATTTTTAAAAAGCAGAAGAATACATACCAAAAAAAAAAAAAAAAAAAGGAACACAAGCAAAGACTCTCTTCTTCAGATCTGTAGAATTCCACAGTGGAATGACTAGAGGTCCATGCATTTAGATCAAATGGTTTTTTTGTTTTTGTTTTTTGTTTTTGTTTTTTTACTTTTACATATGGCCTTTTAGATAGTCATTTTAAAAGTTAAATTGATAGTTTAAAAATGAAGAAAAGAAAAAGTGTGATTTAGTAGACCAGGCTTGGAGGTTCTCTTTATTTCTGCCTTGATTTAAACGAGAGTATAAAAATTTCATACACTTCGTATCCCAACTTCCTCCTCATCAAAACATTAGTCTCATTAACCGCGTCATGAACATGAGATATTAAAGTGTTGTTTTTCTTAAAAGGTTTTTCAAACCTCAAGAAAATGTTGTAATTTATTGTTAGTATAATTTTTTCCAAAAACACTTTCAATTAATTGTATTGCCAACCATCTCATTAAGTTCTCCAAATGATACTCAAAAACACATTGTGTTATGACTCTCATCGTAGGTAGAATTATGTTACTGCCTCCTACTAAGCTACATTAATTAGCATGCAGTACTTGACAGAATTCTGCCAAAACACTCATCAAAAGCAGAAACCACAACATGGTAAGAAAATAAGCATTCTGTCAGAATCTTAGTCAGCAAGGCTATCTGGAACTCTTATTCCCATACTATAACTACTAGTCAAATTTTCCTAACAATTGATACTTTGTATCTTCTGTGTCTTTGACTTTATATTTCCTTTGCCATTGTAAACATCTTCCATTTGATGACACAGACACAAACGCACACACACACACACACACACACACACACACACACAAACTGCCCTGGATACCTTTCTTCTACTTTTAGCAATGTTCCTCTACCCTCTTCTAATACTGATTGTGACTGACTGTTTTAGTCATGAGATTAAATGATGGGTGCTGATCATTATCCAATACAAGATCTGAACAACACAGGGGAAACATCAAACCTGCTGGCATGTTTTGCTGCAGTGGCCAGGTGGGTCTCTATACCACGCTGACACACAGACATGAAGAAGGGAAAAAAATCAAACCTTTATTTTCCTTGCTTATTTTCAGAAATTGACTTATTTAACTTGGAAATGCTGAGTGTTGACGAAATTTCCCCAAATGCCTAAATAAACTTTCAAATTGTTCCAAGATTTAATAGAAGTTTCTGAGAAAGTGCACCCAGAAGCCCTTTGGATCGCAGTGCAACCTGGATGTAGTTAAACATTCCACCGAGTGTTGTTTCACTGAGAATCAAAACCCAATCACCCAAGTTCCTAAGCATAAAATCCCAAACATCTTTTCTCTTTTGTTTCTCAGATGTCACCAGTTCCACTGAATGTGAGACTCTTGCCTCCCTCCAGCTTGTGTCTTCAACTTCTCTGTGTGTTCTATGAGCCAGACCCAGAAAAGCCAGCTATACCAACCTCCCAGACAGTCCTGGCCTATGCTGTCTTTTAGCAAGCTGCAAATATAAAATAAAATGTTATTATATTATATTAGGTTAAATATTCTTTTAACATTCATTTACTAACTAGCAAACACAGTCCAAGACAAGGTCACTCTAGGGTATGGACTTCCTGTCCAAATCTTTCATGTAGAGATCCTATCTATATAATACACATTTGGTTAAAATATATTAACAATCACAGACCCATGTAGCTTACTTATGAAGACTGAAGGCAATGGGCAAAGAAGAAGGATTGCTCTGTTTGTTTCCTGTCTATTTGATACAGGTAGAGTCTGTTATGTCCGGGGTTTTGGGTTGCTTTGGGTTTTGTACTCATACGATTTTTTCTCTAATTATTACTTTTATTCTTCACATTCCAAAACTTGTTGCTGGTTTCTGATCTAGTGTGAGCTAAAGAAACTATTATATTTTTCTTATTTTTCTTGCTGACAGGAAGGAGGAGGAGGAGCAAAACAAACAAAACCAAAAACAAGTTCAATTGCGTTGCCAATCTACTCAGTGGAGCATGGTGAAAACTCCCAATGTCCAAGCCCTTAAAAGAAAACCGTGTCCTTCCCTACCCACACCCCAGCCAGAAGCCATCAATGTGGAGAGCTACAATTCAGCATCCTTATCACAATTTTAAAGAGTTCTCTTTGATAGCTTTATGTCTGGGCTGTTACTTTGTGGGAGAGGGGAGTAGGGCTTGTCCCAGAAGCCTTCTACGTCCCTCTTTCACAATGGTGGGTCTGAAATCACCAGTGTCACTCACTGCAAAAGTAGCTTCCTAATTTTTCAATCTTGATTCTGGTACTTCATCAGCAACTACAACCTAAAGTTATTTTTCAAGAGACCTATGTGGGTGGTAGGGCTGAAAAACAGTGAAAGTCCTTTTATTCCCTTCTCTGGAGTATTCACCCTCTGACTCCTCTGGGCGTGTTTTCCCTCAGACAACACAGACCTTCCCTTGAATGAGAGCTGAAGAGCGATCTGATTTCACTTCTCGCATCAATTGACTCACTAATGACTGTATCTGCAACTGATGATGACCCGGGTCAGGCTGACCTGCTGTGCAGTCTGTAAATCTATTATGATAATGCTATCTTCCAGGATTACATGCAAGGTGGCAGGAAGGTGTCTGGAAGGGTGTCAGATGCAGTCTGAGTTCTTCAAGGAGGCTGGTTGTTTTCTAACACCCATTCTGAACTATGAGAGTGGGAATACTGTATATTTTAAACGTGTCTGTTGTACAACTGCTGAGTTCAGAGTACTCTCGCAAGGGCTGGGTAATCACGCAGATGGTGTGCTTCACGACCAAAACCACTCGCTGTAGATGCCACATTCTGAGAGAACATGTAAATACTTGGCATAGTGGTAGGAGTTTCAGAGGTGTTAGATTCATTTAGAAAGTTACAGCTTTCGTGGTGACAGCTTCTCATTTGAGGCTAGCAGGATTAATTCTTGCTTTCTTATTTTTATTCTTGACATTCCAGAAATTGCCACACAACTTCCTGATCTAACTTGAGTTTGGAGTTGTGTTTTTTTTTTTCTATTCTCCCCTAGCTTAAGAGGGGTGAGGGTGTTGGCTGCTATACCAACAGGAGTGCAGAAGCAGAAGGCCTGAGTGACCAGGGGAAGCTTGTATTACCTCATGTGTGCAGCGGAGTTGCCAGGTCTATGTTTGTGTGCCTTCCCACAGTGCAGTTAATGCCAGCAGAGGCTCTCAGCATTTATATTATCATCCCAAACTTACTATGGGAGCAATAAGAACTAAACATACTTCCTCTAAATTTTCACTTACTTGTTAAATAGATTAATTAAGGCCTTACTCAGTATAAAATATTAATCATCTTTTAGGTCATTCTGTAGAAGTTAAGCCTCTGAGCAGGAGCTAAGTGATAAAGCTGGAAGGATATGGCTGAAAATGTCTAGGACAGACAAGACATACCAAGACACGACGTAGCAAGGGGTCTGGAATAACTGAGGGACAGTCCAGATAAGATGTGGCCAGAGAGAAGCCAGTTGAACAGAGCAACATGGAGATTGATAGCAAGGAAAGATTAAAATGACACAGTCATCCTCCTGCATAAGCCCACATTCCAGACAGTATAATACACCATCACATAGGAAAATAACCAAATAGAGACCGAAGCAGTACCGTCATGGGAATATAGAGGACTGTGGAAACAGTTTTATGAGTATGTAACTGCAAGTTTTATGGAGAAAACAGCATTTATAATAGGTTTTTACAGAATGCCTAGAAGTATAGCAACTCAGGGAAAATAGGAATTAAAGAGATAGAAGAGTTCCTGTCTTCGTTCCTTCTAAGTTTACATACATACAGAACAATCTCTGGGCCACACAGCCTGTCCAGCACAGGATCAAAATGAATGGATGAAGAAGGCATTTGGTTAGTATATAGACTTAATCTTCTAGAATATGCCTTACACCTATAGCACAGTTCTCCAGATTGTATTGTGATGAAAAGTAAAAACACTTTTAGGGTTTGTAATCAAATGGAAACAGGAACATTAGAAGTCAAAATCTCACGGTGTGATCCTAGAAATCAAAACAGTATAAGTCATCAGAGACCTGACAGGGAGGAAAGTCAGGGTGGGCTTCACCACGGCCCTCTAGCTCTCTTCTGTAGTTATTCTCCTTACTTTTCTATAGAAAATTTAGGAGGAAAGTGAAATAAGAAGTGTCACGCGTAACTCTACTTCTAAAGAGAATCAAACAGCTTGACACACCAATGTCAGCCCTACTTGTGCCTTCTTTAATGTATTCATGTTAATATGTAAAACAAACAAACAAAAAAAACCTGGCCTTTGTTTTTTCTCCTTGGTGTATATGTAGGAAAAAAACTAAGAAAAATAAAGTCATTGGAACCAACTCTCACCTGATTTAGTACAATTTTCTAAAATATCAAAAAGACAAGGAAACTTGCAGAAGCAAATAACTTCTGATGGTTGTTCTCTGTTAATGACCTGGCAGCTGTTTAAAGAGTGAAAACACAGCTGGGCGGTGGTGGCGCACACCTTCAACCCAGCACTTGGGAAGCAGAGGCAGGCGGATTTCTGAGTTCGAGGCTAGCCTGGTCTACAGAGTGAGTTCCAGGACAGCCAGGACTACACAGAGAAACCCTGTCTCAAAAAAACCAAAAAAAAAAAAAAAAAAAAAAACCAGTTAAAACACTAGTTAACTCATTAATATGACTGCTGGAGGCAGACAACACAGTGCCCGGAACCCTGCTATGCTCACTCTTCACCATGGCATGTCGGTTTGGTCTTCCACTGATGGCTAGGTTTTTTTCGTGTTCATAGTGTGCAAAAGCACGACATGTATGTGACTCTTCATTTGATCACAAAAATAAACTGTTTCCAGAGAATCCCTTCCCACTCTGCGAGCGCGGGCACACCCTACTGATCAAAGAGAACCTGCACTTCCCATCCTTCAGAGGGGACTCTCGCTTCACTTTCTAAACACACCTTTTCCTCAGTCCCGATGAGCTTCACAGGTCTCTGTGTCCAATTGCGCATCATTGAGACACTTCACAGACATGAACAAGAAGTACTGCCCAGGCCACAGGCAGTTTTGGCTTCTTTCTTCCTCTGTAGCAGGCAGCCCATAGACCAGATACAACCCTCTGCCCATCGTTACAACTGTATTGGCACAGACATGATGATTCATTTACGTGCAGTTTATGGATACTTTCTGCCTTGCTCAGGCAAAGACAATGGACATGAAAAGCCTAAAATGTTACTATCCAGTCCCTTATGGAGAAAACTGTGCCACCCCTGGAACTATGCGTATTTCAGTTTCCTGATGAAGACACTCTTGCATTTGCATCACACATACAAGACAGACGAGAAGTCACAGGACTCGCAGGGTAAGGAACTCTGGTGTTGGTGTTTCTGTGCTATTTATTGAATGGATTCAATAATAACTCAGGAGTCCTGCAAAGCAAAGTGCCCTAGTACATAGAGTATGGACTCAGGATCTACTTCTATTTTCTGGTCACCCTGTGCCTCAGTTCCCTTCTCCATAAAATAAAAATGGCAGGATTTACTGAAACATGCCAAGAATATTATTTGGCACATAGTAACTCCTCCAGAGGTACTGTCTATAAGCAAAGTGGAGAAAGAGGCTCCATTTAACTGTATTGTTTTCATCTTCCTTTTTTTATGGCATACCTTTGAACCTATTCTATAAAACGGAACAGTTTCTACCTTTTTCTGCTTACTCCAAACCAAGCCTGCTGGAAAAAATGATCTGAGGTAGGTGTCGCTGGAATATCCAAGGACTGAACTACTATCAAGGAGGTTGAAAATACACTCGAGAGGGAGTCAGGGACACCAAAAAGTCACAAGCCAGTCAGTACAACCCTGTTGAACTGCTTCCCTTGATGAGAGGGGCTCTTATTTCAGATATGATGACTTGGTGAGAAATGAGCAGATCCTGTAATTTGCACACTAATTCTCCCTCATGCCACCTGGGGGCTTCCTGCTGGCAGAGGCACAGAGTAGAGGAGAGTGGTGGGGGTCCAGCCAACAACCAGCCGTGCCACTCTCCTTCCATTGGTGAGCGATACAAGCAGCCCAGCTTGTCTCCATTCACTGTTCACTGAGCAGTTGGCAGGCTTCCCCCAGAGCGTGGGCAGGCCTGAGCAGAAGGAAGACAATGAGAGGAATTTTAAAAGCCTTTTTGCATTTTCTTCACAAGCTCTCTCAGGAGAAGTTGACTCAGCAGGTGCCCCTCTACCTTTTTCCACAGCCGTGGCACTCCTCCCTTGGATCAGTCCACAGTGCAGTAATCAAGGTTGTCCCTGAAATAAAGTACAAGGATGGGACTGGGGCTGTGTGGGGCCCAGCAACTGCTCACTGGAACTGCAACACTTAAAATTACGTTTTAAAAGCTTTCCTGAAACACACATCCCTGCAGCATAAATGTGGCTCTGTGTAGCATTTTCGCTCGCATATTCTTTACTTCTAGAAGTAACCGTCTCCAAAGACACACCAGGGAAAGTAGGAAACGACAGTCCCGTTAGCCGGTATCATTGCAGCCAGAGACCAAGTCCGCACTGAGAGAAGAGCAGGAATGTATGGACAGCTTCCTCTCCTCTGCAAGCATACATTTTCCCGACAGCCTCTGGGCTGCCAAATGGATGATGCTGCCGCTTGTGCCCCTCCGCATGCATCCCATAAACTGAGGCTGATTTTAAGATCATTAGAAAAGGAGAGAATGTTGCGCTCTTCTCAGTTTCTCTGGGGTCACAGTGTAATTGTGCAGCAGGAGAAACTGGGCCCCAGAGATGGCGTGACAGTCACTTCTCATTACCTCCCACTTGGTTCATTACGTCTGTAGACAGCAATTGCCAGCGTGTGGGTACTTCCATTATAGGGAAGGTTGTAATGTGCTCTAGACCCTGCACGGTTTCCAAATGGGGAGAAGGCTATTTATTCCAGGCACATACCTATCTTATTTCCACAGGAATGGAAAGCGACATAAGGGATAGATTAGTGGTAATCAATATGGGAGAATCAGGAAGCATGAGCGCTTGCACCAGCGAAATACTTACGTGTGTGCATCCTACTAATTCATAAGGCTTCATACAGAAGACAGAATTCTCACAAACCCACCAAACTTTGCTTTAGCAAGTAACCTTGTTCAGATACACTATATATTGGCTTCTTTGTGTCATATTCTAAATTACACACACACACACACACACCAAGAAACCTTTCTCTTTTGCAGTTATGCGCACCAGAAATTTTGACACACTAAGCAACACTATTTCATGGATACGGAGGGCCTAATTACATTATTAGCTAAAAGGAAATTAATAAGAGAGAAGACAGAATTGTAGAGAGCTAAAATAAGGATTAGCTACTATAGACTTTTTTTTAAAAGATAAAACAAAGCAAAGAACGTCTTTGCCAAAAGTAGGAGGAACCTGAAGAGTGGCCCACGGTAGAATGTTTGAGATGATGCCTATGGTGCCCCACTCCTGAAAACTCAGAGTGACATCAGCCCTGTAAAAGTTCTGGAAATTACTATCACCAAAACAATCTTACTCAATGTTACTTTAATTAATTAACAGAGCACTTTCTTACAAACTTCCTGTGACACTGTGGCAGCAGCGTAGGGAAAGTCCTGTTCCACTGTACCCCACCTCTTCAGGAGGTTTCATAATCCTCCCCACTCCTCAACTTTAGCATGCATTCAAGCCTCCGGGGGATTTACTTCTTGGTAACCTTTAGAAGCTAGCTAGAGCTTGGGCATCAGATTTCTTGACAAGTACTTCTTTTTTTTAATTGGATATTTTATTTACATTTCAGATGTAATCCCCTTACCCCATTCCTCACCACCACCACCCAGAAACTCCCTATCCCATCCCTTCTCCTCCTACTTCTATGAGAATGTGCCCCCACCGGCCCCCCCGGCGCCCGCCGCGCCGCCCTGGGGTTGCGGGATTTTCCCCCCCCCCCGCACTGGGCACCCAGCCTTCATGGGACCAAGGATCTCCTTTCCCACCTATGCCAACAATGCCTTCCTCCCCTACATATACAGCTGGAGCCATGGGTCCTCCCTATGTGCTCCCAGGCTGGTGGTTTAGACCCTGGGGGCTCTGGTTGACAAGTACTTATAATGGAGGAAGCTAACGTGTCACATGGGGAAACACCAACCCACACATTGAAATCTCTATCCAAATTCACCAGAGGCTGAACCACACAGTTCACAAGTCAGCTTGACAGTTACAGGCTTGACTCTAGACGTTGCCCAAAATTCATCATTAACTGAAACGGCTTCTTATTATCTAAACAAAAGTTGACCTGTGAATTTAACATGCCTGGCGGTCCCTTCATCAGCACGCCTAGCTTTAAAGGGTCATCTCCTCTGCCCTTGAATTCATCTGCTTATTTGATTCACCAATTCAGCTCAATTCCTTTACTCGTTCAACAATCATTTAAAAGGCATTTTTGATGTGTCTGATACTGGGGAAAATGCCAGAAGTATCCATGAGGAGAAGCCATGAGAATCCTCCTCCTCACAGGCTTACATGCTACCAAGGTAGAAAGCAGCAGCAGGCCATCGATATAGTGAATAATTAAAGACTGAATTGCATTTGAAAGAGGATAAGAGCTTCAGAGGAAAGGAGGAAATAATGCCGGCTAGGGGAGTTCAGAGTGTGGGTGGGCAGAGAACAGAAAGCAGATCTCAGACTTAAAGGGGTCAATGGAACTATGAACTCATGAAAGGTGACAGCTGAGTATTGTCTTGTCTTAACAAGGAAAGAGGGTGATCCCTTAGGTATGCCAAGTGTGAATCCAGGCATATAAAGAAAGCCAGTGTAAGGAGCTACCCACTAGGGTACCATGAAGGAGGCAGCGGAGGCATGTGGGGGTAAGAGTAGATGGGAACAAGAGGGAAAGCCACTGCAGAGGCAGCAAGAACCACTCTGTCAGGGCTTTGATGGTGCAGCATTTTGAGGAGAGAAATAATATTATCTAGCACTATTTTCCACAGATCTGGATATACTCTGAGTTTATTAACCATAGACTGGGTTACAGAGTATATATAAGAAACTGGACATGGCATCACATCTGCAAAGATGAATGGAACAGATTCCTTGCCCTCAGAATGTTCAAAGTCCCTAGGCCTCTCTGGACCTACTCACCACAGATTAATACATGGCTATTTCAAGATTATAGTACTTGACCCCTATATGCTCAAATCTCTCCCCAGTGTTTTGGCTATGGAACCTTACCATCCACATACTCTAAGTAACTAAGGAAAGAAGACCTGGAGACAAATCAGGCATGCCAAGGTGCCTGGCTCTTCCCTGAGCAGAATGTGTGGCCCCTGGCAAGATATCCACCCTCTCTCTTCTTGGCTTCTCCATCTGTTTACACAATTTCCCACAGAAGTATGTTTTTAGGTCTGAGAAGATAGCCAGCCCTGGGAGCTGCAGGGTGTAATGGAAAACTGACAATTTAAATTTTCCCTCAAATTATCATACTCTAAAATAAATAGAGTTGAGTAGATTCTCCATGTATTCAATCTGGCAGCCTTGCCTCCGCTAAAGACAAGTCTACAAGTTGGCAGACCAGAAGCGAGGAGAAAAACGATCTTAGTTCCTGGAGATAAAACCTGCTAGTTATCAACAACTGCGATTCTGAGAGAGAGAGAAGGTCTTCTGGGGAAAAGCCATTCGCAACAACAGTCTCGGTTTACAGCCTGAACTTCTCTGCCTCCTGCTCAGTTCTTTCTGTTGAGGAAGTATGTAAAAAGTTACATTGAACTTCAGCCTCAGATACAATTCCAAATTATCAGGTGTGGCTTGCTAGCTTCACCTATCGGTCAGCCATAGATGCTGAAGAGGTCAGACCTCCGTTCAGAAGAACAGAAAATAAAATGAAAGATTTCAAGAAACACTGATAGAGCAGAACTGTGGTCAGAGGCACGGCACGCGGCCTTCAGCATGCATCCACAGCCTTTTTAAAGAGTGATCTCATTTGTGTCAAACGCTCGTGATGTAATCCGGCTGAAATGGGGTGGGGAGGATGGATTAATTCAGGGATTTGGCAGGCAAATGTGGAAAGAGAAATGCAATATAATATTAGTTCAGCCTAGGGTCTATACTGGAGCTGGGCTACTCCAGATGTTTTTCTTTTGTCTTCATTAATGGTTTCTCTAAATACCATGTCTTAGCATCAGCCAAGGCAGCAAGATTTACAACATACTAATTAATAGCAAGATGCCTAGCTAAGCAATTCTGTGTCTGGCTATGTAATTATATTTTTAGAGTTTTCTCTTTCTTTTTTTTTTCTTTTACTTTTCTTCTGCCAGATTTTTTTTTTTTTACTAGTGAACAAGGGGAGTATTCATAGCATATAAAATCTCATGTGGGTGAAACATGATTAATTTTCCTGAAGCAGTAAGAAATAAGTTAAGACTCTCATCCTTGTCCAGGGTTATACTGTCTACATACATCATTTGCTCAAGGCAAGTTGTACAAGGAGCAAAACCCGTAGTACATGGATGATAACTCCAGGATATAGGTAGATGCAGCCAGCCTCATTGTCCTATTATTGAATAACTTTCAGTTCATTTTTATTTAAATTTCTTACAACGCTAGAAACCAAACTTAGGAGCTCCACATGTAAAACAAAGGTCACATATACCACTGAGCAATACCCACATACACAACTTAGTTCTTCAATTAAAATAACACGGTTTATTCAGAGAGTCTTCAACTTCAGGTTATGTATAAAGCATGACATTGTTCATGCCCTGCTAATCCCCTGACCTAGATCTAAATATTTTCTCAGCTCCTGCTTCCTTGAATAGAGGGAACTCACAGAATTCTGTTTATTGACATGTGGACACATCTATAGTACATCCAGTTACTGGAATGACAGCTTAGCTCCTGTCCTATGGGAAGTCCTATACTTTTTCTCTCAATGAGATCCATTTCACACTCTACCTGTACCCTCTCCATGCTATTGAAATGCAGCACGATCACCTTCATCGAAACTATGGCCTTGCTCACACATCACAGACAAAGTAGAGGGCTTCCCCTTCCCCTCCATCAGTGAACTCCTCCATGGTTCTCCATCCTTTCTCCTAAGTCAGAGAAGCATTACCTCTTCCATCTCCCCAGGTCTCTTCTAGGATCTCCTTACACGATCACTCTCCCTCAGACTTGGATATCTTTAAGCCAGTACTCTATGTACCCTTGCCTCTACCTTAGATCTATGTTCTCAACTTTTGACTTATCACCAATCACACAATGAAAAACACAACTCTTGGATCTCTTTAGCTTCTTACTCAGGCTGCAAATTTCCTTGTAAAAATAGTTATCTGTTCACATGACAGTTCTCAACTGGTCCAACGGTTGCTAATTGTCATCACAGGACACTTGAGAATTAGATTAAAATAATAATGGACTTTCTTTCTGGATACAAGCACTACACACACACACACACACACACACACACACACACACACACACACCTACTTCAACAGTTTGTCCTATTGGCCAGATGGTCCTGATCTACAGCTTTCTCTTTCCAGGTACACTAGAGAATCATGCTTCCTTGATGATTTGCGATAAGTAACCACTTTGGCCAATGAAATATGGGCGGAAGTGACGTGCCATGCCTGGAAGCTTTAAGAGCCTGCACGTAGTTTGCCATTCTTTCTGGTTTCACTCTGTCACTGAAATTGCTCCGTCAGCACGGGTCCTGGAGTGCTGGAGATACAGCACCAGCCTGAGACAGACATGAACAGTGAGTGGCAAATCCAGATGATCGAAGGGGCAGAGCTGGGGAGGGTCTATTACTTCAGAACACCCTTGGTCATCCTGTTCAATAGCAAAAGCACTAGTCGATTTGGGTAATCCAGTTTAGAAAAAACTGCTCCCCCTGATAGAGTTAACAGGCTCCCTCTGTTCCTCTCACCTCACGCCTCTACACTTTCTGTTCCCTTTACGTAGGAGGCTTGCAGGTGGTTCTTTCGGCTATTTCTTCTACAGCTCTCACTTCCTTAGAGAGACCCTACTTGACTTTATTACTCTCCCTATTCTAGCCCTAAACGCTACCCTGCTCATTTCCCACACCTTTCTCCCACGAATGCACCACAAGCAGTGCTTGTGTTTACTTTCTGTCTCTCCACTTCTGAATCCATCATAATGATTCACAGATAGCAAATGGCACACTACAACCCAAAAGTTTGGCTGCACATCAAGAACAAACCACTGAACCTTGGTAGTCACCCTGTGGCCATTAGGAGGTCAACCTGACATTTTGGGTTCTTTTCAGAGAGTTGTGGCTAATGGAGTAACAACCTTTGTCCCCAACCCAGTTAACCAGAGGGTTTTGTAATTCACTGGCATTTAGTTTTTGGTTTGTTTGTGTATTTTGCTTTTAGAACCATATAGTCTTGGTAGCTAGAGTAAGAATGAGTCTTTAAGTCTCAACAGCACTGAATACTTTTGTTCTGCATGCCACTTTGTGTCAGAGTAAGTCAGTAATTCATACTTGTTCAATGGATGAACATATATTCAGTATCATAAAATTAGAGAACATTTGTTTAATTTGGCAGGTGAAGACTTACTACCCTGTTTTAATATAATTTAAGTAATAATATGGGGCTTAATGTTTCCCAAACTGAACAGACAGACATGTGTGCACACATGTTTATGTCTCTGACTAATTGTATTGACTAAAGACAAAGACTATTCTAATTTCAAAAACCAAAATTTTAGTGTCATTTCTCACATATACAACAACTAACCATTTGTTTTCTAAAAGAAACTATGCATGTATGTGGTATGATTATATACATGTAGGCAAGACATTCACACTCATAACATATCTTCAAATTTTAAAAATTATCTGTTTAAATTTAGAAGCAAATAATTTAAAAGGAGTGTACAAGTTTCCTATTTTTATTGTGATTGTAAATAAATGAGGTTTTTAGATGTATTTGTGTATTTACTTTGATTTAGATGTCTGTGTGTGACCATATCCATATCACAGGCATGAAGGAGCCCAGAAAAGGACATTGGATCTTCTGGAACCAGATACACATGGTTTTGAGCCCTTGTATGGGTGCTGGGAATCCAACGTGGGTCCTCTGTAGGAATAGCAAGTGCTCTTAACTGCTGAGGCATCTTCCCCTCCCATAAATAAAATATTTTCACAGACCTAAGGAAATTCAGATGCTTAGCACTCTCATTATACTATGTGAGACTGAGGAAATATTCACCAGAAATCTATATCTCTTCAGAGACTCAATATTATAAGGAGAAAGCATTAAAAACTTCTGGATCAGTACTTAGACAATAAATAGGCTAATTTCTAGGGATGGGTTATGGCTCAGTGGTGGAGCATTTGCCTAGCAATATGACACCCTGGGTTCAAGCCCTAGGACCACAACAAATAAAATGGAATAAGATCAATCAAAGTGTTCATGAAAACAGTGAAACAAAATATCTAAAAATTGCTATAAAGAAGTCTCTTACTTTAGAAATGAGAACCAACTTAGCTTTGACTTCTATGAAATGTATTTGTTGTTGTTGTTGTTGTTGTTGTTGTTTTTCTTAGATTTCCAAGGTATCAGTGTACATTGCTGTCTGATATCTGAGTTTTGGGATTGTTTTACCCTTTTCTCCCCCAGTCAGTGTCTTATGTAACCCAGATTGGCCTTGAACTCACTATGAAGTCAAGGCTGATCTTAAACCCCTGATCCTGCTGCCTCTAACTCCTGAGAGCTGGGATGATAAGCATTGCACTCTCACCATGTCAAGTTCTAGTTAGTTCCTCTTTTAAACTACAACGCATCTTCAGTAATCCTATCTCTTGTGTGTAGGTGGTACATAAGAGCTAAGTTTTTCTGCTTATTTGATGTGAAACTCCATATAGAAAACTTAAACATAGTACAAGTGGTTCAGGTTGGTGCTAAAGGTTTGTATCTCCGTTTGTTTCCTCTCAATTTGGAAAGGAGATTGTGAATCAGTGTCCTTATTTTAATCTAATTTAAGAAATAAGGTGGCTTTTAATGTTTACAAAATTGGATATATATGAATGTGTACAAGGTAGAAGGATTTTAATTTCTTAATTGTCTGTACATCATCTGCATACCTGGTGCCTATGGAGATCAGAAGAAAATGTCAGATCTCCTATAACTGGAGTTACATATGGTTTTGAACCACCTTATAGGTGCTGGAAATTGAACCTGGGTCCTCTGGAAGAATAGCTAATGCTCTTAGCAACTGAGCAATGTTTCCAGACCAGGTAAAGGAGTTTTGAAAAGCTGTTTAACATGCTGCGACTGGTGGCACATGCCTGTCATCTCAGTACTGAAGAGGCAGAGGCAGGAGGATCAGGAGTTCAAGGACATCGTTGGCTACACAGTAAGTATGAGGCTGCATGAAACCCTGTCTTCAAGTAGCAAAAATAACAAGGTATTTTGCATAAAAGTCATTTCTCCACTCACCACTTCAGCGTAGACAAAAGAAACTCTTTTCTGTTCTACTAAGCAATGCCTGCCAATATGTAACTTCAACAGAATTGTTGCTATAGTAATGCAAAGTAGATAAACACTGAATTGTGCTATGAAAACTTACAGCTGAAATAGGGTGGTATTAAAGCCTTTGTTTAATAGTTCTGACTCTATGTATTTTCCTTACTGTGTGTCCTCTATAATGGGATCCGAAATAATGATGTCCTTTAACTCTAAAAGCAATGTATGTAAATGAAAATGTCATAGCTGGTGCTCTAGGTTAGAAAATCAGGAGATGCTAAGAACATGGCTTTATATGAAAGCAGCAAACACGGATAACAATGGCTTCAAATGGTGCCAATTACTTTCTTTCATTTAATACAAAATCCCACTGTATAAAACAAAAGCCAGCCAAATTTTCTACATGAAGATTCACAGATGCTTCGACTTACAAAAGTGTATGCTTTCTCAGGTTTCTACATGCCTTTCATTCACTTTGCCAAAGAGTCTATTCTGAAATACTGCCCCTCTGACAGCATTTAGGTGATGCAAACCTCTATGTTTATTAGAGAATCATAGGATGAGTCTCTTTAAAGTGTCTGGCTCTGCTCTGGCTTGTTTGGCATGAGAGCTAGACTCTTGCATTGCTAACAAGGCATCTGGTAGATGTGAGGGTGACTATTAAACTCTGGTTGCGTTTGATCTTGCCAATTATGTTTTATAAGACAGAAAAAAAGGTCTATCAGTCAGCTTAAAGATTATAGTTTTATGGAGACACTATTTTAGAAGATTGATACTGCCTGTGGTTCTAAAAATTAAAACAAAAAACCTTGTTTTGAAAACTATAACTCTGATATGCCCATTGATGTTGTACGGCTTCACTTATGGTTGATAATATTATCAATCAACTAAAGAATGAATAAGGATGATGGTGTAGCTTTGACCTTAACTATCACCAGAGGGCTTATCTGTTAAGATTTAGTCCAGAGATGACAGTGTTTGTGGGAAACCTTAGAAACCCCATAACTCAGGTAAGTGAGAAGGAAGTCTTCAAAGCACTTGGGACATATGCTTGAAGGGGACTGGTCCCCTTGAATCTGTCCTCTTTCTTTTTATCTTTCTGGCCATGAAGTGACCATGTGGTCAGTGAGCCATTGATTGAAACCGTCAAGATTGTGAACTGTAATAAGCCTTTTCTCTCCAGTATTCGTTACAGTAACAGAAAGCTAGCTAACACGGTAGAAAGAAGAGAGGGAGTCTTAAGTAGATAGGGAGTTGAGGAAAGAAAATTTATAGCATATGTTATGTTGTTTCTCTACTATTTCCTCACTCGTAGTAAATATTTTATGATGTAATGTCAAGAAGCCTTGTGTGTGTGCATGTGTGCGTGGGGGGTGTGTTCATGTGTGAACACACACATGCATGTGTGTGTGTGCAGATATGTTCTCCCATTAGTGTATGGTAGAGGCCAGAAGTTGACACCAAGATGTCTTCCCCTTCCCCTATGGTTCTCTACCCTTCTATTTATTTATTTATTTATTTATTTATTTATTTATTTATTCATTTATTCATTTATTCATTTATTCATTTATTCATTTATTTACTTATTTGAAACAAGGTCCCTCACTGAACTTGGAACTCACTGCTTCCACCAGGCTAACTGATCAACAAGCCCCTAGAATCTACCTGCATCTGTGTCCGAGAATTACAGAGTGCTCATGATCCTCACAGTTACATAATAAGCACTCGACCCATTAAGCTACCTCCCCCTTGCTGTGTTTTCTGTTTTTATGTTTTATCAAGATGCTAGTCAATAGTACATCTCACTTAGCATCTCACTTAAGCCCAATTTTCACATTCAGTTTGAAGAAGTGGACGAGTTTGAGTCATGGCATTGGATAAGCAAGGGTTTCAGGTCAGCTTTCAACATTTACTCTTGATCTTGGTCAAGATTTATGCTTTTGACTGTTTTTCCATCCATAAAATTAAAAGGTGTCTCTTACAATGCTCTGAATGTTACATGAATCCTACGTTGAGACTATCTTCATAAATGACAGCAAATACTCTTAGTTTTAAAATCTAATAACGCTTAGTTCTAATTTGACTTCTTTGCTTTATTTGGCTTTACCATTTCATAACTCTTTAAAATGTTTTCTTATTTAGTTTTATGTTCTATCCTTTTCTGTTATCTACTTCTTTCTTGCTATTAACTACAATTACTTTCTCATAGATTCTACTCTCGATGATGCTTTTATCTTATCTTTTTATTTTTATGTGTACAAGTGTTTTATCTACATGTATGTCTATGTACCACATCCACGCCAAATGCTCACAAAAGCCAGGGAACAGTGACACATCCCTGGATCTAGCATTAAAGACAGGTGTGAGCTGCCATGTGTGTTCTGGAAACTAGACCCAGGCCCTCTGGAGGAACAGTCAGGGCTCTTCACAACGCAGGCATTTCTCCAGCCCACCATGGTGTTAATTAGTTGAATTATGTGATCTTCTATCTCAAAATTGTATTGTTAATTTTCAATCTACTCTCCTTCCTTGCAATTGACTTCAATCACTATATCAATATTGATAGTTGATATATGTCTCATTTCCAAATGAGGCATTTTTTTCTCATGCTTCCAGGCTTCATCTTACTCTGTCCTGATGGACAACTTCACTGCATTATTCTGCCATCCAAACCTTTTCCCCACATTAATCTAAGATACAGTTCTAGAACATCCCAGACTCCTTCTTGGCCATTCTGCTCACACATACCATCAATCTAATGATCCAGTACTTATTCTTTTTATATGTGCCGGAGCTTTAGTTAAAAGCCTTATGTGTATTTCAATGGAATACCTTCTATACCATTTAGAAAAGCATATGGAAGAAAAAGAAGAAGGAGAAGAATAAGAAGGAGGAGGAAGAGGAGGAGGAGAAAGGAGAGGGTGGGGAGAGGGGGAAGAGGAAAAAGAAGAGTTGGAGGAAGAAGAGGAGGAAGAAAGAAAAGGAGGAGAAGGAAAAGTCGGAAAAGGAACAAGAAAAAAAAGTATCCAACAATGTTCACTAATCCACAATTTGAAAATCTCCATGACATCCTCTACACTAAGCAATGGGTTAGCTATACTTACTCTCCCTCTGGGAATAGTCTTTGAGAAGACACCCAGATCCTCCTATTAGAAGCTACTGAGTGTTTACTTATTCCCTTTGCCCACATTTAAAATAAGAATAGAGACCACCTGTAAAATAAGAAAGTGCTTTGTAGCTATGGGAGTCAAAGCTATTCTAATATGGTATTTTAGACTTCTTTTTTGCATCAGATATTTACTTAATTATTTATTTTTAAAGTAGATCATTTTAAACATATTTTAATTGAAATAGAATTGCATCATTCCCCCCACTTTCCTTCTGCCAATCCCTCCATGTCCCCTCTCTCCAACCCTTCCCAACCCTCCCTATTCTTAAGCTGATAGTTTCTTTTTCCTTAAAAATTATATATATATATATATATGTATATGTGTGTATATATATACATATATATACATATATATGTGTGTGTATACATATATATATATATATATACATATATATATTCAGAAATATATAAGAACAAGCTGCCGAGTCCATTTTTGTTGTGTGTATATGGTTTCAGAGCTGACCAACCTGTTCTAGACAATCAATAAAGGGCTCATCCCTTAGAGAGGCTAAATCTCTCTGCAGTCATTAGGTGCCTGTCATTCTTTGTAGCATCTTTTCCAGAACAGGTCTGCTGTTCATTTCAAAATTCAAATGACCCAGAGGAATACAAAGGGAGCAGAATTCCAAGAAGTTAGTCCTTAGTGTTGATCACACTGAATGTGATCAAGGATCACAGGATCAAGGATGCAGAGCAAGGATTCTGCATGTTCCTCATTAACCAAATATCCACAGTGCACTGTGCTGTAAAACAGTGCTCACTCAGGCACCCCATGCAAGATTCCTTAACTCTAAAAGGGACCAGAATGTAAGAAAGAAGGTATATGGCAAAAAAAAAAAAAACCACTGTGTTAATTGCTCCAGCCAATGACTTACAAGTGATGCTAGTCACAGTGTGGAAAGACAGGAGGAAAACTCCTCCAATAAACCAGCTAGCATTGATATTTGAGGGAGATGACAAAGCCAATGCTCCCAGCAAGTTACATTTGTAAGTGGCAGAAACAGGATTTGAACCAAGATTCCTAGGTGTAAAGGCCTTCCACTACATCAGGTTGCCTCACGAAGTCATTTTTTCCCTCTGTGTACCCATTGGATGTCAAAGTAGAACTTGAAAGGACATTTCCAGCAAACATCCAGGGATTCTGAATGATGATGAATAATATTAACATTTTTTTCTCTATGATCCCACATAATATGTTGATGAAAGGTAGGGATAGTTTAAGGTGATCTATGTTTATGGCGTTTTGAGTGTCAGCAAGCCCCCGTTCTAAAATGCATAAATCATAGATTTCATCTGCCAGTTGAACTTCCAAGGGAAATGAATTTTCAGGCCCTTGTAATTTAAGATGTAAAGGCGTCACTTAAAGAACTGCAAGGCATGGTACAGGGAGGACCTGGAAAGAGCAAAGCCTTCACATGCTTTAAAAAGGGAAAGTGAGCAGTGTGTTCAGTTCCCCAAAAAAGTTATAGCCAAGGACAAGTGAGTGTTGTCCATATTAATAAGAAATATTGAGGAATTAGAAAAATCCACTAAAGGACTGGAGAGCGAAGTGCTAGTTTATAACCTACAGAGAGCAGTCTACAGTGAGCTTCCAAACACTATGCAAATTACAATCAACCAACAATTTGATCAGAAACAAAGATTGGTGAGGTGATCGATCATAAGAGATACAGGGATTGAATATTTGCGATTCATATTATGGGCTTCTGTATGGGCATCAAATGTAAGGGGGAAATGAGTAACATGACAAATATCTAAAATAAATTACTTGGTTGGAAGATGTAAATTACTGATATATATTTAAAATGTTGCATGTGTGTATGACTGTCAATGCATTTTCTAAAAGGCAGAATAAGATTGTGTAGAACTTTTGAAGATTCTTTTTATTTATGATTATTTCGTAAATTTTCTAGCAAGAAGATAGAGTGTTCTTTTATTTATCTAAATATATATGTTAACTGAAGCATTGAAATATAGAGTAATAAATCTTCATTGAAAACATATTATTCAATATTTCAATGTTAAACTATCCTTTCAAGTAATCAAAAAATCCTACATAAAAATAAAATATTCTTCATAATATTAATTTGTTCATAGATGTCAAGTCAATGGCTACCTCTATCCTATGAATCCAGAGAAGTTTGTTTTCTGATAGTTATTATAATTATCTTTCCTAGGTTATATCTGGAGACCTAGTTAAAGACCATATATGGGTAAACTCAAATTGAAAAAAGGAAGATTGAAATAAATATTTATTCTATAAATCCATGTGAGCTTCTGAGAAATATAAATCCAACTTGTTTGCTAAGAATGTTTGCTCTGACATGTATTTTTAGTGCTTTTCTTAAAAGCCAAATACAGCACAGCCAACCAACAATTGTGCAATATTTAGAGAAAGATGGTAGCACAGGACAAGGTTGTTTTGAAATAGGAAGGACCTTTAAAAATAAAAAATAAAAAAATAAAAATAAAAAAACCACCACCAACAACTGTGCCTTAGCTTGCTCTATATTAATAAAATGACTTTAAATCATGCTGAAATGATATCTACCTCATGTTGATTCTTTGATATTCATTATCATATTTAATCCTCATAGAAATCTTGCAAAATGGGTATGAATATCACGTTTAGAGATAAGGCAAGGTGAACTCAACAGGTTTAAATAATTTGAACAAAATCACATAGAAAATCCCAGCACTCAGGAGGCAGGGGCAGGCAAATCTCTGTGAGTCAAAGGAGCAAAACTTCTAGTACAGCCAAGGCTACCCAGAAACCCTGTCTTGAGAAAACAAAGTCACATAGAAAAATAAAACCAGAATTTGAGCATGTCACTCTGATTCCAGGTCTTTATTCTAGTATCTGTACAATATGTACACTAAAGTCCTTCTTTGGAGACTAGAGTCTATGGTATGCTGTGTTTGTCTTTTCATGTGTCTTGCTGTCTTAGTCACTGTTCTATTGATATAAAAGACACCATGGCCAAGGAAACTCTTATAAAGGAAAGTATTTAACTGGGGACGTGCCTTCAGTTTCAGAGGGTTATAGTCCATTATCATCATGGTGGAGAATATAAAGGCATGCAAGCAAGCAGGACGTTGGAGAAGGAGCTGAGAAGTTTACAGCCTGACCTTCAGTTAGCAAACAGGGAAAGTTATCCTCAGCCTGGTATGGGCTTTGAAACCTCAAAGCATATCCACAGGCACACATTTCCTCCAACAAGACCACACCTCCAATCCTTCTATCTTTGCAAACATTTCCACTCCCTTGTGACTAAACACTCAAGTATGTGAGCCTAACACAGCCACTGTTACTCAAACCACCACTCTTATCTTTGGAGCACCTTAGAAAATATATCTTCACATATACAGTGCTGTCTTCTGAAGTTATTCAAAGTTATAATTCTAAAAGAAGGCTTTAGTTATTTAAGAAAACATCCCAATATAAGGATTCACCTATATCCAATAGCTATGAATATGTAAATAGCACCATACCCATTCCTAACTCGCTAAACCAAGTCAGTCACCACGCTGTAAATTTCAAAGGACAACTCTGTCTCCATATGTAATTTTAGTTCTCTACCCTGCTATTTCTAATTATTCCCATGATGTCCATTTTAATCAATAAAAATTGTTTGTATCTTGCTAATGCACTCAAAACTAAGTATTCCCTTGTAAGCTGTATGTATCCATAGCAACTGTCCTCAGTCACTGTTGAAGAGCCTCCGTGTTGCTGTGAAGTGATGAGTGGTAGAGAACTGACGCCCAGCCTGATGTGACCTGAAGGCACCTTTCAGTGCCCCCCACAGTTGGCAGTCTCTAGGTTGTATCCTTGCTCTTTGGATTCAGTACCACAGCCACTTCAGTCATCAAACTGCTTATCACATGGCACAGCTCAGACAGGTTCTGAGTAAGCATCCTTGTGGAATCTGAATCAACCTTCCCCTGATGCCCAGACCTACGCAACAACAAGCTTTTGACCTAGCCAGACACTGATATATTCTTCGGCACACATGAGAGAATTTTGTTGATATCTTACTTGGTTTAAATTGCCCCAAGTCAATCCTCAGGGTTTTTTTATAGCCATTAAAATAAGAAGTAAAACCACCCTTCTGTGCTTTTTATGAATTGAATCAGTGGTATAGACTGAGTGGCTCCTGCATTTTCCTCAAAGTTTTGAAAGCTGAAAGTTCAAGACCAGGATGACAACATAGCTGAATTTTGTAAGAGCCTTTTCAAAGTTTTATAGCTTGTTGTAGTCTTACATGGTAAAGAACAAAGAGAAATACTTACCTCCTCTTATAGGTAGACATAAATATTCAGTATACAGGTATATAATATGCCATTTGTAAATGTGTATGTGTGCATGTGTGTGTGCCAATATTATAAAAAAGCAAACTCAAAGGAAATAGTTGCATTCGAGTGGCAGTCAGAGCCAAAGCATGAAGCCATGAAGGTCTAATGTGGCACGATTCTAAAGGGAACCATTTATCCAGACTCCACTGGGCCTGGTACCCACTGGTGTTCCCTTACGCAGTAACTCTTGGGTAGTTATCCTTCAAGAATGTGAATGACACAGTGATTTTTATCTGCTTAGAGACTGGGATGTTTCACTGACTTATCTATGGCTTGCTTTCTATTCCCAGGTGAAGCAAAAATAAGATTTTTATGCGTAAAGATGAATCGCCTGAGAAAGTCAGGTATACTTTGAGGATAGAAGAAACAACACCTGGGTAGAATATCTAAGCTGGCAATTTAGTGTTGAAAAAATAGTCATAATTATTGGCCATGCTAATAAAGTGTTGCAACTCCTCCGAAGTCATTTAGAGGCAGGAGATTTTAAAAATCAAACTGATACTGGAGAATGAATAGTTTAAAGATAAGTTGTAAACTTAAATCCTAAGGAGAGTGGTAACGGAGATTGAAAGTAATAGCCCAGTTCCTCATGGATTCATGCCAAGAGAATGGGTGGCCATGCAAAGCATGAGTAAGGAAGAAAATGACAGCAAGAAAACAACCATGGATGGGTTTGATATCCAAGCTCTTCCCACCGAGGTCTGGGTGTCTAGTGCATTCCTGGGGGAGGAACTTGGAGAAATAAGTGGCATATGAGTAGTCACTGTCATTCCTTCCTTATGTCTCTCTGCATTTTATAAGATATCCTTAATGGGTATACATTTTTATTTTTAAATTAAATTTTATATTGTTTAATATAAACAACATCATTTTATATTGTTTAATTATTTCACATTATTTTATATTAAACAATATAATTTTATATTGTTTAATAATAAAGTATGTTTACTATAATATAAATTTGTCTAAGAATTTGTTTTGTCACAAACCACTGGTTTAAATATACCACCACTTTAAAACTAAAAAAATATAGAAACTTTTCTAGGTACAGTTGAAGAAATGTGAAAGTATCACTGTATGCAGAGAAAGATAAATAGAAACTCCCCAGAACCAATACTGCCCAATATGCTCACACTGCCTCATCTGCTACAAACAAGACTGAGACAAGGAACTATATTCATTAAATGTCTTTCTATTCATTAAGTGACTACTCCTATTTCAATTATTTCTAAAGACTTCTTCCCAACACTTCTACACTAACAGCAATTATCACCTTTCTCCTCTTATCTTGGGTCACAATTCAAGATTTGTCTCACCAAAGATTTTTCTAAGTATTAATTTAAAAAAAAACATTGACTTTATTTTATCATTTTGTCTAAATTGCTTACACAAAAGTCTGAGTAAATGCTATGCAAGTTTTAAATTTCTCTACTTTTTGCATGACATAGCATTGACGTATATGTATATGATACATATATATATATATATATATATATATATATATACATACACACACTTACACTTTGATTTTTTTATTTCCGAAGGAGCCTGTGTTACATGAAACTCCCATAGATAAATTTGCTTTCTTATATTGATCTGTCTCTGGCTATAGGTTCCCAGCCATGGGACCCAAGATATAAAATAAAGTGCATCTTTTCTGTTCACCTGTAATGCATGTGTGCTGTACACCAAGCTGTAGCAACCCCACTCTCTTGTATCTCATTTGTGAACTCAACCACATCTAGCATAGATCATAGATGGAAATATCTGTAGAAGAATAAGATTAGAACATGAAATTGTATTTATGATTTGAAAGCCATGTGCTGACAACAGTTCAACTGCTAGATTTTATACTGCATGAAGCACTTCAGCTCTAGGCATTCACTGACCTTCCCTGAAAGACCGACAACCAGAGCCTATATCAGCCCTGTTTGCTCTTTGCTGAACTCTTTTGTTTTATTTGTTTATTCACTTTATCTCCCAATTGCAGCCCCCTTCCTCGTCCCCTCCCATTTCTGCACTCCCATCACTGTCCCCCACTCCCCAACTAACCTGGGCTCATGGTACTCACAGAGACTGAACCCCCAACCAAAGAGCATTCAGGGACTGAATGCTCTCTGCACATACGTAGCAGATGTGCAGCTTGGTCTTCATGTGGGTCCCCTAACAATTGGAGGGGAGAGGCTGTCTCTGACTCTGACTCTGTTGTCTGCCTTTGGATCTTTTTACTGATGTTTTATACTCCCTCATTCACATGAGGTATATTTTAGTCCACTAAAAGCTAAATATATAACCTTACATGGGAATGACCAGCCCAAAAATACAGCCATGCTGAGCCTCTATATGGACTATGTTTCAAATCACATAGCCAATTTTATCCTAATTAATGATAATTAATGATTTATAGTCAACTCTTTTATGTAGAATAACAAAATGTGTGCATGGCAACAAAATCTGTGACTTACTCAGGAGAAGGAAAACATAATTCTATTATCAAACAAACAAACTCATTTTGAATAGCCTCTAGCACAAACTCCTGCTATCTCCAAGTGGGGTAAATGATGGGTTGATACGCCACGCAAGGAAGTGATCTCTCATAGATATGTAACTATCAAGGATGAGTCGTCTAAGCATCAATGACAAGAAAAGTAATGACAACAAAGACTTCTGTGTAGGTGGCTAGCCAATCATGTACAACTATGGCCCTAACTTTTCTTTCTTAGGCAATGTTCTTGGTTACTGCCTAGTAGGGAATTAAACAATAGGTGTCTGGGTCCTACCAGGCCATCCTACACATAAAAAACTCATTGGTAATCAACTACATAGTCCAAAGGAGACCTTTGACTCTGGATCTTGACTCTTCTACATTTACCAAGATGCATTGTTGTATCAGATGCAACAAGGGCTGAAAATGGCTACCTCTGCATAGATTCTGGCCTACATGCATGAGAAGTCTAGGAGGAATAACAAGACCTCAATCCTACCACTATCTAGTCCCAGTAGAAAACGGAATAAAACTTCAACTGGAAAAAGAACCACTTTTAAAAATAAAATCCACCCCATAATTTAATCCTAGATGTGAAAAATCTCAGTACAAGAAACATAAAACTTGAAGGCAGCACAGCTTCTGGAGAAATGATCAATTCCATAGTACCGAGTTCCAATGAGAGTGAACTGGATTAAATAACAGATGAAGAATTTAAAAGAATTATTATAAGACATCTCAGCAAACTCAAAAAAGGATATAACTAACCCCCTGAATAAAGCCATAGCCAACATAAATAAGCACCTGAATGAAATAACTATGTCAATACAATTATGAAAGAAGAAGCCAGTCAACATATAGAAATATTGAAAAATAAAAAATTTTAAAATGATAGCCTCACTCCACCAAGTAAAATCTCAGCGGAAATAGAGTGGATCTGTAGAAAAGTGGAATATGAAAGCAAGCCTGAAGACAAACGTGTGTGAATTGAAATGTTCACACAACAAACAATAATGATAAAGTACAAAGAGGACATGCAGGACTCACAGGACGCCATTATAAGACCAAGTACATGAATCATTGGCATAGAAAGGGAGAAAAGGTATGAAATAAAAAAGTATATTTAATAAAACAATAGCCCTTCTGCCCCTGCCTGGTCCTCTGGGCTGCAGCAGACACAGAGTCAGTCTGCTCCTCTCCTGTGGAGAAACTGAATCCTGAGTCATCCAGGAGCCACTGCACTCAGAGCAGCTGGTAAGAACTCCATCTCACTCCCTAAACCCCAGAGATAGATCTGGGAGCCAGGGACATCCAGGGCACAGCAGCTACCCAAACCCCGCCCCTCCGGAATTCCACTTCCCTTCTGCCCCTGCCTGGTCCTCTGGGCTGGAGCAGACACAGAGTCGGTCTGCTCCCGTCCTGTTGAGAAACTGAATCCTGAGTCATCCAGGAGCCACTGCACTCAGAGCAGCTGGTAAGAACTCCATCTCACTCCCTAAACCCCAGAGATAGATCAGGGAGCCAGGGACATCCAGGGCACAGCAGCTACCCAAACCCCGCCCCTCCGGAATTCCACTTCCCTTCTGCCCCTGCCTGGTCCTCTGGGCTGGAGCAGACACAGAGTCCGTCTGCTCCTGTCCTGTTGAGAAACTGAATCCTGAGTCATCCAGGAGCCACTGCACTCAGAGCAGCTGGTAAGATCTCCATCTCACTCCCTAAACCCCAGAGATAGATCTGGGAGCCAGGGACATCCAGGGCACAGCAGCTACCCAAACCCCGCCCCTCCAGAATTCCACTTCCCTTCTGCCCCTGCCTGGTCCTCTGGGCTGGAGCAGACACAGAGTCGGTCTGCTCCTGTCCTGTTGAGAAACTGAATCCTGAGTCATCCAGGAGCCACTGCACTCAGAGCAGCTGGTAAGAACTCCATCTCACTCCCTAAACCCCAGAGATAGATCGGGGAACCAAGGACATCCAGGGCACAGCAGCTACCCAAACTCCGCCCCTCCGGAATTCCACTTCCCTTCTGCCCCTGCCTGGTCCTCTGGGCTGGAGCAGACACAGAGTTGGTCTGCTCCTGTCCTGTGGAGAAACTGAATCCTGAGTCATCCAGGAGCCACTGCACTCAGAGCAGCTGACACAGAGTCGGTCTGCTCCTGTCCTGTTGAGAAACTGAATCCTGAGTCATCCAGGAGCCACTGCACTCAGAGCAGCTGGAGCCACTGCACTCAGAGCAGCTGAAACTGAATCCTGAGTCATCGAGGACCCACTGCACTCAGAGCAGAAGGATTTCCAGATCCAAGAGGTGGCCTGAGTCCCAGGAGTTATTCCACCCAGGAGATTAGGAGCATAAGACCACAGAGACCTCTGGACTCTGAGGAGCTCTGCAATAAGCAAGATAACTGGAGATACAGACTCCAGTTTTACACAGTGAGGGCAGGTACCACTAGAGTTAACCAGATGGCGAAAGGCAAGCGCAAGAACATAAGCAACGGAAACCAAAGTTTCTTGGCATCATCAGTGCCCAATTCTCCCAATATAGCAAGCCCTGAACACCCCATCACACCTGAAAAGCAGGATTCAGAATTAAAATCACTTCTCATGATGATGATAGAGGATTATAAGAAGGAATTAAGTAACTCCCTTAAAGAAATACAGGAGAGTACAAGTAAACAGATAGAAGCCCTTAAAGAGGAATCACAGAAATCCCTTAAAGAAATGGAAGAAAACACAAAGAAGGAATTAAACAAAAACATTCAGGATCTGAAACTAGAAATAGAAACAATAAACAAAGTTCAAAGGGAGACAACCATAGAGATAGAAAACCTAAGTAAGAGATCAGGAGTCACAGACGCAAGCATCACCAACCGAATACAAGAGATAGAAGAGAGAATCTCAAATGCAGAAGATACGGTGGAAAATATTGACACAGTTGTCAAAGAAAATGCAAAATGCAAAAAACTCCTAACTCAAAACATCCAGGAAATCCAGGACACAATGAGAAGACCAAACCTAAGGATAATAGGTATAGATGAGAATGAAGATTCCCAACTTAAAGGGCCAGTAAATATCTTCAACAAAATTATTGAGGAAAACTTCCCTAACCTAAAGAACAAGATGCCCATAAACATACAAGAAGCCTACAGAACACCAAATAGACTAGACCAGAAAAGAAATACCTCCCGTCACATAATAATCAAAACATCAGATGCACAAAACAAAGAAAAAATACTAAAAGCAGTAAGGGAAAAAGGTCAAGTAACATATAAAGGCAGACCTATAAGAATTACACCAGACTTCTCACCAGAGACTATAAAAGCCAGAAGAGCCTGGACTGACATCATACAGACACTAAGAGAACACAATTGCCAGCCCAGATTACTATACCCAGCAAAACTCTCAATCACTATAGATGGTGAAACCAAGATATTCCATGACAAAACCAAATTTGCACAATATCTTCCCACAAACCCAGCACTTCAAAGGATAATTGATGGAAAATGCCAACACAAGGAGGGAAACTACAACCTAGGAAAAGCAAGTAAGTAATCTTCCAACAACCCCCAAAAAAGACACAAACATAACTTTACCTCTAATAAAAAAAATAACAGGAAGCAACAATCATTTTTCCTTAATATCTCTTAACATCAATGGTCTCAATTCCCCAATAAAAAGACGCAGACTATCAGACTGGATACACAAACAAGACCCAGAATTTTGCTGCATACAAGAAACGCACCTCAGTGACAAAGACAGACACTACCTCTGAATAAAAGGGTGGAAAACAATTTTTCAAGCCAATGGTCCCAAGAAACAAGCTGGAGTAGCCATTCTAATATCAAATAAAATCGACTTTCATCCAAAATTAATCAAAAAAGATAAGGAAGGACACTTCATACTCATCAAAGGAAAAATCTACCAAGGTGAACTCTCAATTCTGAACATCTATGCTCCAAATGCAAGGGCACCTACATACATAAAAGAAACTTTACTAAAGCTCAAAACACACATTACACCTCACACCATAATAGTGGGGGATTTCAACACCCCACTGTCAGCAATGGACAGATCATGGAAACAGAAACTAAACAGAGACACTTTGAAATTAACAGAAGTTATGAACCAAATGGACTTAACAGACATCTATAGAACATTTCATCCTAAAACAAAAGAATATACCTTTTTCTCAGCACCTCATGGTACCTTCTCCAAAATAGACCATATAATTGGTCACAAAACAACCCTCTACAGATACAAAAAGATTGAAATAATCCCTTGCGTCTTATCAGATCACCACGGACTAAGACTGGTCTTTAATAATGACAAAAACAATGGAAAACCCACGTACACATGGAAACTGAACAACTCTCTACTCAATGATGACTTGGTCAAGGAAGAAATAAAGAAAGAAATAAAAGACTTTTTAGAATTCAATGAAAATGAGGACACATCATACCAAAACTTGTGGGACTCCATGAAGGCAGTGCTAAGAGGAAAGCTCATAGCTCTAAGTGCCTACAAAAAGAAACTGGAAAGAGCACACACTAACAAGTTGACTGCACAACTAAAAGCTCTAGAACAAAAAGAAGCAAATACACCCAGGAGGAGTAGAAGGCAGGAAATAATCAAACTCAGGGCTGAAATCAACCAAATAGAAACAGAAAGAACAATACAAAATATCAATAAAACCAGGAGTTGGTTCTTTGAGAAAATCAACAAGATAGATAAACCCTTAGCCAGATTAACCAGAGGGCACAGAGACAGTATCCAAATTAATAAAATCAGAACTGAAAAGGGAGACATAACAACAGAAACTGAAGAAATTCAAAAAAATCATCAGATCCTACTACAAAGGCCTATACTCAACAAAACTGGAAAACCTGGATGAAATGGACAATTTCCTAGACAGATACCAGGTACCGAAGTTAAACCAGGAGCAGATAAACCATCTAAATAGTCCCATAACCCCTCAGGAAATAGCAGCAGTCATCAAAAGCCTCCCCACTAAAAAAAGCCCAGGACCAGATGGTTTTAGTGCTGAATTCTATCAGACCTTCAAGGAAGACCTAATACCAATTCTCTTCAAACTATTCCACAAAATAGAGACAGAAGGAACACTACCCAATTCGTTCTATGAAGCTACAATTACACTCATACCCAAACCCCACAAGGACCCGACAAAGAAAGAGAACTTCAGACCAATCTCCCTTATGAACATCGATGCAAAAATACTCAATAAAATTCTAGCAAACCGAATCCAAGACCACATCAAAACAATCATCCATCATGATCAAGTAGGTTTTATCCCAGGAATGCAGGGATGGTTCAATATTCGGAAATCCATCAATGTAATCCACTATATAAACAAACTTAAAGAAAAAAACCACATGATCATCTCATTAGATGCTGAGAAAGCATTTGACAAAATTCAACATCCCTTCATGATAAAAGTCTTGGAAAGATCAGGAATTCAAGGCCCCTACCTAAACATAGTAAAAGCAATTTACAGCAAACCAGTAGCCAACATCAAGCTAAATGGAGAGAAACTTGAAGCAATCCCACTAAGATCAGGGACTACACAAGGTTGCCCACTCTCCCTACCTATTCAATATAGTACTGGAAGTCTTAGCCAGAGCAATTAGACAGCAAAAAGAAGTCAAAGGGATACAAATAGGAAAGGAAGAAGTCAAAATATCGCTATTTGCAGATGATATGATAGTATACTTAAGTGACCCCCAAACTTCCACCAGAGAACTCCTAAACCTGATAAACAACTTCAGCAAAGTGGCTGGTTATAAAATCAACTCAAACAAATCAGTAGCCTTCCTCTACATGAAAGATAAACAGACTGAAAAAGAAATTAGGGAAATGACACCCTTCACAATAGTTGCAAATAATATAAAATACCTTGGTGTGAATCTAACCAAGCAAGTGAAAGACCTGTATGACAAGAACTTCAAGTCTCTGAAGAAAGAAATTGAAGAAGATCTCAGAAGATGGAAAGATCTCCCATGCTCATGGATTGGCAGGATTAATATAATAAAAATGGCCATCTTGACAAAAGCAATCTACAGATTCAATGCAATCCCCATTAAAATCCCAACTCAATTCTTCACAGAGTTAGAAAAGGAAATTCTCAAATTCATATGGAATAACAAAAAACCTAGGATAGCGAAAACTATTCTCAACAATAAAAGAACTTCGGGAGGAATCACCATCCCTGACCTCAAGCTGTACTACAGAGCAATAGTGATAAAAACTACCTGGTATTGGTACAGAGACAGGCAGGAAGATCAATGGAATAGAATTGAAGACCCAGAAATGAACCCACACTCCTATGGTCACTTGATCTTTGACAAAGGAGCTAAAACTGTCCAGTGGAAAAAGGACAGCATTTTCAACAAATGGTGCTGGTTCAACTGGAAGACAACATGTAGAAGAATGAAAATTGATCCATTCTTATCCCCTTGTACAAAGCTCAAGTCTATGTGGATAAAGGACCTCCACATAAAACCAGATACACTGAAACTAATAGAAGAGAAGGTGGGGAAAAGCCTCGAATACTTGGGCACAGGGGAAAAGTTCCTGAACAGAACTCCAATGGCATATGCTCTAAGATCGAGAATTGACAAATGGGACTTCATAAAATTGCAAAGTTTCTGTAAGGCAAAGGACACTGTCAATAGGACAAAACGACAACCAACAAATTGGGAAAAGATCTTTACCAATCCTTCATCTGATAGAGGGCTAATATCCAATATATACAAAGAACTCAAGAAATTAGACTCCAGACAACCAAATTACCCTATTAAAAAATGGGGTATAGAGCTTAACAAAGAATTTTCAACAGAAGAAACTCGAATGGCCGAGAAGCATCTAAAGAAATGTTCAGCATCCTTAGTCGTCAGGGAAATGCAAATCAAAACAACCCTGAGATTCCATCTCACACCAGTCAGAATGGCTAAGATTAAAAACTCAGGTGATAGTAGATGCTGGCGAGGGTGTGGAGAAAGAGGAACACTCCTCCATTGTTGGTGGGACTGCAAGATGGTGCAACCACTTTGGAAATCAGTCTGGCGGTTCCTCAGAAAATTGGACATAGCATTACCCGAGGATCCAGCTATACCACTCCTAGGCATATACCCAGAAGATGCTCGAACATATAACAAGGACATATGCTCAACTATGTTCATAGCAGCCTTATTTATAATAGCCAGGAGCTGGAAAGAACCCAGATGTCCTTCAACTGAGGAATGGATTCAAAAAATGTGGTATATTTACACAATGGAGTATTACTCAGCTATTAAAAACAATGAATTCGAGAGGTTCCTTGGTAAATGGATGGAACTAGAAATTATCATCCTGAGTGAGGTAAGCCAATCACAAAAGAAGACACATGGTATTCACTCACTGATTATTGGATATTAGCCTAGAACCTTGAAATGCCCAAGATGCAACTCACAGGCCACATGAAGCCCATAAAGAAGGAAGACCAAGTGAGGGTGATTCGGTCCTTCTTAGAAGGAGCAACAAAATACTCAAGGGAGCAAATATGGAGACAAAGTGAGGGACAGAAACTGAAGGAGGGGCTGTCTCAAGACCACCCCACCTGAGTATCTATCCCATGTGCAATCACCAAAGGTAGATGCTGATGTGGAAGACAGGAAGTGCATGCTGATAAGAGCCTGATATGGATATCTCCTCAGAGGCCTTCAAGAGTCAGACATATTCAGAGGCAGATGCTCACAACTAGCCATTGAACTGATCATGGGGTTCTCAATAGAGGAGTTAGAGTGAAGACTGAAGGAGCTGAAAGGGTTTGTGGCACCATGAGGAGAGCAACAATACCAACCAACCACAGCTCCCAGGGTCTAAACCACCAGCCTGGGAGCACTTAGGGGGGGATCCAGGGCTTCAGCTGAATATGTAAAAGTGGAGGGCCCTGCTGGGCATAGGTGGAAGAAGAGAACCTTGACCTCATAATCGCTGGATGCCCCAGGGGGTGGGAATTTTGAGGGTGGGGAGGTGGGAGTGGGGGGGTGTAGATAGAGGTTACATCCACAGAGAAGAAGGAGGAGGGGCGAGGGGATTGGGGGTTCCGAGGGGGTGGTGGGGGATGGGGTAAGGGGACAACATAGGAAATGTAAATAAATCATCCAATAAAAATAAATAAATAAATAAATAAATAAAACAATAGTGAAACAAAATCCAAACGTAGATAAAGAGATGACTTTGCAGATCCTGGAAGCATTTATAATGCCAAACAGACAAGTTCAGGTGGTGGGGGGTGGGGACACAGAAAAAAGAAAGTACAGTAGCCACAAGACAATATTATCAAATCACACAAAAGCAAGCCCATTAGAATAATAGCAAATTTCTCAACAGAAACTCTGAAAGAAGAACATGGAGTAATGTATTTCAAGCTTTGAAATACAGTAACTGCCAAACTGGGTTACTATATATACCAAAACTATCCATCACAATTGATGGAGAAAGAAAAACACTGCGAATAAACAAAAACTAAAGGAATTTATGACTACTGTGCCAGCACTATAGAAAAATAGCAGCATACTAAAGAGGGAAGCAAATATACACATGAGGTTCTAAGAAAGAATAAATGTACTATAATATCCTATATGTGAGTTGGGATTATAGAAATACCAAACACTACAAAAAACAGCAAAATGTTAGGAATTATCAATAACTACCTGTCAATAATAACTCTGAATGTTAAAATGACCTCAATACTCCAGTCAAATGGCACAGGTTAGCAGGCTGGGTTTAGAACTAGAACCCATGTATTTGTGCCACACAAAAGCAACTCATTAGTAAAGACCAAAACAACCCTGGATTGAAGAGGATATTCCAAGGAAATGGAAGTAGAATAAAAAACAGACAATAACAACAACCAAGATGTAGCCACTTTAGCAACTGAAAAGTAAGACTTCAAACTAATCTGCATATTGGTCAGAAAATACAAAGGAAATCAGTTTGTAGTGATTAAAGGAACACCAATGAACCAAATTTCATTTAAAAATAAAGACAAAAGCATTACTGTATGTAAAGGTGCCTACTGACTTTAACACGTAATAATGGGTAACTGGAATACCCCATTTTCACAGTACATAGATCATCTAGACCAAAAATTGATGGCAAAATATCAGAGTTAAATGACATTATATATCTAACAGACTTAACAGATTAGATAGATAGATAGATAGATAGATAGATAGATAGATAGATAATAAATAGATTATCTGTTAAAAACATATACACTTTTAAAATTAGAGAAATCACAAATAAAAAAATTAATAATGCATTACAATCTTCTAGAAAACTAAGAAAAAGCCCAACCCAAAATCAGGAGATGGAGAAATAAAAATCAGGGCTTAAATCAATGAAATGAAAATGCAAAGAACAGTGCAAAGAATCAGTGACTCAAATAGTAAGGTCTGTGAAGTGAGTAATAGAGTAAATTGCAAACTCTGAGGTAAATTTACTAAAACAGAGAAGACCCAAATTAGTGAAGTAAGGCGTGAAAAGGAAAACATTTCAAAAGATATCAACGAACTTTAGGGAATCATTTGAAAACCTATCTTCTAAAAAAACAAACAAACAAACAAAAAACAAAAAAAGAAAACGTATATTCTAATTTATTGGAAAATCTAAAAGAAATGGATACATTTCTAAACATATATGACCTATCAAAATTAAACCAAGAAGAAATGAACAAATATATCTAAAATATACAATAATATTAAGTGATTTAAAAGTTCCACATCTAAAATAGTCCAGGCTCAGATGGATTCACTGATGAATTCAACAAGACTTAATAAATATCTAACGCCTGTGTCCCATGAAATGCATATATAGTACTGCCCTGATAACAAAATAAATGGAAACACATACACAAACACACACACAACAGGGAAAGAGAGAGAGAGAGAGAGAGAGAGAGAGAGAGAGAGAGAGAGAGAGAGA
>NW_021621323.1:8235991-8261498 GCF_004785775.1 Grammomys surdaster
AGAGAGAGAGAGAGAGAGAGAGAGAGAGAGAGAGAGAGAGAGAGAGAACACAAAAAAGGAAACTAGTAATTCTTTCTCCCTAATCAAAATGAGCACACAAATTCTTTTTTTTTTTTTTTTTTAATACTGGCCTGGCCTGGGGCTGGAGAGATGGCTCAGTGATTAAGAAATGTCTCTTATACCGGCTGAACTTCCAGAGGACCTAGGTTTGATTCCCACCACTCACATGGTGGCTCACCACTATTTGGAACTCCCAATCTAGGGGAATCTAACACCTTTTTCAGGCTCCACAGGCACACAGATGGTACACAGGCATAACACAGGCAAAATACTATATACATAAAATAATTTTTTTAAATGCCAGTAGCCAAGCATGGTGGTTCATACCTTTTTTTTTTTTAAATAAAAACAGAAGCACTTTATTTCATGATGCCCCATTTATTATGAGTTAGTCTTAGTGCCCCTTTAATCTAAAGATTTTGGAGGCAAGGCAAGTGGACTTCTTAGTTTAAGATCATCAGGCTAAAAGGGATATATGCAAGAGAGACACTTTCTCAAAAATACAAACAGACAGACAGGCAGGCAGGCAGGCAGGCAGGCATACAGATGCACATACATATATGCATATATACAAGCAAACCCAATTCAACAATACAGCAGTGAGCTCATTCACTGTAATCAAGTTGGCTGCCTTCCATGGATACAAAGATGGATCAATTTGTGCAACTCTATAAATGAAATGCTTCAAAGGAGCAGACTCAAAATCGGAAAACGTTACAATCCTATCAATAGATGCAGTAAAAGCCTATGACAAGGTCTGGAATGTCTTCATGATAAAAGCCCTAAGACCAGGAATAGGAGGGATATACCTTAATCCCATAGGCTATGTATGCAAGACTTATAGCAAACACTATACCTAGTGGGGGGAAATTAAAAGCATTCCCACTTCAATCAAGAACAAGTGGCTTTTTTGTTGGTGGTGGTTTGGTTTGGTTTGGTTTGGTTTGGTTTGGTTTGGTTTGGTTTGGTTTGGTTTGGTTTGGTTTGGTTTGGTTTTTCGAGACAGGGTTTCTCTGTGTACCCCTGGCTGTCCTGGAACTCACTCTGTAGACCAGGCTGGCCTCGAACTCTTGAACTCAGAAGTCAGCCTGCCTCTGCCTCCCAAGTGCTGGGATTAAAGGCATGCGCCACTACTGCCCAGCCAAGACCAAGTGTTTTTAATAAGATTAAGAACCAAAATAAAAAATGATACAAGTTGGAAAGGACAAATCTAAATTGCCTCTACTTGCATATGACATGGTTCTAAATTTAAAGAATTCTAACGATACCATCAGAAAAAAATTTACATCTTATAACACCAACAATAAAGTAGCAGGAAACAAAAATCAGCAAACCAAAAGCCTTTCTGACACCAATGATATATACCCCGAGACGGGAGTCAGGGGAATAATACCACTCACGACACCTTCAGAATAAAATAAAATATCTTGAAATGAACCCAACCAAGGAAGTAGCTGACCATTACAATGAAATTCTGAAAACAATGAAGAAATAAGTTGAAACAAACACTAGAAGATAGAAAGATGGTCATAAATTGGCAGAATTAATATTGTGAAAAACATCTATATTAGTGAAAATGTCTGAATATTTGATAAATTTTCATCCAAATTCCAATGATATTCTCCACAGAACTACAAAACAAAGGAAGAAAGGAAGGAAGGAAGGAAGGAAGGAAGGAAGGAAGGAAGGAAGGAAGGAAGGAAGGAAAGAAGGGAGAAAGAAAGAACCTAAAAGTCATACAGAAACACAAAAGACTCAGAACAGCCGAAATAATCCTAAGCAAAAGCACAATCCTAGCAGTAACAAAAGATTTTGTTTCAACACATACTGCAGAGCCAGAGTATGGTACTGACAGGAAAACAGACAGATCCAAAGAATAGAAGAACAGCTACAGAAATAGACTCATGCAGCTAATAGCCTCCTGGTTTTTATAAGGAAACTAAAACCATATACTGAAGAAAAGAAATCCATTTCAAAATTGATATTCCTTGAGGAAATATGATATTAAATCCGTATTGCTCACCATGTATAAAAGCTCACACAAATGGGTGATAAGTCAGACTCAGAAGACAAATACTGTGCATTTTCTCTCTTCTGTGAATCCAGAAATATTCACACACACACACACATGCATGGACACATGCACACATACACACATGCACATACCAGTTACATCTTCACTTATATTTTAATTTCATCTGTCTAAAAGCTTTGGTTTATAAGTTATCACACTGTAAGAAAACATGGAGAAAGTCTAACCCTTATTCTCACAGCAGTTCTAAGGGGCTGGTGACGATACTCAAGGCCTCATGATTTCAGGCGGCACTTCACCACTGAGCTACATCCCCAGCCCCTCTTACAGGGAATAATTTTTTGTCCTGTGATAAATTGTTAGTAACTCTTACTTCTGCATAGATAAAATGAGGGAAAAAACAACAGAGGCATAAGAGGTGGCTCGGTGTTTAAGAGTGTTTACTGCTCTTGCAGAGGATGAGGCTTCAGTTCCTAGCACCCATGTTAGGGGCTCACAACTGACTATAAGTCCAGTTCTGAGGTACCTAATACCCTCTAACCCACCGAGGGAACCTACATGCAAGTAACACACTTGCACTCATCCAGACACATGCATACACACAAACAAAACACTTCAGCTAGATTCAAATAAAAACTGCAAGAAGAAATCATTCTCCCTAAACACTACCATTCCATCAGCTCACAATATGATTTGTGAAAAGAAACAAAGAAATTTCAATTTAAAGCCAAATACACTTCAAAGCAAAGTGCTGGACTCAGACGTTTTGTTGTGATCAAAACCCACAAGTTCAAAAAAAAAAGATTAAACTTCCTTTAATTTGATAAATTATAGGGGGAATCTCTGTTATTACTCACATAACTAATAACCAAAATATTTTCTTTGAAGACTCTGGATTACATTGCAAAGGAGACTGTCTTGTCAGCCATCCTCCAGAGAGACGGTATGTTGACGCACAGGAAAATACAACCAGTGCATTAGGAAATCTCAGAGAAAATTTTAAAACCTAATAAACATTTACCATAAGAAAGTGTACGAAGCAAGCAGCCACATGTAACAAAACTATCCCTAAAAACAGAAATATACACACACATACACAAACACACACTACATACACACATACATACACACTACACACATAACACATATACAACACACACACACACACACACACACACACACACACGCATACCCCTTTAATGTTTTCACCAGCACTTCACATTGGCTAATAGATATAATCCAGAGAAAATCAGATCCGCTACTTGTTTTCTTGTGAATGCAGCATAAAACAATTTACCTATCACCTAAAACTGGAGCATTCTAAGAGCTCTGAGACCCAAGAACACCATCACATAAACAACTGGCAGAGTATCTAAATGTTAATCCCATCACATTTCAATCCAGCTGAATTAGACATGCATGGTGACAGAAATGGCATGCAATATTTCCCTACTCAGCCATCCAAGATAAATGGGCTCATTTATGTATGGTTTTATCATTTAAAAGATATTTGAAGGCAGATAAGCTTAAATTGGGTGGGAACATGTCCTATCAAACAGCTAAGCAGGCCTATGGCTTATTTTTACCTAGGTAAAGGGCTCATCAGCATTGTCTAGCACACTGTGAAGCCCCAATCCAAGGCTTTGCCACCTACAAAGGTGTGTATCCTTCCCAGTCAACCATATTCGAACTCCAGAGAGCAAAGTTACTCTTTGACATCACTTCTTAGAGGGTTTTCTAACCAATTCTTCAGGGTCAAGAGCTTCAGACCCAGGGCTGAGAGCTGTAACAACTGCCATTGACAAGGGCCAAGGGTCCCAGTAGCATCAGTCTGTAAGGAAGTGCAGAGGGTGTAACTCCTATGGGTCCAAAGGTCCTGATAAGCTGAGTCCATTACAAGAAACACAAATCCAGTACAGGTAATGATCCATATACCCAACACTTGCACAGGGACGGTAGAGTTAGAGGGTGCAGCCTGCTATGATTTATACCCACCTAGTGCCATCACTCACTGCTGCCAAACTATAAGGAAATGAAAGGCTGGAAACTAGTATTTGCAGAGCTTCCAACATATCCATTATGTCTACCCAGGTAGAGCAGAAGATCCCTCAGCAAACTGACTGCTGGCGTACCTGCAATGTCACTATCCCTCAGGTTCTCTAAGAACACCATCCCTCCCTCATTAGCTGTAACAAAAATGTGCTCAAAAGGTTAACAGCCCACAGAAAATTGAAGTAAATCAGCTGTATACCACAAAAACCAACCAAAGTATAATTCACAAGCTGGTGAGATGGTTCAGTGGGTAAAGGTATGTGCAATATGACCCACATGGTAGAAGGAGTAAAGTTACTCTGGCAAGTTGTCTTCCGTAAGTGTACTATTGCACATATATATGCACACACACACACACACACACACACACGCACACACAAATACAAAATTTAAAACACAAAAAGAATAACATTCAATGGTAATAAAAATCTCAATGAAAGAATACAAGTGTTAGACATGAATCTTGGGTTTGCAGAGATTTTAAAGTAAGTTGAAAAGTCAAATCATCTACCCATAGCATTAACATATTGTGCAAACATTCTGTATTTAGGCTGTGTCACTTACCTTCCAGCTATTAAAAAAAAAATTACAGGTTTTAGTGGATTTGGAGGAAAAACAGCCCCTGTAGGAATCCTGACAGGAAAATGCACTCACATGGTCAATAAGGGGAGTTAACCATCACCAGATGTTTTTAATTACAACATCATCTATGCTTCTTTCTGTTCATGCTTAAGTCATGGTTCTTGTTGGGTTAACTCTGTCTCCACAATTACACAAGATTGCTTGTACATGCGAAAGAGCTATGAGGACCCTACCTTCTCCTTAACATGCTTTAATGAAACACCACATCTTTATCCTTCCCCACGGGAATGAACACGGGCACGACTGTCCTCACTTTCCCCAGAATGTGTGTAACTCTTTCTAGATACATCCCATATGCCTTCTTTCATAAATGTGGGAGCAACTTTGTAATTGTAATAAACAACTCCACAGTGTCCACATTTCATATAAAGATGTAGAATGTATTACAAGGTGATTTATATTGAAAAAACCAAAAAGATAACAAATCTCAAAATGTCGAAAGCTTTAGGCAAGTTACACAATCACTGAAAAAGACAAAACAGAGACGATTACACCAAAAAGAAAAAAGCTAACTTCACCGCAAATCTGTGAAGACTTCTCTTACACATGTGATTAACTAACTAAACATGAGTCAATATTCATATTAATCAAGAAGACACCTGGATGAACTCACAGAGAGATTTCCCTGGTAACCCTTTCCCTAATAGCAATTTCTTACCTGATACCTCTACAACTCAACTCCCTTACCTAAAGTACAGAGATCACAGCAGGAGAGGGAGGTGGGAACATGTAAGAACCAGAAAAAACAGGAAGTTTGCTGTGAGACTCTCCATGAAATGTCAGAGAAGCTGCCCCATGAAGTCTCATCAATATGGCTGCTTAGACAGGACCTGAACAGGGACAGCACCGTTAAACTTGCTAACGTGGAAGTGGAAGGGAGAATGCTCGTGAGGCCCCAATCCTAGGTAAAGAACTACAGGCAACTAAGAGATGCTAAGAGCAAGAGAAATAGCCTTTCCCAGGGAAGAGGCTCCCCAACTGGTTATCTGGTCCTAAGCGGTCATGCCTGAAGTTATAAAGACACAAGTAACATTATAAGGACAGAGAAAGTTGCATTTATGTATTTATAAGTATAATTATGTGTTTTCATGTAATTTCTTTATTTATATAATTTATTTATATAATTATATAACTATAAAAACAATTACAAAAAACAGACACCATGAATTTGAGAGACAGCAAGGCAGGATGCATGGTTAGGGTTCAGGGGAGTTTTGGAAAGGAAGAGGGAAAATGCTGTAACTATAGTCTACTTTCAAAAACTAAAGTTTATTAAATAAACATTTATGCTTATACACAAAATGGTATAAAATTTTAATTAAAAATAAATAAAAATAAGTAAAAATAGAGAACTTTATAGAAACATCATTCCCTCTCAAATGACTACACACTGGGCACTGTTTCATGTATGTGCTAAACATGCTATTTTCAAAAATCTCATTGATCCAAAAGCCAACTTTTTCCTGGGTTAAATCCCTGAACACAGCTGCTTCTGAGGACCAATACGCTGACTCGGCATCATCTAGTTCTTATTCAGCATTATAACAACATATCTTCACATATTCCCTCCTAATATTTTTGTCTTTTAGATTTCTTTAAGCTGCTCTTGTACAATGTAAATTCTTCAAAGTGGAATTTAGAATGGTTCACCAGGTTCCTTATGATATTCACTAGAAATGGAATTTATTTATTTTTTTTACTGGTGTCTTAATGCAGATAGAACAAACATAAACAGGAATGACTTCTTTTAAAACATTTAATCTTACTTTTCAAGGTACGTCTGTCTGGTTCCTCAAATCTTCCCATGATACTATCTATCGTGAAGAGTTTTACAATTTACTTTATCAAGTTTCTGAATATTCCCAAAGGCTATTTGGAAGTTTAGATTCTTTTAGTGATATAAATGAAAAATAGCTTCCCTCTCAGATTTCTGTTTGACAGATAGTATGATGTACCAGAGTGCTAGTGGTGATAGTTTTTGTAACATAACCCCCTATCTAATCTTTGCAAGCATCTATCTTAATGAATGTCCTTTTAAAATGTGTCTATCAGTTCTTCAATATTTTTCAAAGACTGATTGGCTTTAGATAGTTTAGGAAACAGCTGGCGCACTAGCACAATTTAAATTTTAGGGTGTGACTGCTGACTTAAAAGACACACAAAAATATGTTCTAACACAAATAGATGCAAACCAATCCTCTGGATTAGGTCATGTTGCAAATGACTTTTGTTCTGTATAAATTATTTTATCTTATGCTATGTGTTTTGCCTGCACATGTGTATCTGTACTGTATGCATGCCCAGTGTGCCCTCAAAAGGGGAAATGGACCTTGAGTCCCTTGGGCTAGAGTAAATGGTTGAACCACCATGTAGGCTCTGGAACCCAACCCAGGAGCTTGGTAAGAACAGCAGGTGCTCTGAACCACGGAGACACTGCTACAGCTCTTCTGCTGACTTTAAGTGGTAGCCAAAGCAAGGATTTCAATAGCTTCACGAAACACTTGCAGTCTTCGAGCTCTTCTGCAGTACCCGCTGTCCACATCCCCTAAAAGCTCACCGTTCCCATACAAGTGTTCTAAGCAGCCATTGCTTTTCAGTGATTCTCAAATATCAAATACTGCAGTTCAAATCTCAGACAAAAGGAAGGCGTCTCATGTGACACTTCTGTCCCATTTTCTCTTACGGAGTTCACAGTATATTACTAACAGGGCACATAAACACGGCCGAGGGATTCTGTGTTTAGATAATGACTGAATCCATTAAGCCATCCTTTTATGCTTGATGTTCTATCAGTGGCACATCCAGAAGATTCCTTTGATAGAAATATGAGTTGATCTGCAATGTCCTGGAACATGTTTTTCCAGCTCCTTGGCTTCAAGCGTATGCTAATTGCCAGGCATTACCTCACAATCTCTGTGGCACACAGAAACAGTAAAATCTACATTCCCCTACAAGAATTATTAAGAATGAATCAGAGGAATTTCTGTAGAATCCACTCATGTACTAATTGAATGTTGGCTTTCTTTTTAACCCTTTGTTGTTCTGAGTTTCATTTCCCTTATGACATAATTGATCTCACACTACTTACAATTTCGCAACCTTATACTTTTGGTAACTTCTCAGTGACCTACACAGCCTTGTAAGCAGTAAGGAAAAAGTAATATCTTGAGCTCCACATTCTAGGCTGGGTTAATTGCTTCAAGTGCATTTTCTCAGAAAAAAAAAAAAAGGAAAAACCAATTTAACAATGAAATTCTATTGAAAGTCAAGAAATGTGGGGCTGGGGTAAGGGCTAGAGAGGTGGCTCAGTAATATAGAACACTCTTGCAGACACCCTGGGTTTGGTTCACAGAGTTCACATGACAGTTCATAGCTATCAGTAACTCCAGCCCTAGGGGAGCCGATGCTGTCTCTGGACCTCTGTGAAGTCATGTATGTAGTGTATATACATAGTGCAGGAAGCACACACTCACATTAAATGAACAAACAAGCAGACAGACAAAATATAGCAAAAAAAAGTACAAGAAATTTGACATTTTTTAAACCATGAAAAGGTCAATATGTTTTAATTAGCACTGTATTTACTCAAAGAAGCAAGCTAAGCTGCAGAAGAGTTCTGTCAAAAATCAACATCCTAGGCTCACAGTTCAAGAAAAAGCTCCTAAAATTGCACTGGCCCACAGGCAAAAGAAGCACTGTGGACTTTTTGTTTTAATTTTGCTTTGTTTGGCTTTTTTTTTTTTGTCTTATTGCTCTTATGCTTCTTTGTTTTGTTTTGTGTTTTTCTGTTTTGGGAGTGTATTTTGTTTGGTTTGAGGTTTTGTATTAAAATTCTTCCAAATGAAAATGACAACAAACAACAACTCAAAGTTTGCTAAAAAAAAAATATTTTCGGGGGTCTCTGAGGAAGGATGCACTAACAAAGCCTTTATAGGTCTCTGTATTCAGACTGGGACTTCTTTTGGATCTGCAACCCCAGTTATTTGCACTGGTTGCCTCACAAGTCCTCCGACCGTAAACTACATAAAGAAAGTGCATCTGGGGCCAGACCTGAGCTTCCTTCCATTGTGGGCTTTTTCCTCAGTCTCAGCTACCATGGCTCAGAAGAGGTGAGGCAGCGATTCATAGACTGGCTTCTTCACACTACTTTGGTGAGACAATGAATATGGTTTAAGAAACAATCAACCTTTCTACTACTAAGAAATCATCTATGCTATATTCATAAAATCAGCCTTAACACTAGATCATGATACTGAAATATACACAACACTTATTTTATTAGTGTCAAACAAATAATATAATTATGTCACTTCTCTTGTCTTTTTCCTCCTTCCAAACCTTCCCATAAACTGATCCTTCCTCTCTTTCAAATTCCTAGTCTCTCTTCTCACTAATTGCTACAAAACAAACATTAAAGTGATAATATATACATTAATCATGTTGTATTTATGCACTCATGAACATATATCTGTACACAAACTGTTTCTTTTAATGTGTACCTGTGATATCAAAGAACTATTCAAGATTTACCAGACTCAGGCTTCTCAGTATTTCCCTATGTCCAAAGTTTGCTTCTCAGGCAGAGGTAGGCACCTCCATCCTGATAGAACTTGACTTTGGTGTTCAAGCCACAAAATTATAGAACTTCAAATAATTTGCAGATTAGGTATCTTACCAAGGTAGCAAATCCCAGCTGGGTTGTGACTCCTTAGCTGGTCTTCCTTCTGATGCTTTCTGGTGAGCTACTTCTGGGTGTGCCTTTGCTCCTCTTCTTCCAAATAAAAGAGATGCTTTCTAAAAGAATTACATAATGTGGGAGCTATAAGATACCAGAACATGAAGGAAACATCAGTGGTTTCAATATATTGAGGAGACAACTAATAGCCATAGTTAGCACAGCTCTGTAATACTATACAGCTCTCAGATTTTACTACACCACACATTCCTAATTGGAAATGTCCATTGTGGTCACAACAAGTCAAACCACAGTGCCATTTAATTTCTGACCGCCCAGTGGCAGAAAATAGTAGATATCTGAACTGCCAAGTGAAAGATAAGGAGCCTATAACTATATTGGCCACATAACTCTTTTTTTTTTAAAGATTTATTTATTTTATTTATGAGTACACTGTCGCTGTCTTCAGACACACCAGAAGAGGGCATCAAATCTCATTACAGATGGTTGTGAGCCACCATGTGGTTGCTGGGATTTGAACTCAGGACCTCTGGAAGAGCAGTCAGTGCTCTTAACCACTGAGCCATCTCTCCAGCCCCCGGCCACATAACTCTTAATGGAGATGATTTTACTAATGTACTTAAATCACCTTCTTCCTAAAGCTTGCCATATACCTTTATGATAGTAAGATAATAATAACATTGAAAATACCAATCTCATTCTTTAGATAGAAGACCAGTGGTAAAAACTGAAGAAAACCATCAGCCAGACAAAAATCACATTAAATTGTGTTAGTAGAGAAACAAGGTTAATTAACAAAGCATATTTCAACACTAAATAACAATAAAACAAATGGTCTGCTGCCTTGTGGCATAAGACATTCCTCCTATAACTCAAAGTGCTGAGAATCAAAATTCAACCCATTGAATTCTTGGTATAGAACTTACAAGTTATAAAATACTTAAAAAGAGGTCACTATATAATGGTCATAATTTTTAAAACGGCCTCACTTTCTATGCAAATAATTGAAGCAAGTAAGCGCCACATTTCTTATGCATTCATTTGGTGTCTCTGCTGAATAATAATGTAGGTGCTGAGACTCCCCCACAGCTGTAATGCTTCAGGAAGAATTCACTCCAGAGACTGTGGTTTATTTTTTTCACAGAAAATACTGGCGTGAACCAAGTGCTGACCTCCCTAAGAATAGCCACAGTGTGTGCATCCCAAGCTCTTGGGCTCTGGTGTAAGCTGATCGTGATACTCACGAAATTTACATGCTGAAATACCAAAACTACATGATTATGGTATTAGGAGAGATCTTTGAAAGGCAATTAGATCAAAGAAGTAAATAGTTCATGAATGTAGCTCCTTCATTATGGGGCCTATAAGGCTGGAGCTTGTAGCTAGGCAGTAGGCCACTTTCATGTACAGACCCTTAGTCTCAATCTCAAGAAATGGAAAATAAATATGTAAATGAAATTTCAGACAGATAGCTAGCTCCTTTTACCAAGTGAGACTCAATTAGAAGGTACTTTGTATGGCCCAAGATATAGACTTTCATGGGCTACTAAATCTGCCAGTACACTGCTCTCTGGCCTCCAGGACAGTAAGAAATACATTTCTTTTGTTTAGAATCTTCAGTTTATATTATTTTTCTGAGGTATTCCAAGTGGAGTATGACAAGCTCCAGCTTTAGAATGAACCAATAAATGAATTCTTAATACGTAGTCAGCCACCGCAGAAGAGCACAGGTCAGTACCTAAGGATGAGTCCCAAATGGAACCAGCATGAACATTCCTTTCCTTCTGAAATGAACTTCCATCTACACCAGAAACAAGAGGAAACAGGTTAGCCCATTGTTCACCCCTGTAAACATGAAAGCATGGACGAAGCTGTCTCCCTGTAACAGCCTTTACTCTCCCCCATCCGCCTCCAAGGAGCTTTCCTAATGATTCTCTTCCTTTTTTCATTTTCTAAAAATTTCTCTCAATGTAAAATGAATGGGGGGGGTGCTTTTTCTATCTAATGCCCAGCAGTAAGAATATTCTTGAATTATTGCTGATGAATTAATTACTTACTGAGTACACTCTCTTGACCTATGAATTAAAAGGCGATAAAGCCCTTTGGACTGTGGTTAATTATAACCCAGATCTGGTATTAGGTAGAGTTTGGTATAACTCCTGGCCCTATCACTTATTAAATGTGTGACCCTAGCTATTGCTTAACCTGTGTGTGGTGAAACTGTAGCATGCCAGTGTGACTAAGTTGGAAGTAAGCTTCCATGAATTCTTCCAACTTGGGCTTGCTTGGGAAAAGAGAAATGACCTTGCAAGGCAGAACTTCAGTGAGTAGGTTTCATTGTCTAAATCTGGGAGGGGCAGATACTACTATAGACAATGCACATTCCCAACTTACTGGCTCACATCTTGGTGTATGGCAGCATTCAGATCCCTAAATTGTCAAGATCCTCCAGCAACACCCCAAATATAAGTGAGGTGCCCTTGCAAAGTGACAACCCTTGAAGCTGGAGGAAGACATAACTGTGAACCATCCTGGTGGTCTCTGTTGTGTTCTCAGGGCATCACGTCCATCCTTTATAATCCCTCCTCCATGTCTTTTTTCTTTCTGACCACTTTCTCTGCTTAGAACAGAGTCAACATCAGATGCTGAAAAGCAACTTTCTGTTAGGTGCTCAGCTGAACAAAGTTTGTGATTCTGTGATTTTTTTCCTTCTCTGATCTAACCTAAATCATTCCCTAATTATCAGTCTTATCATCCATAATAGTTACATTATTTTCTCAAAGTTCTGATGGTAAATTGAGTTAACATGTTTGTATTATTTATTTGATGCCTGGCACATAGTTTTGCAATAGATAATTTATATTAAAAGGTTCTTCTTTAGTATGGTGGGACACACCTTTAATCCCAGCTCTTGGAAGTGGAGGAAGGCAGAATTCAAAGGCAGAAGGTGCCTTTGAGGCTGAGCTACTGCCAGGGGTGGCCTACACTACCACCTGAGGCCATGCTAATGTCTGAGGTCCTGGCTTCCTCCAAGGGCCTGGGTCTGTGGTTCTACTGCAGCCAGGGTTAGTGTTTTAGGTCTACAATGTTGCAGGAAGCCATGTGTAAGTCTGTGATCCGTGCTCTCTCTGACTATAAAGATAATGGAAGCTACTTTTGCAGTGATATTGATGATTGCAGATGCACAGTTGAGAAAAGGGGACATGGAAGGCTTCTGTGACAACCCCTACCCTCACCTTAATTCCCCCCTTAAAAAGTAACAGTCTAAACAGGAAGCCATCAAAAAGAACTCTTAAAAATTTCAATAGAGATGCTGAAGTGTAGCTCCTCACAATGGGTGGTTTCTGTGAGAGGTGTGGGTGGGGAAGGGCACTGAAAGTTCAACCAGGAATTTTTTTTCTTTTTAAATTTTAATTCTATTCCTTTTTTTATTTGGAGGGTCACAGAGTAACAGGTTAACATATAAGAAATAGAAAATGTCCTTTATCCACTTGGACTTGAGCTTTGAACAAGGAGATAAGAATGGATCGATTTGCATTCTTCTACATGCTGACCTCCAGTTGAACCAGCACCATTTAATAAAAGAGAAGGTGGGGAAGTACCTTGAACACTTGGGAACAAGGGAAAAGTTCCTGAACAGAACACCAATGGCCTATGCTCTAAGATCAAGAATTGACAAATGGGACCTCATAAAATTTCAAAGCTTCTGTAAGGCAAAGGACACTGTCAATAGGACAAAATGGCAACCAACAGATTGGGAAAAGATCTTTACAAATCCTGCATCCGATAGAGGGCTAATATCTAACATATACAAAGAACTCAAGAAGTTAGACTCCACACAACCAAATATCCCTATTTTAAAAATAGGGTACAGAGCCAAACAAAGAATTCTCAACTGGGGAAAAGTGAATGGCTGAGAAGCATCTGAAGAAATGTTCAACATCATTAATCATCAGGGAAATGCAAATCAAAACAACCTTGAGATTCTACCTCATACCAGTCAGAATGACTAAGATCAAAAACTCAGGCGATGGCAGATGCTGGCAAGGATGTGGAGAAAGAGGAACACTCCTCCATTGTTGGTGGGATTGCAAAATGGTACAACCACTCTGGAAATCGGTCTGGCAGTTCCTCAGAAAATTGGACATAGTACTACCTGAGGACTCAGCTATACCATTCCTGGGCATATATCCAGAAGATGCTCCAACATATAACAAGGAAACATGCTCCACTATGTTTATAGCAGTCTTATTTATAATAGCCAGAAGCTGGAAAGAACCTAGATATCCCTCAACAGAGGAATGGACACAGAAAATGTGGTACATTTATACAATGGAGTATTACTCAGCTATTAAAAACAATGAATTCATGAAATTCTTAGGCAAATGGATGGAACTAGAAAATATCATCCAGAGTGAGGTAACCCAATCACAAAAGAACACACATGGTATGCACTCACTGATAACTGGATATTAGCTCAAAAACTTGGAATACCCAAAATACAACTCACAGACCACATGAATCTGATGAAGAAGGAAGACCAAAGTGTGTGTGATTTGGTTCTTCTTAGAAGGAGTAACAAAATATTCATGGGAGCAAATATGGAGACAAAGTGTGGGACAGAAACTGAAGGAGAGGCTGTCTGGAGACTGTTCCACCTGGGTATCCATCCCATGTACAGTCACCAAAGGTAGATGCTGATGTGGATGCCAGGAAGTGCATGCTGACAGGAGCCTGATATAGCTGTCTCCTTAGGGGTCTGCCAGAGCCTGACATACAGAGGCAGATGCTCACAGCTAACCATTTAACTGATCATGGGTTCCCAGTGGAGCAGTGAGAGAGAAGACTGAAGGAGCTGAAAAGGAAAAAAGTAATGATTACTGGTCTGGCAAGACATGGCAACTGGTGCAATAATGGCACAAATATCATGGGAGTAACCAACAACTCTCTGATTAGATTTATGTCCCACTCCTTAAGACAGAAGCCATGCCTGGCATCATTATTGAGTGAAAAACCAATGGATAAAAAGAACAGAGACTCTTAGAGGGAAACTACTATTATTACTCTGCTAAAGGGACATAGTATTAAACTGATTCTTGCTGACTTATAATTTTAAAAATAGATCAATGCAGCTCTCAACCCTCATTAGAGCATCTTCTTTTGTAGTAGACGGTGATTAAAAGAAAGTCCACAACTAGACAAAGTACAAAGAAGAAGAGAACTTCAGAATGTCCAGTCTAAAGGGAACATACACACACACACACACATATATATACATACACACACACACCCTCCCAAGACTCAGAGATTATTGTATAAAACTGGTGGAAAGAGTATAAGAGCCAAGGACGGTGGGTGACTATGAAGAAATATTGTCTTCTGGACACTGAAGGGCAGTCACACGTATGAACTCATCACTGTTGTGACATCGTGCATAAACACTGTGCAAGCCCAAGCCAGACCAAATCTCAGTGTGAAGAGTACAGTTTGACACACACTCCCAAGCCTAGCTGTAGGAACATCGGCAATTGTTAGCTGCTAAGAAAGGAGAGAAACAGTTTGCTTTGAGAATAAACCCTGATAAACCATGCTCCAGTGGAAGACCACACATTCCAGAATATTTGTTGAGTGCAAATTGTTTTTTGGGGGTTTTACTTTACAAGTGGTGGGTAGAGGAGATGGGGTGGAACTGCAGAGAGTTGAGAAACTTCAGTGGATATGATCAAGACATTGAATGTAACTATGATGAAACTAATAAGTTTCAAATATTGATAGTCTCTACAGAGCACAATCCTGACTTACCATATTTGCAACAGAATGTAAATAAAATAATAATTTGTGATAACTTGATGTAAATCCTGGAGGTGAACATGAACATCAGCACATAAAACAATGTGAAATGAAACAATGTGAAATGACAATGAAAATGTAAAAAAAAAAAGGAAAATTATAACATGGCATAGTTTTAAAATAAATACTTATTTACGTATTTTAATGTATATAGATGTTTTCCTTATATGTATGTAAATGCACTGTGTACATGCTTGGTGCCTGAGGTAGTCAGAAGAGGGTGTTGGATGTCATGGAGTTAAAGGGGGTTATGAGTTGCCATGCAGGTACTGGGAACTGAACTCAGGTCCTCTGGAAGAGCATCCAGTGCACTTAACCACTGGGCCATCTCCCTAGCCCCACATGATAATAGGAAACGGACATTTTGTTTATTCTTCTTTATAAGAATTCTACAGATCTGTAATTTCTACCTGAATTTTATATAAATTTTGATGTTAAAAATAATACTTTGGCAAGAGATTTTGCTGCATTTACATTTACATGTGCATTTACAATCCAGTTAGATGGCATCGTTTCTTTAACAGGAAGCGTTCTGTCTTAGGTTATCCTGTCATGTTCATTCACAATGTCGACTTCTACACCTTATTGGGTGTGCCAACATCTTTGTTGTTGTCTGTATTCATTCAGGACTTACCTTTAAAAAAAAATACCTTCAAGCGCTTGAAGCCACTTCACTGTTTAATAGCACGTGCCCAGCACTAAATCAGAAGGCATAGGCTTTAGAAAGGTAGATTGTGAATAAGAATAGAAGTGTCATTCTTGGCCACTGTCACAGTTGGTTTTATTGTTGTTGTTGCTGTGATAAACACCATGACCCACAGTAACCTAAGGGAGAAAGGCGTTTATGTGAATTGCACTTACAGGCCACAGAGCATCAGGCCAGGAATGCAAGCAGGAATCCAGAGACAGAAACTGAAGCAGAGACCATGGAGGAATGCTGCCTACTGGACAGATGACCTTGAAATTCAGAGCAATGGTTTATCTTCCAGAGGACCCAGGTTTGATTCTCAACACCCTTAGAGTGGCTCACAGCCATCTGTCACTGGAGTTCCAGGGTATCCAACACCCTCTTCGAGGCTCTCTGGGAATTGCATGCATATGGTGCACACATACATACTTGCAGACAAAAAAATCTATATATATAAAGTATTTTTTAAAGAAAGCAATTGCCCCCACAGATCAGTCTGATGGGGGTAATGGCTCAGTTGATATTTTTGTTTTCCAGGTGTCTCTAGTTTGTCTCAAGATGACAGAAAACTAAACCAATACAACTTCCTACACCAAAAGTAATACTGCTTTCTAGTTTCGTTCATGTTTGTCCATCTCTCTCAGTCAGCAAACTTGAGCTTGTCGTTCAGGATAAGATATCAATAGGCTCTGGTCATCCTGTCTGTCTGTCTTCTCTATTTCTTCGTCCAGCATCCCTCCTCATATTCTGTCCTCTGCTCTGGTGAGGAACAATTTAACACTTACGCTCTCATTTTAAGTCAAGTCGTGTTAACATCTTTTCCATCAAATACCTTTAAGATACCTTCTGCCTGTTTGGGATTTCCTCTGTCAAGCTGGGCATGATGTTGTACACCCATAATTCCAACACTTGGGAGGCAAAAGCCAGAAGATCACTGCAAGTTTGTGGCCAGCCTGGGCTACACAGAAAAAACAAAACAAAGGGGAAATAATAAGCCTTTTCCTTATATAGATTTCGACACTTAATCAGAAATTGAGTGTGTCAAAAGAGAACTAAGGGAATGCTTTAGAATTCAAAGGAAATACACAGTTACACTTACTCTAAGGAGATGCAGTTAGGACAGGGATTTTCTTATGCAATTTGCTTTTGCTATCCATCATGCTGCTATGTGCATCTGTCAACCATCAGATGTATGTAAGTATCTTTAATATCTTTAACCTTCTTCCTTAATCACTCTCAGATGTGCTAAGAAGCGGTACTGTTCTATAGGTAGCAGTCAAATAAAGGTCCGTGAATTTACAGAAAGAATACAAATAGCAGTCGCTTTGCACTCCATCACTGTTTTTTTGTTTTTCTGATTTTAAGAAAGGACCATAAAAAAGCTCATTCTCACAAAAAGCCCTGGGACATGAAAACATTTGAAAGAACTTCAAATCTCATATTATGTAGTGATGAATATGCACTAAAAGCCCATAACAGAATAAAATAACATCTTATGTTTTGTTTCAAAAAGTCCTACTGGAAGTAGTCGACATTGATACAGTTTTTTGAACAGTACACAAATGGATCATTTCTGTAGCCTGAATGCTCAGATAATTTAGGAGGCAGGGGAAAGGAAAGACGTTTAATTACTCTAACTGCATGTTTTTGCACACTACCTTTAATGACATCCTCCCAATAAACACCCACTCCATATCCCAAGCGGGAAAACTCCTCATCCTTTTGCTCCTCAAGGATTAAAGGAACACTGGGGAAAATGTATATTTTTTGCTATGTATAGTACAACATGGTTTTGTGGGTCATAAATATGGAAACCATTTTCTCTGACAATTATTCCTTCAAAGAAAACCCACATCTTACTTTCACAGAAGCTGGGGTCTCCTCCCCCAGCATTCTAATTTCAATCTTTTCAATAACATCATTGACAACTGAGAGGCACAATCCATCCATGTTAGGACAAATCTAATTGGCAAATCTTTCCTCAGAAAGCTCATGTGTGGGCATCGTATGGGTGAGGTGAAAATCGAGGTGAAACGTTGGCATATTTCTTACTAGCATATTTTCCCTATGTCATATTTGAGTAAAACCATACTCCACAAGTTTTCCCCTTTGCACCACATAAAAAGATTATAAACCTCCATATCCAGTTAATTTAAGTAAGATGTTCTAACTCTAAGAAGCTCAAGTTGAATATGGCCATTTTTTTCTTACTCCCTTTATGTTAACTTCTTACCATCCACTGTCATAACCACTTTGTTCCTACAACCACATATTTTAGGCTGGGTAGTTTATGAATAACAGAAGGTGTGGTTGTGTTTTTTTTTTCTTACATCTTTGGAAAGTGAACAGTCAAAGATCAAAGTACTGGTACTCTGTGTGTGCAGTAGATACTTTGTTGTGTCTTCATAGGGCAGAAAAACAAAGGGAGGGTTAGGCAGGCAGCCTCCAACTCCTGTTCTGTAAGGACTCATCCCATCCGTGACAGTCTGCATACAGACTATATTTGGTAACTTTATTTGAATATATGAATTTTAGGAGACGTAGTCATACAATACCATCCCCTTCATCTTCTCTACATTTTATTTATTGTGAACCATATAAGAATAGCACTATGAATTACTCGTGAAAGAGCAGGTTATTTAACTAGTGTCCTTTCCACTATAAAAATCAGGTAACGCTGTGTATCCAAATTTTATGTTTAAAATAAATGATCAGTAATTGGATTATGATGGTGCTAAGTTCATCAATTGATTACTCCGTTTGTGAGGTCCTAATTGAATAGGCTATTAGGATCAGGATCTAGGTAGAGACAGTAGTCACTGGGACATATCAAGGTTGTCTTTTATGCCTAGATGTTTTCTCTCTGATGATTCTCCTCCTCCTCCTCCTCCTCCTCCTCCTCTTTTTCCTTTTCCTTTTCTCTCTCTTTCTTTCTCTGCCCTCCCTCCTCTCCTCCCTCCTTCTCTCTCTCTCTCCATACATTTACCCTCCTCACTCCTCCTCCTTCTTCCTTATCTCCCTTTTCCTCTCCCTCTTCTTCATCCTCCTCTTCATCCTCCTTCTTCACCTGGATACCATGAAATAAGCACATTTGTTCCACCATGTGCTTCTCACTATGATTCTCTGCCTCATCTTGGGCCCTGTTGTGTAGCAATTTCTTCCAAGATCAAATGTTCTACCTTGGGAAGAAGCACATTAAGATTCATATTATTCTAAAGTACAGTGAAACATCCTATCTTTCAGGAAAGCTCCTTAAGATTAAGGAAGTTAGCGACTCAATAGCTTCAGAGAGTTCATGAAACTTACCAGACTCACTAGACCCTTCCATCTCTAATTTAGATAAGCAACAAGTGGATCATGCCACCAGGCAGGAGAAATGGTAAGGTTGAGTGAGCTCAAACCCCGTGAATCTCAGAATTGAGAGCAATAGGAGTGGAGCCTCCTACCTACTCCCTGCCTACTTCCAATTCTCTGGAACATGTAACCTCGACACCCCACTGAGGACCATGACAGTCATGTGGGGAAAATACCTGGAGTCTTTCCCGGTTCCGATAGAGCATCACTAATATCTCAAACTGAGCCAATAGAAAACATTTACCCCTAAATCCCACCCTACTCTACAATCTCTATGAAGTCTCTGTCTACATGGAATAAAGCACATAAGTTATTTTACCGAGGATCATCTGAGAGTGTTCATTTTACTGAGCTGTAACACTTGAGAAGTTCCAGCCACTGGCAGTGCCAGTGGCAGATCAGACCCAGGACCCTACTGCCTGTCTTGCGCAGGCTGCCCAGACCTCCTCACTTCCCTTCAAGGGCTTTTCTGGCAGACCCCGACCTGTAGAACCTATTCATCCCAGTTCCGTGAAGGATGTCAGTAAAGGCTCTAAGATGCTCTAAGACGAGCTGCCTAGAAGAGGATAAGACCAACTGAGCTGCATCAAAGAGACATACCCCAACCTGTTGATCTACTCCAAGTTTTGCAGTGACCTCCAGGTTTCCAGTTTTGTGACCTGTCACTTAGGCTGGGGTGAACTTGGTGATGAAACTGTCTTTGAATGATTTCCGTTCGTGAAAGTAACCCTCACCCATGTTTCTGTAAATAAACCTAATAAAACTCATTAGTTGTTTACCAAGTTGGATTTTTCTGGCAACTTTGAACTAGCTTTGATCTATTGTCAGTTCCCTGTGTGATATGAGTAGATATCTGTTCATGTCTATCCTGGAAAAGTATCACATAGCCAAGGCTATAGAGGACCAGAACCTCAGAAACCATCATCTAAAGTTAACATTCCTTCATGCATAGTGACTTATGTCAGGCTTTTTGTCACAGTGATGGAAAGATAGCATGACCAGGTTCTTTAGAAACAAACCCCCTCTCCAAGGGGGTGGTGATGTTGCATCCCTTTAACCCCAGTGTTCAGGAGGCAGAGGCAGGCCAGCCTGATCTACAGAGTGAGTTCCAGGAAATCAGGATTACTTAGAGAGACTATCTTGAAAAAGCAAAGCAAAAGAAAGAAAAAAATAGAAACCAATCCCCATGCTAATGTTATATAAAAGTTCACCATAAGTCACTCAGTCTATTTGACTCAACAATGGCCAAAAGGCATATTATAAACAAGAGATGCAACCCTAACCTCTCTGACATACAGAATTGCAATTTTAGAAGCATTTATGCCAGGAACTAGGAAAAAAAGACTAATGTTCATTATTTGTTAGTATTATGACAGTGCTTACCCTTTCCAAGCTGTCCTTTCTCGAGTCTCTTCCTCTCCCTCAACTGTCAGTAAAATGAGCAACACCCAAGTCACTAAGATGAGCAACACCCAAGTCACTAAGATGAGCAACACCCAAGTCACTAAGATGAGCAACACCCAAGTCACTAAGATGTTAACTGAAAAACAATCTTTATACGTAAAAACTGAATCTGTGGTAACTCTCATGTAACATCAGATTGTATAACACTCTCTCTTCTTGATCTTTGATCCTGAGCATCAACTAACATAAGAGATAATTCTCTGTGGTGCTTAATTTTTTGAAAAGTGATACGTTTGTCTAAATGATCCCATAAATTAACTCAAGGAGGTCAAAGAGCACTGCAGTGGTCCAAGGAGGAAAAGGCACGGGTGCAAATGGAGAAGACTCTGCCCACTGTGAAGCCTTCTTTCCCAGCATTCCCTGAACTCCTGTGCCTGCATGTAATATCCTCTTCACCTCCCTGAGTTTCCTCAGATGGGGCTGTGAGAAAATAGCTCCCCTAGTATTCTAACATGCTGATGCTTAGGTAAGCATATTATTTTCTTCCCAATGACCTTCATCTCTCAAGTAGAAAGCAGCTAGATGTGGGTCCAGGAACAACATGTGACAATATCATACATAAATAAAGTCCTGTCATGATACCTAGTCTTTGACAAAGTGGAAGATCAAGAGAAATTAAGCAACACTGATGTCTTTAATTCCACTCAGTGAGCATAGTGCCCCACAAATCAGAATGTAAAATGTGACAACAGTTTGAGGGCCTACACTTGATTGGAAAGCTGCAACTATAGAACAGTTGGTCATTTCTGAGTCACAGAGATACACATTCTATAGCAGTCCTGGGGAGTTGGAGCTGTACCCAACCCAATCATGTGAATGTATCCACCTGAGTCTTGCATGGACATAGTCTGAATCATGTCTGATTGGCTACTATCTTCTACACACTCATACACAAAAGTATGGCAGAAGTATCAAAGAGAAGATATATCTTAAGTACCCAGTTTTAAGTAAATCGCCATTTACTAAACCTTACTAAATTAAAAGAGATAAAACACGGTATCTTAGTTGGGATTTCTATTGCTATGATAAAACAACATAACCAAAGCAACTTGAGGAGGAAAGAGTGTGTTTCAGCTTACAGTTCCACATCTCAGTCTGTTATCAGAGGAAGTCAGTACAGGGACTCGAGGCAGAAACTGGAGACAGAAACTGATACAGAGGCCTTGGAGGATTGATTCGTAATGCCTTTCTTTCTACAACTTGCTCAACCTGCTTTGTTATACAGCCCAGGGCCACCAGCCCAGGAAGACTGAGGCAGGGGGATCTATGTGAGTTGAAGGCCAGTCTGGTCTATTACTAGCAAGTTCTAGAAGAGCCGGAACTACATAGAAGGATCTTGTCTCTAAAATAAAAGGAAATTGTAAAGTCTGTCTCCTTTGTGTGTTTTGATTGCCTTAGCTGAGAATTGGATGGTCATAGATGTGAAGATTTATATCTGGTTCTGGATTCTACTCCACTGGCTTTTATATCCATTTTTATGCCAACAACCATGCCGTTTTAGTTACTATGGCTCTGTAGTATGATCTTTTTTTCCTCAAAATTGCACTTCTTCATGATCCTTCTTGGATGAACCTGACATCTTCTCCTCTTTGTTGGAAGCTGCTTAAAGGGTTTCTCTAGCCGTGTGGGTCAGTGACCACAGCTTGGGAACTGCAATTGTCCACTGTGTCTCCTCAGCCTGCAGCTGGGTCACATGTTTTATCATGTTTATTAACACATGAATGTATCATTGCTATAATAGAACAGACTTCAACATCATATGCAATGTTTTTATGGTGTTGTTGAATTTAGTTTGAAAATATTTCACTAAGAAATTTTCATCAAAGGTACCAGTCAATGGTTTTCTTTCATAGTTGTATCACAGACTGGCTTTATACAACGAGTTCATAAAGATACCTCCTTTTTCCTTTTTTTTGGAGCAGTTTGAAGAGCATGTGTGTAACTATTCTTTAAAAGTCTGATAAAAGTACCATGACAAATCTGTCTAGAACTGGGGTTCTTTCACCAGGAAATTTCTTAATACCTTGCCAGGCTCACAGTTCTGTTAAGGTTTTCTACATCCTCCTTGTTAAATTTGGTAGGTCCTATGTATCTAAAGGAAATAATTTTCTTCTAGTTTTTCTAACTTATTGATATATATGTATTTTTTAATATTCCTTAATACGCTCATGGTTTGCAGCAGTAAGTCATGTGATATTTCTTTCTTCATCTCAGATATTATTGATTTGGTTCATTCTTCATTTGCTTGGTCTAATAGTTATCAGTTTTGTTAATCTTTCCAATAACTGTTTCTCTGACCCTTTGTATTGTGCTTTTAACTTGATTTATTAATTTCAGCTCCGATCTTTACTAACTCCTTTCTTCAGTTGTTTTTCATTTTGGATGACTTTTGTCTATGATCTCAAATGTACTGTTAGGCTAGTTAAGATCTCTGCTTTTTATCTTTATTTTCATGTAAGCAGTCATAGCTATAAAAATTCCTATTAGAGCTGATTTTGCTTCATCCCACAGAATCACACAAGTTTTGTTTCATTTGATTTTATAAATGTTTCATTCTCTCCCAAATTCTTCAAATTCCCCAATCTTTGAAAAGTGTGTTACTAAGTCACTACATATCTGTATTGTTTTAATTTCTCTTGCTGTTTATTTCCATTTCCATTCTATTATGACAAGGTGCAGAAATTCTTTCCAGTTTTTGTATTTAGTAATGTTTAGCTTATGACCTAAAATACAATTTGGGGGAAAGTTTATGTGTATTCTTCATTTATATATAGTTCACTAGATGTGTTTAGTCCATTTGACCTATAGTGTAGTTATTTAAGTTTCTTTGTTGATTTTTTTTGTTTTGTCCAAATGACCTATCTATTGTGAAACTACAATATGGAAGTCACCCACTATTATTGTATTAGGGGTTGTCTGCTCCTTTTTGTCCAGTAACATTTCTTTCATGAAATTGATTACACCAAAATTTTAAGCTTGGATATGTCTACATCATTTCTTTTCCTTTTATCTTTTCATTAGATATTCTCATATAATCTCTCCTTAAATTTTGGCTTTAAGTTAACTTTGTCAGATATTAATATACATTCTCCTGCTAATCCTCTGTGGGATTCTGTTTGCTTTAATTATTATTTTCTACCCTGCCTGTTTCACTCTGTGCATGCCTTTACTAACATGTGTGTTTCTTGAAGGCAGCCAATTGTCGGATATGCTTTATAATCCAACCAACCAGTCTAATTCTTTCTTTCTATTGATTAACTGACTGATTGATTGATGTTTTGAGATGGGATTTCTCTGTGCAGCTCTGGTGTTCTAGAACTCTCTAGACTAGGCTAGTCTCAAACTCAAAGAATCGTGTCTCTGCCTCCCAAGTGCTGAGATTTAAGGCATGCACCAGCACTGACCAGCTACAGTCCAATTCTTTTAATGAGAATACTAAGACAATTTATTTTAGTGGTTATAATGAACACATAAGTACAAATTCCTATCACTTTGTTGTTTCTCTAACATTCAATCTTTCCCAATTCTAATTTACATATCTACTTTTCCCATGGAATTTATTTTTTTCTGTTTTTTCATAGTATTTTCTGTGTAAAATCTCTTTAAATATCTTATGCAATGCTGGCTTTATGATCATGAATTCCTTTCAATTATGCTTATCTAGGAATGTGCTTTTCCTTTGATTCTGATGATTAACTTTATAAGATACAATAATCTATTCTGGCAGTTACTTTCTTTTAGAACTTGAAATAAATCATGCCACATCCCTTGACTCTAAGGAGTTTGTATTGAGAAATCTGCTGTTATTCTGGTAGGTTGCCCATTGCAAGTGAGTTGGTGTTTTCTAACTTAGAATTGAATATGCTTTCTTTGTTTTGTACTTTGATATTTTAACTGTAATAGCACAGAGAGGTTCTTTCAGGTAGTGTCTGTTTGAGATTCATAGTGACTCCTGTACATTTTGTTCATTTCCCCCCAAGACTTAGGGGGGGCATCTATTCATATTTCACTAAATACATTTTCTGTGTCTTTCCTATGTTCCTTGGTGCCTTATTATAGACCAAAATATATGGATGTCTTTTATTTGTGCCTCAGAAGGCTTACATTTTTTGTTTATAACTCCTTTATCTCTTTACTAGTGTCTGGATGTTCTAATTGATCAATTTCATCTTCATACACTGAATCTTTGCTTATACATGAACTCTTCATTCATATCCTATATTGTATTGTACAGTTAGTTTTCCTGGAGCATCTTGAGCTTTTAAGAAAATCATTTTTTTAATTTTTTAATTTATTTTATTTTTAAATTGTGTGTATGTCTGTGAATGTATAGGCACATGAGTGTGGGTGCCCAGAGAAGAGTATGTCAGATCCCCTTGAGCTATAGTCAGTTGTGAGTTGCCAGATACATGTACTAAGAAGCACACTGTAGTTCTCTACATGAGCGGCTAGCTCTCATAATCTACACACACAATCTACAGCCTGCTTTTGAATGCTTTCTTATCTTTCCATCTATTATGCTTTAGAATTAGTTGCTGCAGCTCCTCAACTTTTGGAGCAGTAGAGTTGCTTGTTTTTAAAATTGCTTGTATTTTTATGCTGACAGAAATGTCTTGTTTAGATCTCTCTCTCTCTCTCTCTCTCTCTCTCTCTCTCTCTCTCTCTCTCT
>NW_021621323.1:8261508-8311369 GCF_004785775.1 Grammomys surdaster
TCTCTCTCTCTCTCTCTCTCTCTCTCTCTCTCTCTCTCTCTCTCTCTCTCCCTCTCATTTTTATGTGAGAATATCCAGAACAAAACATCTTCTCTTAACAATGTGCCCTCGGAAGTAAGACTTTGTGCTGTGCTGGACATAGGCCCCATCACCTTTTTATACTATAGGGGTTTTTGGTCATTTCATTAGAGAGGAATAGTTTGCTATAGCAGTGAACAGTGCATTGGAACATGAAGATCCAGCCTTCAACACAGGTCTTTTAAATGAGGAATTCCTCATGTTTTAGACATGTTGTAGACAGAGGACTGTGTCAGACACTCCCTATGTGATTGTTTCTCTAGTCTTGGTAACAATGTAGAGTCAGAAGGAGTGTGAGACCAGCCTGTGCTGTATTGCAGGGACTCTTGCATGCTTTTCTCTGATTATGTTAGACTGTGTCCAGAAGTGTGGCCTCAGGACTGCACTAGGTGCATCTGTTTTTTAGTCATTGGCTTGAGGTTTCTAACCTCTCCCATTGTTTGAGTTATTCGTTGAAGCAGGACTGAGCTATATCTAGAGTAACATGGGCTGACTTGTAGCTACTCTGGGAGTATATCTCAGAGATGCAGCATCTGCATAGGATTTTTGAAGTGCCATGCTCTATCTCTAGCACTGCACAGAAAGAACAAAAATAAATAATGTTAACAATAGCAGTGATGATGTAATAAAGCAAATGCAATGTACTATCTACAGCCCTAACAACAGGAATGTCAGATAGATATAGATATGGATATAGATATAGATGATATAGATATAGATATGCATGTATGTATATATGCCTGTGTGTATATATGCATATATGTATATATGCATGTATATACATGCATGTATGTATGTATATATGTATGTATATATATGCATGTATGTGTATATATGCATGTATGTATATATGCATGTATGCATATATATGTATATGAGATCAAAAGCAAAAGAGAAATAAATCACTTAGAATAGAATATTCAGAAAAGAAAAGTAAGAAAGGCAGGAAAAATATGGAATAAGAAAGGTTGTAATGAGGGAGAGAATTCTAGTTCCATTCTTGGCACTGCTCTTGACCACAGTTTTCTTAGGCCTCGTTTCTGCATCTGATCAGCATATAGCTGCTTATTCTGCCGTCCATTGCTAGTCTTGAACAGAACATATCTACTATAGTCACTGTCTCTGACCCAAATCATACCATACATATTTTTCAATGATTTTCATTCAGTGTCTCCTGCCAAGGCCACATTAGGCCACTAAGCTAATAAGGGCAGAGAGGAAATACTTGCTGTGTGTGGCAAGGGGGAAGGACACTGATTCTCACAGCAACAAGCTTGGGCAGCATCTCCACATGGTTTCCTTTTACACTAAGAAATGCAAATCGCATCTCAAGAGCCTAGAGAGTATGTAGCAGCCAGATCTGCTGAGTTCAGCCTGCTTCTCTGCTCTCCCCCTGATTCTGTGCCTGTTTTGTTCCTGTGTCTCCCCTTTGCTTTTCCACTTTTCTTCCTCTCTGCACAGCAAGGCTACTATGAGCTCCAGGCTGAGACACTTTTTCTCGTGCCCTCTGTTTCAGTACAAAGAATCTCTCTAAATGCAGTCTCTTAGTCAAACAGTGAGAAGCTGTTTTCCGGGTATTTCAATTCTGAGCCACTGAGAAGCTGATAAATACTGCCTGCTTCTAACCTGCCATCTTGGCTCTCCCTGGGATGCATTTTTAAAGGGCACAAAAAGCACATTTAAGGATATGCACTATAAAAAAAAATAGTATTTCACCCATATTGGCATTACCAAGTAAATCGAAAGTCAAAATCCCAGTTTCTAAACCAAAGCAACATTCTTATCTCCCAAGGATTTGCTTTGTAACTCTCCACTCACAGATACATTGCTACTAAGATAGGAAGCTGTTGCTGTGATCCAGAAACACTTCCATTCTTTCACAGCTCCCTCTCCACCTGCTTGTGTATGTGTCCATGTGTATGTGTTTATAAGGGAGTGTGCATGTATGTGCATGTGTGCACAAGTGTGCACATGTGCATATGCATGTGTGTGTTGATACAGAGGCTGAGTGTGCACAAAGCTGCATCAGCAAGATCTTGATCTCACAGAAGGAATAGATAAAAGAAGACTCTTTTTCGTTAAATATAAACATAGTATGTTCACCTAAATAATTTAACAAAAGGTAGCACATCACCAATATTAGAACAATTTCCTGGCCTCTGTGCCCTATAAGAAGTGGTACACTCACTCTGGAGGAAGGGAGTTGGCGCTTACTTTGTGTATGGCTTTGAGCTGAACACACAATCTTCCAGTTTCTTCATCTAAAAAATGGGAGTGGGTAGGTTGGTGGGTAGGGGCACACACTCATAGAAGCAGGAGAAAGGAAGATGGGAGGGGGTTCCTGGGTGAGGGGGAATGGGAAAAGGGGATAACATCTGAAATGTAAATAAAATATCCAATTAAAAAATATAAATAAATAAAAGAAAAAAATCACTGTCCTGTGACAGGATTGCATGAGCTAAAAGGTAAAAATCAGAATCCTCAGTGGATGCCCCACAAGTCTTATCCATCCACAGAGATCCTGATCTATGAAAAGTGAATAAAGTTCTTTTTGCAGTGAGCAGGTACTGAACATTTTGCAAAGAAGAAACTGATGAAGCTGAACAAGGGTTAAGACTTTGCCTTAGTTAGGGTTTTACTGCTGTGAAGAGATACCATGACCAAGGCAACTCTTATACAGACAACATTTAATTGGGGCTGTCTTACAGGTTCAGATGTTTGGTCTATTATCATTGAAGCAAGAGCACAGCAGCTCCCAGGCAGGCATGGTGCAGTAGGACCTAAGAGTTCTACGTCTTCATCGGAAGGTAGCTAGGAGAAGATTGGCTTCCAGGCAGCTAGGACAAGGGTCTTAAAGCACACACCCACAGTGACCACCAAACAGAGCCACTCTCTGGGCCAAACATATTCAAACCACCACAGACTTATTCTTCCAAATATTTTTCTACTTTATTTTTAATCAGTAGGTAGTTGTCTATGCCTATCATACACATCACAATGCTTTGAAATATACCTATTTGTGAAATGGCCACTTTGAGTCAGTTAACATATAAATTGACTCATGTTCCTACAATCTTTTATAATAAGAACACTTAAGCTTTTGCCCCAGTTTTCAGTAGCTAAATATGTCAGCAGTGATAGTCACCCTGCTGTACAGTGAATCCTGTAAACTAATTCCTAACTGGAATTTTATGTCGTTTGACTAGCACATCCTTAAACAAGTCCTCAAATCTACAAATGCCATTTTATTCACTACATTGGCGAATAAACACTTTTGAAGTTCTACATATCACTGTCAATATCCCATATTTGTCTTTCTGTAGGTGGCTTGTTTTCCTTAACACTGTGTCATCTTGTTTATTCTAATTGTTACAAGTGTCAGAACCTTCTCTTTTTTTTTTCTTAAAACTAAATGATATTTCATTCTGTATGTACTGAATTGTCATTATGTAATCAAATGTTGCTGACAGATAAGTGGATTCTACATCATATCATGAATAATGTAGTAATAACAGAGAGTTGTAGATATCTCTAATGCACTGACTCCAGTCCTCTGAATATGTGTGGTGGTGTGATTGCTGGATCACATGGTGACTTTGTATGTTTTTGAGGAAATTCTAAGTTTTACATAATGGCTGTACTTTTTTTTCTTTCTTTTTAATAATTCATTTATTTTTTCTCAAATCGTAATTCATTCACACAGGGGTTATAAACACAAAAAGGCAGGACGTGGGGAAGGGGATGATACTGGAGTGTGGATGTTCAGGGGGAATACAGTTATCTTTCAGAACCAGATATCAGCTGGGTGAAGGTTCATGGGACAGGTCACTATGACTCTGCCTATGACTCACTTGTCCTTATCTAAGTTGGTATTGTCTGCCAAGGCTACCTATTTACAAGGTCTATGACTACTCAGGCTGGTAAATTTCCACAAAAGCTGCCTGTTTACAATAGCTTATAGCCATCTGTTTCAATGTTTTTCTACAGAGACCCAAGACTTGGTGTTAGTATACATGTATGACAGGCCTATTGCTGATTTTAGGCCTATGGCTGATTTTAGGCCTTCAGTGTGTAATCAGGGATGCCCCAGACATCTCCTCCCTTCTCTAAATATAGAAGGGCTGTGGCGATTCTAACCTTGCGAAGGCAGGGATAGAGGCTTGACCTCCAGTAATTCAATGGGACCTTGTAATGGCTCCGGTACCCCTGTCGTTGTCCAGTGAGGCATGAGGACCATACCCATCCCGATGTCTTTTTCCTGGAGAGGGGATACTTTTGACATCAACCCCTATGCAGTCAGGCTTGTCCCTCAGGGAACCCAGATAGATATTTTTATCTTTTATTTATATTCCCTTGCAGTGCTTAGCCTCGCAGCCTAAGCAAGAATTCATATTGCCAGTCAGAGGGGCTTCTGGGTGGCCCCTCTCTGCTTGGTCTAGGGGCAGAAGTCTCCTCTTTTAGGTTGGGTGAAGATGGGTTTTGGGAACACCCTGTATAAAGTAACAACCTCATCTTGAGTCTCGTGGTCCTCCATAGCTAACTTATGATAATGTATCTGAATAGGTTTTGCCATCAAATTATTGATCTGTTGTTTCACAGAGTTAGTCAGCCTATTTGAGGCCCAGGGACCATGGCTGTACTTTTTAACAAGACATTATTTGAGAGATCTTTACTTTTTATCTTCACCAACAGTTCTTCTACTTCATCCTGTTATGGCAGCCATTTCAACAGATCAAATGCAACTTCATTTTAATTTCTGCTTCCCCATGGTTAGTTATATTGAACATTTTTTCATTCATATGTATATATATATATATGTATGATATATAATGTATTCATATGTATGAATATATATATATATGAGTATATATATATATAGTCTATATGTATGGCTTCTTTTGAGATCCATTCAGGTTCTTTGCTCAGTTTTGAGTATTTGCTCATCATTAGACTATTGAATTAAGATTTTTTTTATTTTTAAATAAATAGTATACTTTTCAATAAAATAAGTACAACCATCATAAATGATATTTATATATAATGACATTTTCATCATAAAAGATGTCTATTATCAAGCAATAGAATACATGTGTATTTATATGCAACATGCATGCATAATATATGATACTATAAATAAATATTTGATACTATATGTATAAGTTAATACATATACATGCATTTATACAGAAAAATAGAGCCACAAAGAAACAGAACAAACTGTTGTTAACCATCTCTTGGAATTTGTATTCTACTCAATTAATTTTCATTGTCCTTTGAAATAAAGAAAAGGAGACATGTAAAGTGGCTGAAAGTAAATAATCTCAAAAGAAAGAAACTGAAAAAATATTTCATTACATTTACTTATTTATATGTGTGTGTCATATGGGAATGTGTGTTTTGGAGAGGTCAGAGGACAACCTGAGGCACTCAGTTTTATCCTCTCACTATGTTGGTCCAGGAATGGAGCTGAGGTGAGGATTTTGTGCATTTTAAATAATGCCTTCACAGTTTTCAAATATTTTTCCATCTTGATCATTGTGTCCTGATCATTCTATATATTGTTTCTTTGTGTACAGAAGCATTTTAGTTTCATAGAATCCATTTGTTTATTTTTGGTTTTGTTTCCTATGCTTTTATGATCATACAAATTTCTAGTCTCAGATTTAAGTCTTTGGCCTGTTTTGAGTTAATTTTTATATATGTGTGAGATGGTCCTTAACTTCATTCTTCTTCATATGAACATCTGGTTTTTCTAATATTGCTCCTTGTGTACTCTTAACATCGTCATTACAAATGATTAACTATAAATGCATGGATTTATTTCTGAGTTCGCATTTCTGTTTCACTGATTTACATATGTGGTTTTAAGCTACTGCTATGTTGTTTTGATCACTATGTCTTCAGAGTATATTTTGAAGTAAGGAAGTGTAAGGTTTCCAGATTTGTTCTTGCACTTGATATATTCTTCCTTAAAACTTATTTTAGTAAATTGAGAATATGATTTTTTTTAACACAAAAGGAAAAATTTTCCTTTTGTGCCTCCTGTATTCTTGGAGTGAATCTCTTGTTTGACCCAAGCATCATTCCCAAAACACCAAGGTAAAGAGGTCCATGAGAAATCACTTCTAGATCTTTTGCCAATTCCATCTTCCTGTAAAGAAGAGACTATCTACAAATGTCTCCTATCTACATTAAAATGATTAATATGAAATGATTAAGCATATGGCACTTGTCACACGAGCATATAAGATGGCCATCCAAAGTATCCTTAAAGTGAAAGCTAAGCTTCCTCTATAAAAACGTAAGTTGTAAACTTGTTCCACTACACGAATAGAAATATGTACCCAGAGTGCCTTTCAGTTCTCTGGAGAACACCACACATTTGAAAGCTCTTGCAGTATTGTCAAGAACCAAAACTGTAGGACCTATGTGTGCGAGCTGCCTAATGCCAGAGGCATTCAGCATGAGATTTCACATAAAACCTTCCTGAGACAGAAGAATAAACTGCTAACTTCCTTCTGATCTCAGCTTGAATATCTAACTGTTGTTCAGATGTTCACAGAGCCGAACGATAGAATTCTATCATTCATTAAGTAGAATCTAAGGTCCCTATTTGGGAAAAAAACAGCCCATTATTCATTGACCATGTCTCTCTTGCTCCAACTCATCAGGAGAATGACGACTTCTTACTCAAACTAAGAGCTAAGAAAAATGATTACATTTTTCTGTTGGTGCCAAGAGTATTGTACGCAGTTAGATTGAACCTAACCACACCTCTAATAAATAGAACTCTCATAAACTTAGTGGGTAGGGGTTCAAGGAGGAAACATTGCAGTAAAATTTATGACAAAGGCATCCCTCACACTTACTTAGTTCAAGAGAAATAGGTAATACATTCTAGCCCAGTTTTTCACATTAATTGTGAAGGAATCAGGTTGCATACCACCCTGCAGCTTGCTCAGGGCAGAACTGACACCCAACCCTAGGTGCATTTTCACTAGTATGTATACGTTGATTTCACTTGGATTGCCTCATGTTTGAGAAATACTAAAACTCACTAGTGCAGTGATTTTTATAAGACATTTATGAAAACTGATCTGACCATTACTTATCCAATTTGATGAAGGAAGGGAACTAGTCCTCAAAACTGGCACCCTGTTAAGTGGAGGAACACCCTGCCAGGCATTCGTTGGCAACTGAAGAGTTCAAGACCCAGAGGGAGAAAGATCAAATGAACACTATGCGTTTGGCCATGGGAACGGCCCAGGCTTCTGGAATGGGAGGAAGATAAATAACATTAATTACTAGCTTGGGCTTCCTCCTCAAAGGTGCTCAAGAACTGGTTTTCCAGGTATAAATAAGGCATCACACAAGTTAGGCCTGCCTCTGGCACTTGGCATGTTAATTCTTGCCTCTATTTAAGTCTATCTGCGTCTCACTCCCTGCTCATTTCAGTCTGGCTCCTGGCCCCTGGGCTCCATTCAGAGATACAGGATGGCAGATAGGGATGAAATGGTGACAGCAACTGAAGACAGAAGCAGAGTAGGGCTGTTGTTGTCATGCTCCGCAGTCACAATCGTGTCCCTCCATTTTACTTGTCAACTTACGGGGAGACTTCAGTTGAACACAGCTGAGTGCTCTCCCAGGTCCTGTCCCTGTCTGTCCCCACCCCGCCATAACATCCACGCCAGCACTGCCCAACAAAACTTAGAGCTCATGCACTACCAGTGTGGATGTCCTGTGTTCTTGATCACTGTGTTGCCGTCTTCCAGCAGCTTTGATGCCAGAGACTTTATGGAGAATTGTAAAAGTAAATTAGACCTCAAAAGAGGACTAAAATTTTCACCGGAATGTTCCAGAAAATGTTTGTGGGTGATAGCTGTTTATACCTCACTTGGACAATGTCTCTATTCTATATATGTAATGCTTTCTTTAAATTAGCTCTTTTGTTAAAAACTTTAAAGGCTAGATATGCTGGTGAATGTCTGTAAACCTCAAACTCAAGGGCTGGGGAAAGAGTATAACAAGGTTAAAGTCAGTTTGGGTTACATAATGAGACTGATTTTGTCTCAAAAGCAAAAACAAAATCCTTAAATACTTAAATTTAGTCTAAGCAATAACAACAACAAAAACAGAAAAATAATAAATTTGGCATATATATGCATTTTCTACTTTATCTTATATATCCATATTTTTCATTTCTTTTGATTGGGAAAATTTCATACAAATATACATGACATATTATCATGTCTAGCCATTTTCCTCACAGTGTTCCCCAATATGTTGCCTTCCAACTTCCTGTCTTTTTTTTTTTTGATAAATCACTAAGTCTGGTTAGCACTGTCCATATTTATATGAGGACAAAGCCATCCATGGAGAAAAATCTATCCAGTGGTCTTATCCTCAACAAACAATAATTCTCCCTTCTTCAGTAATTAAACACTGCCCATAGCCCCTTGGTATGGGGTGAAGGCTTGAGATCAGCTCATCGATATTGGGATTTTGGTTGGCTTGGTCTTGTAAAGGTCTTATGAAGGAAACCATGGCTTCTATGAGATCATATGTACTGTAGTAATGTGGTCCAGAGGACAGCATTTCACAGCACTCCTCCCCATTCTGAGCTCTAAGTTTTTTTGTTTTACTCATATATGATATTCCCTGAGCTTGTTAGAGGGATGTCCCACTTATGACTGTGCACTTAGTCTTTTTTTTTTTAAATTGGATGTTTTATTTACATTTCATGCTATCCCCTTTCCCTATTCCCCACCCACCCAGGAACCCCCATCCCATCACCCCTCCTCCTGCTTCTATGAAGATGTGCTCCTACATACCCCCCACTCCCACCTCTCCACCCTCAAATTCCCACCCACTGGGGCATCCAGTCTTCATGAGACCAAGGATCTCTTCTCCCAACTATGCCCAACAGGGCAATCCTCCCTTACATATACAGCTGGAGCCATGGATCCCTCCCTATGTGCTCCCAGGATGGTGGTTTAGACCCTACGAGCTCCAGTTGGTTGGTATTGTTGCTCTCCTCATGGGGCTACAAACCCTTTCAGCTCCTTCAGTCTTCACTCTAACTCCTTCATTGGGAACCCCATGGTCAGTTCAATGATTAGCTGTGAGCATCTGCCCCTGAATATGTCAGATTCTTGCAAACCTCTAAGAAGACAGCTATATCAAGCTCTTGTCAGCATACACTTGCTGGCATCTACATCAGCATCTACCTTTGGTGACTGCACATGGGATGGATACTCAGGTGGAATGGTCTCCAGACAGCCCCTGCTTCAGTTTCTGTCCCTCATTTTGTCTCCATATTTGCTCCCTTGAGTATTTTGTTACTCCTTCTAAGAAGGACCGAAGCACCCCCACTTGGTCTTCCTTCTTCATGAGCTTCACGTGGTCTGTAAGTTGAATCTTGTGTATTTCAAGGTTCTGGGCTAATATCCAATAATCAGTGAGTGAATATCATGTGTGTTCTTTTGTGATTGGCTTACCTCACTCAGGATGAAATTTTCTAGTTCCATCCATTTACCTAAGAATTGCTCAAATTCATTGTTTTTAATAGCTGAATAATACTCCATTGTGTAAATGTACCACGGTTTTTGTATCCATTCCTCAGTTGAAGGATATCTGGGTTCTTTCCAGCTTCTGACTATTATAAATAAGGCTGCTATGAACATAGTGGAGCATATGTCCTTGTTATATGTTAGAGCATCTTCTGATTCTATGCCTAGGAGTGGTATAGCTGGGTCCTCAGGTAATGCTATGTCCAATTTTCTGAGGAACCGCCACACTGATTTCCAAAGTGGTTGCACCATCTTTCAGTCCCACCAACAATGGAGGAGTGTTACCCTTTCTCCACACCCTCACCAGCATCTACTATCATCTGAATTTTTAATCTTAGCCATTCTGACTGGTGTGAGATGGAATCTCAGTGTTGTTTTGATTTGCATTTCCCTGATGACTAAGGATGCTGAACATTTCTTTAGGTGCTTCTTGGCCATTTGAGTTTCCTCAGTTGAGAATTCTTTGTTAAGCTCTATACCCCATTTTTAATAGGGTTATTTGGTTGGCAAGTGAAAGACCTATATGACAAGAACTTCAAGTCTCTCAAGAAAGAAATCGAAGAAGATCTCAGAAGATGGAAAGATCTCCCATGCTCATGGATTGGCAGGATTAATATAATGAAAATGGCCATCTTGCCAAAAGCAATCTACAGATTCAATGCAATCCCCATTAAAATCCCAACTCAATTCTTCACAGAGTTATAAAAGGAAATTCTCAAATTCATTTGGAATAACAAAATCCCAGGATATGGAAAACTATTCTCAACAATAAAAGAACTTCTGGAGGAATCACCATCTCTGACCTCAAGCTGTACTACAGAGCAATAGTGATAAAAAAAAAAAAAACTGCATGGTATTGGTACAGAGACAGGCAGGAAGATCAATGAAATAGAATTGAAGACCCAGAAATGAACCCATATACCTATGGTCACGTGATCTTTGACAAAGGAGCTAAAACTGTCAAGTGGAAAAAGGACAGTGTTTTCAACAAATGGTGCTGGTTCAATTGGAGGACAACATGTAGAAGAATGCAAACCTATCCATTCTTATCTCCTTGTACAAAGCTCAAGTCCAAGTGGATAAAGGACCTTCACATAAAACCATATACACTGAAACTAATAGAAGAGAAGGTGGGGAAGAGCGTCGAATACTTGGGCACAGGGGAAAAGTTCCTGAACAGAACACCAATGGCTTATGCTCTAAGATCAAGAATTGACAAATAGGACTTCATAAAATTTCAAGGTTTCTGTCAGGCAAAGGACACTGTCAATAGGACAAAACAGCAACCAACAGATTGGGAAAAGATCTTTACCAATCCTACATCTGATAGAGGGCTAATATCCAATATATACAAAGAACTCAAGAAATTAGACTCCAGGCACTTAGTCTTTTAATCTCAGTACTTGGACCAGTTATATATCTTTCTATTGACTATAGTCCAAAATCAGATTTCTCTCACCATTTTGAAATTTTTATTAGAACAACAGAGGAATTTCTCAAGGGTCATCAAGAGACACTAAAATAATCCAATTAATCTTTTCAGACACCCCAAAAATGATATTAAATTCTAAGTGAAACAATTGACAGGTTAGCTCTCAGTAGACTTTTGTATGTCATGCATTAAAAGGAAGGCCAATGAAAGCATTGTACAAAAGAAGTCACTCTTCTAGGCTAAAACATGTTGCTATAGAGACTGAAGGTCTATATCTCTGAGGAGATCCATCCAAATGTAATAGCCATGCCAGACAGTGAAAGCCTGAACTAAACTGATGAATTCAAAATTAGGGGAAGATGAAGAGTTCTGTCACAGTAGAAAAAATAAGCGGGAGGTACAGAGGAGGAGGAAGGTAAGGGTGTCATCAAAGATGGTGGTAAGCTTTGAGGACTCCGACTGCCAAGGAGATTTGAAGGAAGGTGAAGTAAGCAGAAAGAGATATCGTTGAATAGCTTTCATGAGAGGGTATAACTGACTACATTGATCTGCAGTCGTCAGAAATTTGACAGATAAATGTATGAAGTGGATACACACCCCAGGATAGAAAGTGAGGCCACTGCTGTTGAAGAATGTCAAATAGCAGGAGAAGGGACATTTAACAGGTTTCAGTCAACTGTAAAGTAGATTCTTCAGCACTGGGGAAAAGATTGTGGAAGATCAACAATTACCAGATCAATTAAATCGAGGTCTCCAGAACCATGGAACTAATATTACCAAATTAAGGTTCTGAAAAGTCAGGGCTGAAGAGATGAGATGGTTCCATGGTTAAGAGTACTTGCTGCTTTTGCAGAAAAGCTTGGGTCAGCTCCTACTCCCCACAAGACAGCTTGCAACTGTCAACTCCAGTTTCAGAGGATCTGATGACCTCTTCTGGTTTCCATAGACATGAGGCACACATGTAGTACACAGCCATACATGCAAACCAAACACTCATGCATGTAACAACCCGTTCTGCCCCACGTTCAGGGGCCACTTTGTCCCAGCCCGAGCTGCCGTTCTGGTCCAAGGGTCAGGGTCTAGCAAGAGACAGAGTGGGGATGGAGGGGCAAGAGACTCGAAGAATGGAGACAAGATAGAGGCTCTGATCAAGTCTCTCTTTTTTATTGAAAGTAAATCCTGGGTATTTATATGCTTTTCCACGTGCCTTGCATCGTGGATACTATGTGCACCTTGCAGCTGGAGGCACTAAACAGCAAAACAAGATATGTGAGAAAGACAAGATGTTTATCAGAGTGTGCTCAGCTGTTGTGGGCTGTTGAAAAGAAGTCTCTTGTCAGGGTATATGGCTCGAGATGGCTGCAAAGATGATAGCCGCTTTCTGCTAGGAGTCGGCTCCCAACACATGCACATAAAAATAAATAGATCTCAAAAAAGATAAAGTAAATGTGGGTATATATAATATTTTCTCTATGTATTTGAATATTGTTTGGTGCTTTATTTTCAACGCAGACAATCATAAAATTCTTTGTGAAGTTTTAAAAATCATACATAAGAAATAGAGAGGAGGTTCCATCAGTAAAATGCTTGTCATGTAAGCATAAAGATCTAAGGTTGGATCCCAGGACTTCTGTATAATACAGGAGCAGTAGTGTGTACTGTAACCCCTTGTGCTTAGGAGATGGAGAGTCCCCGGAGAGAGCTGGCTAACAAGCATGGCTGAATCAACAAGCTCCAGGGTTAGTGAAAGTTCCCCATTCCCAGAAGTAAGTCAGCAGGTCCATGAAAATGGCTCAGTGGGTAAAAGCAGTTGTGTGAAACCCTCATACTGTGAGTTCAATTCCTAGAGGCCACATAAAGATGGAAGGAGAAAACCAACTCCAAAAAGCCTTTCTCTGACCTCTATATACATGCCGTTATGTGTGCGTTTACACACACACACACAAACACACACACATATACACACATACATATACACACACATATGTACATACGTATACACGCATACACATGCATACACACACATACATACACACACATGCATACATGTGTAGACACACATGTATAAATAAATACCTACACATACACACAAAAATAAAGTTAAAAACACATACAAGAGTAGCTGGTCAACTGTTCCACACATGGGAATAACTGCTGCCATTTCTATTGTTGCTTTGAGTAGTAAGACACCAGAAATAAGCTCTCAGATGAAAATCTGGATACATTGAAGCAATCATTCAACTTTTTACATATGTATAAACAAGAATATTAGACAATTAGCTCCAGTCTTCACCATAACAACCTTCCCTGAACAGTTAAAAACATTTAATTCAGTAGACTAAACTAACAATGTAACTTCGTTTTTGCTAGAGAACACAGTAATAACGTATCTTATTACACAGGGCATACAAAGAAAACTGAGACCAAGAAGTAAGTGTGCTACAATTATAGATATTGCTTTAACATAATTGGCAGGTCTACTTACTAAATTATGAGTTCAGTGGAAAAAACAATCTACTAAATCAACATGTAGGACATGTTACCACTCCTAGGTCATTGAAAATAAACTTTTCTTAATCAAACATCTGGCATAGTTTCCCCTTTATATCCTTTATAAAGACACTCACTCAGATCTATAACATGAGGATGTGTATCTTCCACTCAAGGTCCAGAAAAATATTTGAAAGCACTGGTTAGGCCCCAGTAAATTCACTCTTTGGCAGACTCACACCTTACTTCTTTACCTGTTGCTCACACAGACTTCCTCCTGCATCCTCCTCTGAAATTCTCAGATGTCTAACTCTTTTTCAAACCCAAGATCTACAAAAGTAAACATGATACTTCAAGTGTAATTCAATCAAAAGTAAGGGAGCTATCCATACTGCCTGCTTCATTTTTACCTTATATATTACTGCTAATATGCAAATTGTTTCATACCTAACTAAGCTCCATTCTGGATCCATAACTTAGATTCTCAATTAATAACGTCACATCTTTCCATTGTTGCTATAGATAATTCAATAGCACAATTCTATGCAGATAATTGGGTATTTTTTGACAGAAAGTAGTATGTGTATTAAGTATACATATTACCATGTATAAATAGTACATTATAATAAAGCTTTTAAAAATTGTAAAGGGATGTAACATTAGTGTTAACATTGAAGTTCTAGTGTTTATACAAAGCTTTCAGAAACTTCAGAGATCAAAGGAATTTTTTCAAAATGATTCCTTTGTCTTCACACAGGATTTAAAAGTCATCGCAGGGCAGGCTTGCCAAATTTGCAAAGTGAAGCCATATTCTCTAGAAATATGTCCTTTAATTTTAAAGGCTGGTCTCGTTTGGTTGGGGAAGAGTAACTGGTATTCTCAACATGCCAAGAATTCAAGGTCCATCAGAGCCATTTCCACATTTCATCAGGAGGCAAAATTCACACTGCATCTTACATGCAGACAGGGATTTGGCAGGGCTAATAGAAGACTGGAAGTCTCTCCAGGCAAGAGCCAAGCCTTCAAGATCTCTCAAACAGCAGCTCCCGCTGTGAAGGAGTGGGCAGACCCAGGCTGTGAAACCGTGAGGGAGCAGGGTTGCTTAGCTGAGTGAAAGAAGATGATCCAACTGGAAATGGAAGCCAAGAGTGAAGAGGCAGTAAGCAAATGAGAAAGTAGCAAAAAAAAAAAAAAAAAGTAGAAAAAGAGTAATTATCAAAATGATAGAAGTACAAAGTCCAAGAGCATTAGGGAGAGAGCTCACTATGAGGTCCATGCTTGCTAAATCTTATCGTTCAGGAGACTGGACTGAGATAATCAAGGCCAACCTGGGCTATATACAGTGAAACCCTGGTGAGAGAGAGAAAGCAGGGGCCAAGTGGGGAGAGAGAATTAAAAAGAGTTGATTGGCAACTGCTAAACTGAAGATGATTTATAAAAGGGGTAAAGAAAAATCTCAGAACACTGCTTGAGCAAAACAAAGGAACAGAAGCTAAGAACTCCTGTTTCTTGAAAGAATGTGTTTTAGTGCATAGATATTTTTCTATTTCAATGACCTTAACTGAAATTAAGAAGTGTTTTAAACTAAATAGTTCTGATGTACAGCGAGTTAGCCAGATTTTACATTCTGAAGTGTACCTAATCGTATAGAAATGTTTCTATTGTCCATTTCTAAAAGCTAGGATGATTTGAAAATTTCCCTAGAAGATAGGATAAATGAAAAGAGACACATTTAACTCAATTTAATTATTCTACAATGTATTGAAATATCATGTTACCCAATCTTATGCTTCCACGTGTAAGTCAAATATAAATTTTAAAATACTTGAAAAATAAAGGTAAAACTAAAACAATACAAAACAACGTCACATTTAGGAATTCAGGCTGAAGGATCTAAGGAGATGGTCAGCTATTAGAAGGAAATAGAATACCTCCACATTGGCAAGGCATTAGAATCTTCCAAAGAACTTTAAAATTGCTTGAATGTTCCTATACTGTTTCTTTAGTAGCTGTTTGTTGTAACCATGTCAGTGAAATTTAAAAAGAAACAGCAATTCTTTGTTAAAACAACACCCCTTCTTTGTTAAAAGCTGAGAGAGTTAAAGACGTTACAGGAGATGTTGCAAGAAGTCATTTCTAGTTTGACTGACAGCCCTGCAGGGCCTGATGCTCACTGTGTCGCGTCTCTCTTGCGGTGTTCACTTTGGATTCTTTATGTCATCCTGTCCTGAAACATTGCTTCAGTGTTTCGATACTAAATCAACACTCTAATTCCCAGTTCAAAGGATGGCCTTACTCCGAAGCACACTCCCCTCAACATCTACAGGGTGAAACAGAGTTTCAAGTTCAAGTGTCCCAGCATCAACAGCTGACAGAAAAAGAAGGATATTGATTTCATATACTAAAAGGAAATTACTGGTTTTTGGGGAAAGCATAACATTCAGAGGAAAAAAAATATGAAGATGCTTTTCATGCAAATTTTCCTGTGAAAAACATACTTTTTCTGGAAAATTATACCCTTGCTGTCATATCTCATTATCAAGAATTCATATGAAGTATTTTTTTAAAAAAAAAACTGCTTAAATTTATAAAACAGCTTTTCCGTTTGCAGTTCTAAGATACAGATAAAATCGTTTCTATAAGATTTCAAAGGGGCCAAAGCTACTAGCGTCTTTTCCTCTATGAAATTTTAAAATTTTTCTTTGTGAAATTGTGAAACAGTATCTCTACATTTAAATTAAAACCAAAAGAACTGTTTTCTCTTCGTGAAACAATGACCTTATTGGCCTTACCTACAGAAGCATGAGCTAGTCCTTGCCCAAGTTGCAGGTATCAGTCCTGAGGAGTCCCCCTGTCTCCAGCAACAGTTTACTACATACAGAACCTTGAGGAAGGAACTGTGAGTATTGCGCCTTTTGTGGGTCCCTGAATCATGTGATTTTATTTTCATTGAAAATAGTTTCTTTTTCATATAATATACCCTGATCATGGTTTCCTTACCATATTCCTTCCAGAACCTCCCCATTTCCCCTGTCATCTGGATCCACCCCCCTTCTGTCTGTCATTAGAAAATAGACAGGCTTCCAAGGAATAAAAATAAAATATAACAAACCAACACAAAAAAAATATCTGGATAGGAGAAAACAAACAGAAGGAAAGGAACCCAAGAAAAGGCACAAGAAACAGATATCGACACAGATACCTGTCTGCACATTTACGAGTCCCACAAAAACTCAAAATTCAAAAAAGTCATTTTATATATGTGTGTGTGTGTGTGTGTGTGTGTGTGTGTGTGAGAGAGAGAGAGAGAGAGAGAGAGAGAGAGGGAGGGAGGGAGGGAGGGAGGGAGGGAAAGAGAGAGAGGGAGAGAGAGAGAGAGTCAGAAACAGAGAGGGACAGAGAGAGACAAAGACATAGAGACAGAGAGAATAAAATTTAAACATATTTTTTAAAAAAACTTGACATGTTTAAAAACCTGAGACAAAAAAATCAACATAGATGCTGTTGAGTTTATTTTCTGTTGACCTTCAAATGCTGGGCATGAGCCTACCCTTGAATGTAGTTTGTTTTCTCAATGAGACTCCCTTGGAGAAAACTAAATTTTTATTTGCAAGTGATTACCAACTGGGAAATCTTCTAGGTTAAAGATAAGGATATCTGTCCACTTCTCCTTTCAGCTGTTGGACCTTATCTGATGCAGATCTGTATAGTTTCTGTGCATGCTGCCAGAGTCCCTGTAAAGGCCTTGATTACTTGGTGTCCTTCACTCTCCCTGGCTCTAAAACTCTTTCTGCCTCCTCTCCCTTAGGGTTTCCTGAGCCCTGGGAGGGGTAGGGGGAAGATTTTGTGGAGGCATCCTGTTTAGGGCTGTTTCAAGGTCTCTCACTTTCTGCGTAATGTCTGGCTGTGAGTCTGTATTTGTTTCCATCTGCTTTGAGATGAAGCTTCTCTGATGATGACTGAGTAAGGCACTATCTATGAGTATAGCAAAATGTCAACAGGAGTCATTTTATTGCTGTGTTCCTTTAGTAGAACAGTAGTGCTTGCCTTTACCCTAGGTCCCTGGGCTGTGTAGTCTCTCGTCTCAGGTACTTGTGTGTTGCGTATGGACCTTCAGTCAAATCAGGTATTGGTTGGTTATTCCCACGATGGTGGCTCTGTGCCACCCTTGCATTAGCATATCTTGAAGGCAGGGCACCACTGTAGATCAAAGGGTGTATACCTTAGTTGCTGTGTCCGTTTCTCGTTCGGTAGCGTGCAGAATACCTTCCTGTACCAAAAACACTAGCAAGTGGCGGTAAAGGCTCAACGTAGGTATCAGCTCCATTTCTCCATGTTCAAAATGTTCTGTAGGTGTTGTCTTCAGCAGTAGGGCCGTGGAGTTTGTGGAGCGTGATCTTTAGCCTTGGCAATGGCCTGGGTTGTTTGGGAGTTCCCATGAGTCCCCTTTGCTCGGCAACTCTATCAGATATAAACCATTACCAGTACTGGAAGATGACAAGATGATCATTTGATGACAAGAAATAGCCAGGTAGGGCTCTGTCTTTTCCATTATCTGACAATTTCATTTAGATCACCTCCATATATGTATGTATTTTAAGAAGCGTCTACTGTATTAGGTTTCCATACTACCCCTTAATTTTAGCTATCCCTCCCAGTATTCCCTCCCTTGTCCTCCCCTTGCCTCTCCCTTCCTGCTCGATTCTCCCATTCCAGTTCTCCTCCATCGATAACTATAAACTCTATTTCTCTTTCAGGGAGATCTATCTTCCTCTCCCCCACCAGTCCCTTACTCTACACCTAACCTCTGTGGTTATATAGATTATAGCTTGGTTATCATTGACTTAACAGCTAATATGCACATATAAATGAATACATATCTTATTTTTCTTCTGGGTTACCTCACTCCAGAATTTTTTTTTTTGATACTTCCATCATTTACCTGAAAATTTCATGATTTCATTTCCTTTTAAAGACTCAGTAATATTTCATTGTATAAATGTGCTGCATCTTCTTTATCCATTCATCTCTTGAGGCATATCTAGGTCGTTTCCAGTTTCTGGCTATTATTAATAGACCAGCAATGAACATGGTCGAGCAAGTCTTTCTGTGGTAGGATGAAGCATCCTTTGGGTATATGCTCAAGAGTGGTATGGCTGGCTCTTGAGGTAGATCAATTCCCATGTTCCTGATGAACCACCACACTGATCTCCATAGTGGCTGTACAAGTTTGCACTGCCACCAGAAATACACTACTCCACCTCCTCACCAACATGAGCTGTCACTTATTTTATTGATATTAGCCATTCTGATGAGTGTAACATGAAATCCCCAAGTAGTTTTTATTTTCATTTCCCTGATAACTAAGGATGTTGAACATTTTTTAAAGTATTTTTCCTTTCCATTTGAGTTTCCTCTTTTGAGAATTCCTTTCAGATCTAATGAGCTGATATTTAGCACTAATAGGTTAAAAATAAGTACATTCCAACAGTGTAGATCAGCTAAAAGTGGAACTGGTATACAATTGGAATATAAAATAGCCAAAGTTACATTTTCTATATAAATGTGAAATAGGTCATACTGAGTGATTCTCAGCTTGCCACTATCCAGGATAAGCTACCTTCATTCACTTGAACTATATACTCAAAGCTCACTTGTGTGTCTACAATGACTCTTACAAAAAGAGCAGTTCTGACTAACTTAGTTCAGGTTAGAATCTTTGTTTGACAAGCAAGGATGAACTCCCTCTTTGCTCTCGAGAACCTTTCTGTGATACATCCCTTAGCCTTTCTCAGTGCTTCTCTACTTGAGCTATTATTCCTTTTCTTCTATAAGTCTGCCCACCCTTCAAGTATCCCATCATCCATGAGGACTTCTCGAAGGTCTTTTTCTCTCCAACAACATTAGTAAAATCACAAACATATCAGCTAGTGAGAGAGGGGGGGGGGGGGGGGAAAGGCTTGCCTGATGCTTAGATGTCTTTTTTGCTTTTGCTCATCCAGCATTTACATTTAAAAACAAAATCCTGCCTGATGTCTAGCAACTAGTCCCTGTTAAGAGATAAAAATGAAGGGACTGGAGAGGAGACTTAGCAGTTAAGAACACCTACTGCCCTTCCCGAGTATTTAAAGTTGGCTCTCAGCCCCCATATCTGATGGCTCATGACAGTCTTAAATCCAGCCCCAGAGTGAGCTCATGCTCCTGGCCTTCATAGGCATCTGCACTCCCGTGCATATATTACACACAGGCATACACACACCCACAAAGTTTAAAATATTTTTTAATAAGTGTTGGGGTGTTGGAACATAGTCCAGGAATGGGATCATTTGAGGAGAATTCTGAGTACTTGTGAGGACGTTTGAGAAAAACATAAGTCTTGAGCCCTCGATTACTTCAAACCTTGGGATTATTCTTGGAATGTGTTTTTGTGTTCCTTCCAGGTCTAGTGGATAGGAGTGAGTTTGCTCCCGATTACTCATTATTGCTTGTTGGTATTATTCAACTATATATCTCTATGGAAAAACATGGTTTTTGATACATGTGGCTTGTCTTTGTGATTGTATATAGCTTGAACTCATGAGAACGTTACTCAGGTGACCTTTATTAACCCTCAGAGTATAAATTGGCTGGGGCTCTAAATAAAGTTGGCTGTTGCATGAGACTTCAGTCAGCCTCATTCTTTAGCTACATTCTCCCAAGTCCCCTCTAAAGCAAGGACCCTGGAGAGATGACTCTGCAGTAAAGAGCACTTACAGCTTTTATAGTGGACCTAGGTTCTGTTCCCAGGACTCACAGAGCACCTTACAATCGTCTGTATCTCCAACACTAGAGATCTCCTGTGGCCTCTGAGGGCTCCTACAGAAAAGTGGTGTACTTATTTACACTCAGGCCTATACACACATAAATAAAATAAAATCATTAGAAATAAAGTGCAATAATTGTGCTGCTAGCTTTGTGTCAACTTGACAAAGCTAGAGTTATCTGGAAAAAAAATAGATCAAGAAAATACATCCATGAGATTGGACTGTAGGCGAGAAAGACTGTAGGATGTTTTCTTAATGAGTGATTGACCACAGAGAGCTCAATCCATCGTAAGCAGGGACATCCCTGGGCTGGTGGCTCTGGGTTTCATCAGAACACAGGCTGAGCAAGTCATAAGGAGCAAGCCAGTAAGACATACTCCCCCATCGCCTCTGCATCAGTTCCTGACTCCAGGTTCCTGCCCTGCTTGAGTTCCTGCCATGACTTGTTTAATAATGAACTGTAACATGAAAGCATAAGTCAAAGAAACCCTTTTTTCCCCAGCTTTCTTTTATAGTCAAGGTGTTTCAACAGAGCAAGAGCAACCCTCATCCAGTAATAATAACTCCAATTAAAATAATAGTGAATCTTTAAAAAATTGAGAGAGATTAAAAAATAAGGACTATTTGTAGAGTATGATCTATATAGGTAAAGGGTTAGTTGCTTCACAAAGAAACATTGCTGCTGTGTTTCACCCACTGGGAGATCATACCTTACCAAACACCCTTACAAGCCAAGGATGACCAAAATGTCTTAGTCTTCTACTGAACAGGAGTCACTAGTCAGGCAGTGCTGGCCTAGTACTTAATCCCAGTATTTGGGAGGCAGAAGGAGACTGAGGCCAGCCTGGTTTATGGTGTGAGTTCCAGGACATCTGGGGCCACACAGAGAAACAAAAAAGAAAGAAACAAAGAAACAGGAAAACAAAGAAAGAAGAAAAGTAAAGAAAGAAAAGAAAAAGAAAGGAGAAGGGGAGAAGAGAGGAGGGGAGGGGGGAAGGGGAGGGAAGAGAGAGAAGAGGGAGAGGAGAGGAGAGGAGAGGAGAGGAGAGGAGAGGAGAGGAGAGGAGAGGAGAGGAGAGAAGTCCTATACCTTAAGTCACTGCCCATGGCAAAATTTTTAAAAGATTAAATTGGCCGCAAGAAAACACATAATCAATTATATAAAAACACTTTATTATAACTAAGAGTTTCCTGCCCCCATGATACATAGAGCTGGATTTTACCATCACCCTACTGAGAATAAACAAAACATAATGACTTTAACATTTTTCCAGATCAAACTGACACCTGGATCCCTTCTATGAGGTCTTCATCAAATGGGATAGAGAAAAGGCCAGTGAGGTGGCTCGGCAGGTAAAGAAGGGTGCTTACCACCACGGCTGACAGCCTGGGTTCAATCCTTAGCACCCGCATGGTAGAAAGAGAGAACCCGCTCCCACAAGTTGTTCTGTGACCTTTACATGCACATCACAGCATTCATACAAGCCTGCGGGTGCTCTTGTGCTCTCCCCCTCCCCCTCCCCCTCCCCCTCCCCCTCCCTCCCTCCCTGGCGCCGCCCCGGCGCCCCCCCCTCTCCCTTCCCCTCTCCTTCTCCCTCTCTCTCTCTCGGACACACACATACAACAGAAATAGCAGATACAGGACAGCTGATGCTACTATACTCACCATTCCTGCTATGGGAATCTAGCTCATGCCTATGCATCCTTCACTATAGAGAACATCATGCTCAGCCCTTAGAGTTTCTAATGTTAAAGAGCATCCGCAGGCTGGACCTAGGCCCCCTGCACATAGGTAGCAGATGTGCAGACTGGTCTTTATGTGGGTCCTCAACAATTGGAGTGGAGGCTATCCCAAAAGCTATTGCCTGTCTGTGGGATATGTTCTTCTAGCTGGGCTGCTTTGTCTGACCTCAGTGACAGAGGGTGCCCCTAGCCCTGCAGAGACTTGATATGACAAGGAGGGGGGGAGTGATGGGGGGAAGCCTCCACCCTCTCAGAGGAGAAGGGGAGGGAGGGAGGAGGGATTATGGGAGGGGATGACAGGAAGGCGGGGCAACAATCAGGATGTAAAGTGAATAAATAAAAAATAGTAAAAAGAAAAATAAGTCAAAAATTGCATTTTACTATTTAAATTTCAACTTTTCAAATGCATTTGCAAGAAAATGTTTGGGGCTCTTTGCTGTTGTTGTTTTTAAAAAATATTTTTATTAATTCATTGAGAATTTCATACAATGTATTCTGATCATATTTACTACAGCTGTCTTCAGATATATACCTACCTTCATACCTACCCAATGTCATGATCCTCTCTTGAAAAAAAAAAATCTAGTCTAGTTTGTAGTCTCAAAATACTTTCAGACATGGAGACCACCCTGGAGTATTTTCGATATACTAGATGCCACACCATTAAAGAGAACTGATTCTCTCTCTCCCAGAAGCTACCAAGTGCCTATAGCTCCTCAGCTAAAGGGTAGGACCTCACACCCAGCTCTGCCCCTCCATGCTGGCATTGTGTCTGGCTTGAGTGTGCACAGGTCTTGTGCATGCTGTCATAATCACCAAGGGTTCATATGAGCAACATTCCTGTTGTGTCTGGAAATCACTGTTCCTTGTAGCCATCCACCAACTCTGACTCTTACAGTCCCTCTATCCACACTTCCTCAAAGGTCTCTCGGCCTCGATGGAGAGAGTTGTGATGTAGACCGTCCATTCTTGGATGAGCACTCTGAGGTCTCTCACTCTTTGCACAATGACCACTTATGAGTCTCTGTGCTAACTGCCACCTACTGCATAAAGAAGCTTCTCATGGGACCATGTGAAACTAAGCAGCGCCTGTACAACAGAGGATACCATCATTTGGACAAAGAGTCAACCCACCGAGTAGGGGGAGATATTTATGTGCATCTGACAGAGGGTTAATATTTAGAATATACAAAGACGTCACTTTGAAGTCGGTTGTCATCATCCCTGTCTGTGCTGAGGTTGACAGCTGCTCTGCCCAGGGCCTCTACAGCAAACCTGAGATAAGTACACACTGCATCAAAGAAACAATAGCATTCATTTTTACAGATTTTCCTTTGGTCCTGACTTACTGTTTACATTTAGCTAAGTTGTTCACAGTTACCTCTAATTATAATATTCTTACTTTAGAAGAATGAAGATATACATTAGCAAATGCTAAAACACTTCCAGTGTTTACATGACTGAAAGGCAATTACTCTATGCCATTCTAAAATGCAAACATCTTATACACAAACCCGAGTCTGTCACTCCCTAGATAAAATTTCTTCCATGGCTTCCGTCAGTTATATAAAATCCAAAGCCCTGAATGGGAATGGCCACTGTAGTTTTAAAAGTACACATGTCTCCAGGCGTTCTCTCTTTCCTGCTCTCCAAAGAAAGCTCTGCTGTAAGTAGACCTTCCTGTCCTCTCTACAGCCTCTATTGGACCCCACAGATTTGAACACAGGAAACTCAGAAAGAGCATCTATCTGCTTATCAGCCTCTCTACCTCAGTCTCACTCTGAGCCCAGTGAGGGCAGAGCAAGGAACAGTAGTAAGATGGATACTATACAAAACAAAGCCTAGAGAAGAAAAAAAATGATTCAGACATAATGGCAAGAACACCAGAGGAATGTATAATCAAATCTTCATTCAAAGTCTATACTAATGGAGAGTGTTCTCAGAAGCTATTGCCTGCTCCATAAGCAACGTCTAGGATACGCACCAGCAGCCCAGCTCTGAAGAGGATAAAGGATAGAGGAGACGTCAGGCTACCTGCCATCTCATTGTCTAAGCAAACTCCCAGAGACAGCAATGAGAGGAAACAAGAAAGCATTGACTGCAAGTATCTGAAATTTTATTTTTAGTAAATACAGCATAAACAGATTTCAAGAAAATATGGCAGGACGGTAGCAGATTTTCAAAATTACATCATACACACAAAAACCAGACTTCTACATTAGCATCCACCCAAGTCAAAGTACAATGAATAATACACCTATTCCAGGAAAATAAGATTTTTAAAAACATGACTAGATGGTTATTAGAGTCATTAGAAAACCAGATAATCCAACTGCAGGTGCTGTTTTCAGAATGAGTGTGTTCAACTATGGACTGTGAATAAAAGCACTGAACTGTGACTGGGAACCTTCCTAAAAAAACAAAAACTGCCGGCTGACACCTCATCCTGGCAGCCACCACAAAGGTAGGTAGTCAGGGTGAGGTTTGCCAGCAGAACCAGGAGCATGGCTGGGCCGCGCATTTCTTTCAGATCTTGTGGGCGTGCCTCTGAGTGATGAATTTGCATACATCTGAAACCTAGCTGCAGAGACTGTCTCTCTGCTGGTTAGTCACCCTCCTCTTCCATAGAGAAGGCACCATCAGGAGTAAGCGTAAAGACTGAGAGTATCAGTCCAACGGGTCACTGATAGGCATTGGATGGTGGCTTTCCCGTCCATAGTAAAGACTCAAATAGGATGCTTTGAAGATCTTATTGGCTTCTCCTCCTCCTCCTCAAGAGCATTAGGAACACTGGATAGAACTGGGGGAAACTTCGACATGAGAGATCGAAGGGAGAAGCTGGCATTAGCATTCTATCACAGGACACCAGCTTGTCACTTCAGCCATGCTAGTGATTGCCTCCAGCTGATGCACATGGCTGACCATCCCCCAGCCACACATGCTAATGCCTCTAGCTGATGCTCTATCCACACAGCTGACCATCTGCACTTGTCCTCAGTCTACATATTTTGGGTCCACTGCACAGAGGAGTGCTTTCCGTTTCCATTCCACATGCTGCTTCCTTCACATAACTGGTGTTCCTCACCTGGTCCCAAGCTCTCGTCTGAAATCACATTAGAAAAACTTATAGAGTACAACCATGCTGTTAGAAGCCCCTTTAAGATTATAGGGTATAACCATGTCCCTCTTGGAACACCTTATCCCCATTGCCCCCACATTAAGTAACTCTGAATGTGCTGTGAGGTTTATTTTTTTTAAGACCCCGTAGGTTTCATATGCCTCCACTCCACTCCAGATGGTTCCTATAAGCTACACTAGATAAATCTAGTCATTGCCACACAGATAAAATACTGTCCCCTCTCAGAGGCCCCCACAACATGGACCTGGAGCCCAGTGGTCTCATTAAAGCCCTCAGGCCTCATCTAGCTGAAGGACATCCTGCCATTCTTGAAGGCCCAACCCTCTGAAGCAGGGCTACAGCTCTTATCCTATACCGAAATGGCAGGGCTGAAAATAGACTCAGTAGGAGACAGAGGGAATTACCCATGCCTGTACCCCAGAACCTAGGAGGTAGAGGCAGAAGGGACTGTGAGGTAAGGATATCCATGGCTACATAGCAAACTGGATCCAGCCTGAAATGCTATGCAAAACAACAACAACATAAAACAATGGACCCAGTCCTCCAGAACAACTTTCTCCTAACTCAAATACAGAAAGTCTGTATTTGTCCTGGGCATGAGGAACTTTTACCAAACACAATCAAATCAGAATCTGTCAGGAAGTCCAGGCGGTGGGATTTTTAAAGCTTCCCGGGTGATTCTAATATGCAGAATCACTAACAAAACACGTTAGCTCCCCAGTGCTCGGATGCACCAGCTGGGCATAGCAGCTTTCTGGGGGAGGTGCTTCAATATCAATATAAAATTAAAGGCACCATCAAGTAGGAAATACCATACTTTAATCATGTCTCAGATTTTATTGGATTCCCCCATATCTTTCTCTCCAGCTTTTTGGTTCTCTTTTGTGTTCCATAAAATTCTAAAAACAGAGCACTGATATTAACAGGATGGGTACTGTTAGTGATTAGAAGTGGATGCCATAACTTGACCATACTCAGTAGACTCCCTGGAGTAGAAATAAGCTATGCTCTCTTCAATCATATACCTGCTAACTGGCTGAACTGGCTCTTGCTTCTTCCTCTCTAATCACCCAGAAGAACACTTCCTCCAGTCAAGGTTCAATCTATGGAAGTCATTCTCATGGAGGGAATCTCAGAAGATTCAGCAAGATGACAGCACTGACCTGCTCAGCACATTGCATTGCCAACACACACAAAAAGTGTAACTTGCTTATTGCCAACGACGAAAAAGACCTGGATGCCAGAACCAACTAGACAATACAGTTCACAGAGGAGAACGTGGAGGCAGGAAACCATGCCTGCATTTGGCAGTCCACATTATTATGGTAGAGTCCCTTCCTTACACAGCTTCTCTTTGCCTCCAGTGCAGTAAACTAGACCATAGTTCAGTTCTGTTTCACTTTGGGAGTTGGGAGAGGCAGCATGGGCCTCGGTGGGACCTGAGTTCGGTGATTTCTGACAACACAAACAAGGTTTTTACCTCAGCATTTTCATCTAGAAAATGGGAATAATGATATCTGGGTCATGTGGTTAGTACAGATTAGTTTACTTTCTTGTAGCTATTCTTTCAGGATTTCATGAATACATGTAAAGTGTTCTGATTATGTTATCCCAGTTCTCCTCCTCTCTGTAAGCCCCTTCTTCCCAAAAAAAGTCCCCTCTTATTTTTCTGTCTATTTTTGGGAATTTGTGACCTGCTGCATTTAATTGGTGTAGCTTATTATTTGGAACCAAAGGCCATAGACAGCATGGAATTGATATGGATATCTGATATAAGTCAACCAAGTAAAACATGACTGGCTTGGGGCGCTTGGAAAGCTATGAGTCAGCCCTGAATGGCTGACACCAGGAGTCCTGGGAACCTCAAAGTCAACAGTCATGATTCCTGTTACAGAGCTGCTTTGGCAGAGTTCCCACTTTGTGGAATTCAATATAAAATACAGCCTTGAGGTCAGAGGCCTAAGCCTACCTACTCCTTTCCCTTCACCAGCCTGCTATGTGTTTGCCTGTAGGTCTATGTACCTACTACTACATGGCCTGTGTAGCCTGTCTGTATAGCCTGTGTACCAGAAAGTTCCTGGGTATCTACCACTGGCTAACTGTCTACAAGCCTTTGCCTAGAGTAATAGTGTATGTATTATCCAGCATCAACTCTTCAGTTTCTCCTCAACCCTTAGTTTCCTGTGACCCTCCTTTTCAGGCAATAGAACATGAACCTTATTTTGCATAAATATGAATAAGAAGTTTTGTATTTGAGCAAGCACAACTTACCAGTGACTATAGTACTGAGGAATATTAGTCCCCCTGCCCACAGCCACCATTAGTGTCTGTAGAAGTAGTGAAGACCCATGAGTCCCTCCCCACCCACGATGGCATGTTGACATGTCCGCTCTGTGCAGGTTAAGATTTTTTTTTAATAATAGAAAAAAAAAAACAGTGCTAAGTATAGGGTCCCTCATCTCAAGTTGTTGTTCAGGGGAGTCCCAGGGAATCCCCTCCCCTTCCAAAACAATATAAGCTATTGCCATTGATCTTGATTGACCACTGTAACTTCACGGCAAGATTCTTTTGCTGAAGATACAGTTTAACTTTTGTTCAGGAAGGTTTCCTCCCTGCTGGCTACCTTTCCTAGTACTGGGAGGTGCTATGTAGGCTACAGGGGTTGTTGCAGGGCAGCAGCAGCACTATTCAGCTGTGAACTCTATGAGGTAAGATAAAAATCAACGAGTGCTTGTTTTCACTCCCCATATCCTGCCTTTACCCTGCTATGCCCTCTCCTCTGCCAGTCAACCTCCCGGTCTAGCTTCCCTTTCATCTCTCTACAACACTATTTGACCTTATCTCTCCTCACTCCTGATCCTTTACTAGCCACTTAGCCTCTGTAGATATTCTAAATGAAACACACTTTTCTAAAGCTTAAAATCTAAAATCCACATATCAGAAAAAACATGTAACATTTGCGTTCCGTTTCAGTCTTGTTATTCCTTTCAGGATGATAATTTTTTTCTAGTTCTATCCATTTACGTTCAAAATTCATTTTTTTGACAGCCAAATAATATTCCACTGAGCTAATGTGTCACATTTTCAATATCCATTATCTGATGATGAATACCTAGACCATTTCCAATATCTGGTATTATAAATAGGGTACCAATGAACACTGATAAGCAAGTATGTCTGTGGTAAGATAGAGAGTCTTTTGGGTCTATTCCCAAGAGTGGTCTAGCTGGATATTGTGGTAGATGGATATTATCTTTGTGATTTTCATATTGGCTATATCAGTTTCCATGCCCATTGACAATTAATCTATTCTCCCCCCTGACAGCAGGTGTTGTCTGTCTCTCTGTCTGTTTGTTGATCTTGACCATTATGACTGAAATAAGATGAAATCTCCAAGTAGTTTTAATTTGCATTTCCCTGGTGGCTAAGGATGTTAAATATTTTTTAAGTGTCTTAGGCATTTGTGTTTCATCTTTTGAGAACTCTTTGTTTGGTTTTATTTCCTCATTTTAAATTGTGTTATTTGTTTACTTAATATTTTTAGTATTTTAGGGAGCATGACAAGATATGCTCAAGGCTGCAATAGTGTCATGAATGTCACAGAGGCAATCAACTGCTCCATGGTTATATTTAAGGCCACAGGATGAAACATGTTTGGTACTGTAAATCTAGTCAAGAATCCATGGCTGGGGAATTCACAGGTGCCAGGGGTGAATCTACCACTATTATTCTGCAAAATGGAAATGATATCAAACTGGTCTTTAAATTTATATCTATATACCCCTAGGTTAGTGTAGCTCTCAGACATCCTCAGAGAAGCTTTCATCCGTTGTACTGGATGACAATTAATGGAGAAACTTACAATGGGTACAGTGCAAAGAATGTGTGTCAGCTGAGTGCTCAAACACAGGTAGGACACCTATATCACAGTTATTCCCCAAGGTTTGGGGACAACCAAGGAAAAGAAAGTAGAAGATGGTAAAAAGCCAGAGGTTTGGGAGGACCAAAGCAAAACAGTATGTTCTAGAAGTTACAGAATCACTAGACTTATGAATGCCCAACAGATGTAGTTGCTGCTCAGGAGCTGAACAAGATCAGTTCAGTCAACATCCTAGCAAGGACAAGGGAGGGTCTCCTTGAGCCCCCACCCCAAACTGAGGAGCTATTAATAGCTTATGGCTTCTGGGAGAGGAAAGAGTCAGTTTTCTTTAAAGATATGACCCTTAGTCTGTCAACTATACCCCAGTGGGTGACATGACACCCATTAAAATGTGGGCAGCACAAATTGGACTTAGTGCATTAGAAAAAGATAAATAAAAATAAGATTATACAAGGTTTTGAGGAAGTGGAGAAAAGATAGATCTCGGAGGAGTTGAGGAAAAAGTGAGATTGGAAAATTCTCAAATAATGAAAATATATCAAAAGTATTGTTTTCTGGTGGTGTATAGAAATAATAGAATTCAATAAATGATTACTATGCACAGGTAATGATACAAAACTGCTTTCACATCAGCAAGCGTAGTTGTATAAGAGAATATAGAGAAGCATTTCACTGGGCTGTAGACATGGGTTAGTGGTTAAGAGTACTGGCTTCTCTTCTAGAGGATAAGGGTTCAGTTCCTAACACTGTCATGGTGTGCTACAACTGTCTGTGACTCCAGTTCCAGGGATCTGACACCCTCTTTTGGCCTCCTCCAGCACCAGACGCACACATGGTGCACAGACATCCATGCAGACAAAATATGCAGACACATGAAAAAATAAATAAAAAAGAGGGAAGAGATATTTTGCTACTATCCCAAGCTCATTTTATGTTTGTTATTTGGAAGCTTGCCCCTAGAAGCATTTGTAGTTTTTTTCAACTGAAGCTTGCGGTCACTGCAAACAAAATTCCTCTGAGAAAATCCTTTTGTTGTACTAATTACTGAGAAAGACCAGGATACCACTATTCACCCAGGAAATCAAACTTAATTAAGTGGTCTCTGGTTTTAAAAACAAAGGAGAGAGAGAGAGAGAGAGAGAGAGAGAGAGAGAGAGAGAGAGAGAGAGAGAGAGAGAGAGAAGAAACATACTCCTGTTAACCCCTTTAATGATTGTTCTTCAAATTTTCATCAGAAAGTTGTCAACAGTTTTCAAGTTTTGACAGTGTTGTCGTGGTTGCCTGCCATGATTTTGAGCAACATTTTGTGGCCATGCAAACAGCTCTTGAGCACGAACACAAAGAGAGGATGTGCCTAGTCCTGCTTGATGTGCCAGGGTGGGTTGATACCCATAAGAGGCCTTCCCTTCTCAGTGGAGAAGGGGAAGAGGGAACAGGAGGAGAGGGTGGGAGGGTGGGACTTGGAGGAGAGAATGAAGGGGACTGCGATCAGAATGTAAAGTGAATATATACATATATACATACATACATACATACAAACATACATACATACGTACATACGGTAGGAAAAAAGACACAACCTGTAACAATGGAGTCTGCTCACCTGGGCACGCAAGTGGTACTGCAAGTCTCTCTCTTTCTTTACGTTTTTATGTATGTGCATTTCTTGTGCATGAAGACATTTTCACAAGTATAGTATATGCCCTAAGCACACTCCTTCACATCCCTCCACTCTTCTTTTTGTCCTCCCCTCCCAGCAGCCCAGTCCTCTCCCTAGACAGTTTTGCTTCAATACTACATTCTATATCCATACCTGATTTCATGTATTTATAAACAACCTGGTATTCACAAAGGAGAGAGAACAAATGATATTTGTGTTTCTGGACCTGACTTGATTCACTTGAAAATATTAATCTCTGAGCTTTTGAGCTAATATCCACTTATCAATGAGTACACACCATGTGTGTTCTTTTGTGTCTGAGTTACCTCACTTAGGATGATATTTTCTGGTTCCATCCATTTGCCTGCTAATTTTATGATTTCATTGTTTTTAATAGATGAGTAATACTCCATTGTGTAAATGTACCACATTTTCTGTATCCATTCCTCTGTTGAGGGACATCTAGGTTCTTTCCAGCTTCTGGTTATTATAAATAATGCTGCTATGAACATAGTGGAGCATGTGTCCTTGTTATATGTTAGAGCATCTTTTGGGTATATGCCCAGGAGTGGTATAGCTGGGTCTTTGGGTAGAACTATTTCCAAATTTTCTCAGGAACCACCAGTTTGATTTCTAACATGGTTTTACCAGCTTGCAGTCCCACAAGCAATTGAAGAATGTTCCTCTTTCTCTACATCCTTGCCAGCATTTACTGTCACCTGAGTTTTTGATCTTAGCCATTCTGATTGGTGTGAGGTGAAACTTCATGGTCATTTTGATTTGCATTTCCCTGGTGAATAAGGATTTTGAACATTTCTTTAGGTGCTTCTCAGCCATTCGAGTTCCCTTAGTTGAGAATTCTTTGTTTAGCTCTGTACCCCATTTTTAATAGGGTTATTTGGTTCTCTGGAGTCTAGCTTCTTGAGTTCTAGGTATATTTTGGATATTAGCCCTTTATCGAATGTAGGGTTGGTAAAGATCTTTTCCCAATCTATTGGTTGCTGTTTTGTCCTATTGACAGTGTTCTTTGCCTTACAGAAGCTTCACAATTTTATGAGGTCCCATTTGTCGATTGTTGATCTTAGAGCATGACCCACTGGTGTTCTGTTCAGGAAATTTTCCCCTGTGCCAATATGCTCAAGGCTCTTTCCCACTTTCTCTTCTATTAGATTCAGCATATCTGATTTTATGTGAAGGTCCTTGATCCACTTGAATTTGAGCTTTGTACAAGGAGATAAGAATGAATCCATTTGCATTCTTCTACATGATGACTGCCAGTTGAACCAGCACCATTTGTTGAAAATGCTATCTTTTTTCCACTGGATAGTTTTGTCTTCTTTGTCAAAGATCAAGTGACCATAAATGTGTAGGTTTATTTCTGGGTCTTCAATTTTATTCGATCGATCTACCTGCCTGTCTCTGTACCAATATCATGTGGTTTATATCACTATCACTATTGTTCTGTAGTACAGCTTGAAGTCAGGGATGATGATTCTTCCAGAAGTTCTTTTATTGTTGAGAAAATTTTTCACTATCCTGGAAGCTCAGAATGCTCACTATACAATCCACAATCCACAGACCATATGGAGCTTAGGAGGAAGGTAGACCAGGGTGTGGCTGCTTCAGTCCTGCATAGAGCGGGGAACAGGATGATTGTGGGATGTGGAGGGAGGAGAGGACTTGGGAGGAAGGAAGAAGAGAGAAAAGGGGAGCAGTATCAGATTTTGGAGGGGACAGTCGAGAGGTACAGAGGGTCAGGAAATAAAATAAAAGTATGTAGCAGTGGGAGATGAGGAACTGAGGGTAGTCACTGGAGGATCCCAGACGCCAGAGAAGAGAGAGGCTCCAAGGACCCAATGGGGATGACTTAAGCTGAAATTCACAGCAAAGGGGAGATAGAACCTGTAGAGACCACCTCCAGTAGCTAGGCACAGTCCCCTGTCAAGGGATGGGGCTACCCACCCACCTTAAAGTTTTTAATCCAGAAATGTTCCTATCCAAAGGAAAGACAGGGACAAACAAATGGAGCAGAGACTGAAGGAAGGGCCATCTGAGGACTACCCCACCTGGGGATCCATCCTGTCTACAGACACCGAACCCCGACACTGTTGCTTTTGCCAAGAGGCACTTGCTGACAGGAACCTGGTGTGGCTTTTCTCTGGGAGGTTCTGCCAGCACCTGACCAATACAGATGAGGATCCTTGCAGCCAACCATCAGACTGAGCTCTGGGATCACGGGGGTGAGGGGTCAAGGAGGAGCTGGAGGAAGGACTGGATGAGTGGAGGGGAATTGCAACACCATAGGAAGAAAAATGTCAGCTGGCCGGACCACTCAATGCTCCCAGGGACTAGACCACCAATCAAGGATTGTACAGAGAGGAATCCATGTCTCCAGATACATATGTAGCAGAGGATGGCCTTATCTGGCATCAATGGGAGGGGAGGCCTTTGTTCCTGTGGAGGATGCTAGAGTGATGAGGTAGGAATGGAGGGGGAAGCACTCTCACAGAGGCAAAGGTGTTGGGGCAGAGGGTGAATGGGATGGGGGAGTTGTGGAGGGGCAACCGGGAAGAGGGATATCATTTAAGATGTAAACAAGTAGAATCATTAATAAAAAAAAATTTAAAAAATAATCTTCATCTCTAGTTCCATCCACTTTCCTAGAGAGGACATAATTTTAGTACTTACAGCTGAAAAATCCCATTGTGAATAAATACCACATTTTCTTTATGCATCATCTGTGAATAGTCAGATGGTTCCAGTATTATGATGGTATCATGGAAGTCACTTGATTTTATGAATTTGCTCTCAAATATTTCTTATTCGCTTAGGTTTGGCCAGCTACTTTAATAAGAAATCCTTTTCTTTTTTTTTTTTTTTTGCTTGTGTACTTGAAGATTGATTTCCTACAGAGGTCCATCAGATATTCGCGATTAGCACCTTCTGCCCAAGTGACCATGTGATGCTCCTGTGAGTGACTCTGTGACCTCTGAGGATCTCTTTAGAGTCAATCTCTGGATGCCCTACATTGAGTCTCACGATGGGCTGAAAGACCATCGTGGAAGGTAGAATGCCTGATACTTAGCCACCTCACCCCAGGATGAAGACACATCAATCCCCGCACAATACACTGGCAGGAGCTAGTTAGATGGTGGAGCTGGATGCAGGGGAAGCTGGGAAAGTAGCCAAGTAGCTCCATCTCAGAAACAATGCTGCACTATTGGGGTGTGGAAGGGGGCTGTCCTGCTGGGCTAGCCATCTTCTCCATGAGTATCAGGCACTGGAGATAGATTTTTAAAATAAAAATAACTCTTGAGTGCCAAGTGTGGCGATGTGCACTACACTCCCAGCATATTGGGGGTGGGGATAGAGGAATCAGGGGTTTCCTGGGCTGTGAGATATGGGAACCTGGCTCAGAAAACTTTAACTGCTGAGGGCTAAATAAAGGGTTTGGCAGTTAAGAGCACTCGATGCCTTTGCAGAGGCCTTGGGTTCAGTTCCCTTAATCCATAAGACAACTTACAGGGTCTGTAACTACAGCTTTAATTTTTCTAAGTTAAAATGGTAACAATAGTGATGGCAACATAGAAGAAAAGCAGAAGAGAGGAGGGAGGGAGGGAAGGAGGGACAGGAGGCTGGTTCATTTCTCTTCAGGGAAGCTGCAGATTAGTTGATTCTTACTTCAGTAAAGAGCTTCCTTCTAACCTGGTATGTTGGCATATGCTTTAATTCCAACACTTGTGAGCCAGAGATAAGTATGTTCTAGTTTAATCCATATAGGAAGTTCCAGGCTTCCCAAGACTACATAGTAAGACCCTGAACAAATGTGTGTGTGTGTGTGTGTGTGTGTGTGTGTGTGTGTGTGTGTGTGTGTGTGTGTATGTGTGTGTGTGTGCACACACACACATACACACACACACACGTTTAAAACTCTCCCACAACAGGCTGGTGAAGTGGCTCAATGGTTAAGAGCACTGACTGCTCTTTTGGAGGTCATGAGTTCAAATTCCAGCAACCACATGGTGGCTCACAACCATCTATAATGAGATCTGATGCCCTCTTACAAGTGTCTGGAGACAGCTACAGTGTACTTACATATAATAAATAAATAAATAAATAAATAAATAAATAAATAAATAGGGCTGGAGCAAGAGGGAGAAGGGAAGAGGGGACCAAAAAAAAAAAAAAACACCAAAAAACCCTCTCCCACCACCAACTCCCCCAAAACAAAAACAAACAAACACCTCCCAGCTAATACTCTTAGGTACCGAATTGCACCTTATCAACTGTTATCACCCTAACAGTTATCTACACTAAAGAACTCCATTTCCCAGAATCCCATCTCAGTGCCATTCAAAGATAGATTGTGCCAATGAGATATTCATAACATTTGGAAGAGAAGTCACTTTTCTCGGAGCAGCTGCTGGCAGGCGGATGAGATCACTGTTGGCTGCACTGCCTGGCTGCTGATACATCTCCCAGGAATCACCTGCTATAAGCAGGCTCTGAGATCATCAGCAAAAGTTACCAGTGGCCACAGCCATCCTCCTGAGAATAACTCTCTGCAGTGCTCCTGAAACTAGGCTCTCATCAGCAGTGTCTGCCCTGCCGTCCTGCCTTTCCAGACCTGCTGAAAAGGAAGCTTCCAACCCTCATCTACAGCTCTCCCATGGCAAAGGGCCAACATCTGTCTATCCAGAATATTAGAGAGATTTTTGCTCTAGACAAAACCTGAACATACCACAATGAAATTTTTCAGTCAGTGCATTTATTCAGTGACTTAAATCATTCCAGTTTGGTATTTGTTGGGCCCTGTGTGACACATGAGAGAATTCAGTGGCAAGCCAACAAGCAGCTGTCTCTACTGTGCTTCTTCATTCGTTCAGTGGGGAACACATTATAGAATACAATGGGCCAATGAGTATATACTGTGGTAGCTGCCTTGAGGTATAACAGGACTTACTTTCAAATGGGGTAAAATCAAAGTTGGAAGGGGAACATTCTCACCATCACCACCACCAGGTCACACAAGAAAGAAATTCAATACTAATTCAAGACGAACTCAATACTACGTTACAACCAAGAAAAGTTTGGCAGAATCTCTGGAAGTATGACTAAGTATCGTGAATGCATCTGAATTGTATGATACAATTGGCATGAAGCGTGTAATAAGACAAATACTTCATCGTCACTACATGGATCATCTGCAAGACTGTAAATGGTCTTTATACACATATTTAAATCCAATATATATTTAAATTTTATTTAATTTTATATTCCAATCCTATAAATATATTAATAAGCATTTAAACCCATAGAATTCAGTATAGAAGAGATCGTATGAATACCTGCTCTGGGTGATTCTAACCAGAAAAAGACAATGTGGAATTCACAACCAATCAATTCAATGTGTCAGCCCATCACTAACACACTTATCCATTTTGTGTTACAAACTACTTAGTGTTACAACCTACCCTACATTTGAGAAAATCAGTTATTTTGTTAGTAACTTGAAATAAGTAAAAATTATGGATGAGCAACTATCTGGTTTTAATAAAGTGACAGTAAAATTTCAAAAGTTTACATAAATCTTCTTGGCTCTTTATATCTCTTTATCAAAACTTTGTCCCCAAATTCTCCCCCTTGTCAAGAGACCCCTTGTCATCCCTGTCAAGTACTTGGCTACCTGACCTCTGGTGCCATTGCCAAGTACCAGAAGTCAGCTTTGTTCTTCACAACCAAGGATACAGCAGACATTTGTTTATTAACAAAATCCATAGTTTGTGTGCATTGGGTCCTGCAGAGCATAAAAGAGGAGGGTGTATGTAGTCCCTGTCCTACATAGGGGAATTAACATAGGGGAAGGAGCTCAGAGAAACTGGAGTCATGGGAGATAGAAGCACATGCAGTGAAATACAGGAATAACTACACCAAACACAGCCAGCTTATGTTTCCCAAAAGACACACCTGCGAGCAAGATCTAAATAATGCCTTTGAAATGTTTTGTTCTAGCACCAAAGCTAATGAGTGAAGTAATCAGGCATAAGAAACAAGCTTGGGAGAGCCAAAAGTTAGAGAGACCTCTGTAGCTCTTCAGTCACAGGGACTTCAGTAGATTCAGGGTGGCTAGAGTATAGCATACAATAATGAGTGATAACACAGATGATAAAATGGTAAAATAAGCCAGAATATTAAATAGAAATTATAGACTCAATATGCCATGGTAGGTGGTTTGAACTTTGTGTGGAATTTGAAGTCCTTGAGTATTTTAAACTATGAACTGAGATTTACATTTTGAACATTTTTACTTGCTGCCACATGGAGAATGGAGAAAGGGAGGGCTAGATAAAGAAAGAAGAGGGGGAGAGGAGGGCCCATGGCAACTATTGTCATGGAAGCAAGGAATTCTGGTCCTTAAATCTGGGACAATAAGCTTTTCTCTGGATTTTTATTATTATTATTATTATTATCATACTTCATTTAGAAGTGTGTTTATTTAAAAATATTTAATAGAATTGAATTTTTGATATTTAATCACAAAATCTCCTATATGTTAAAAGTCTTATTCCCAATTAGTTGAACTTGTAAGCCAGACAACACAGGCACAAGAGCACCTACTCTTATCTGGGGACCTATTGACATGTCAATGGATGGAGAATCAGCTTTCCTTAGGCCTGTGATCCATGGTGAGTTGACCATGCTCCAACAGATGGTCCATGTCTTGTGGCCCATGTTCATTCATATACAGGGAATACTATTTAAACGCAGTGGGTAATGAAAGAACAGCAAAACAAGAGGGTGTGAAGTTGGGAGAGGGATGGGGAAAGGATCCAGGAAGAGTTGGAGATTGTAATTGAAATACATGAGTGAGTATATAAAATTCTCGAAGAATAAGGTAAAATATATTTTTAAAGTTGTTCAAGTTAACTTCTAAAATATAGTATCAATATACTTGAAATTAGTTGGTGGCCAGAAGCTGATTGCCTGAGCTGTGTATCTTCCCCAACCATGCCATGCTCTCCTACTGAGGCATGCATTTCTGGCTAATGCTAACAATTCCCAAACAATTCTTTTAAGGATTTCTAGTTTTCCAGTATTAAGTCCTCCATGTTTGTTAGCATCTTCCTGTGAAACTATCACTCAAGATATATCTTGAGGTATATCTTCATGGAAAAGTCCTCAGCCTTTTGAAAGAAATTTTTTTCACATTTATAAAAATGTGATAACTATTTTTAACCAAGACAAACTCATCTTTTAAATATGAAAGCAATTAAAGGTTTATAGGCACATTGACTCAGTCATTGATATAGTAATTATTAGAGGGGTTAATCTTCTGATAGAATTTAAAAGAACTAAAAAAAAAAAATGTCATGCACTGATAATCATCCATGGTCTTAGTAAATACCCCACACCCACCACATGACAGCAACACTAATTAAACTGAGCGAATTTTTCTTTTTTAAAGATGTGAAGGTAGGAGGAAGATGTATTGGGAAGGAGATTTCTGTGGGAGTGGAATGGGGATAAACAGGAGAATGGACTCAGCATCATCAAAATACATTCTATACATATATGAAATTGTCATATAAATGTAACTATTTTTAAAACTCACGTGGAATCAATCTTCTCTTTCAAAAAGATAAGCCACACTAGATGTGGTGACACAAGTTTGTAGTCAGTTACTCTAACTTCTGCAATAGGACAACCCCTTGATCCTAGGATATTGAGTGTGATAGTCTGAATAAAAAATGGCCTCATAGGCTCATAGGGAATGGCACTATTAGAAGGCATGGCCTTGTTGGTGTACTTGTGGTCTTGCTGAAGGAATGATGTCACTGGGGATGGGCTTTGAGATTTCAAATGCTCAAGCTAGGCCCAGTGTTACCCACTCTTTTTGCTGCCTACAGATCCAGGTGTAGAATTCTCAGCTCTTTCTCCAGCATCATGTCTGCCTGTATGCCACCGTGCTTCCTGCCATGCTGATAATGGACTAAACTTCTAAACTGTAACTCAGCCTTAATGAGAGTTGCTGTAGTCATGGTGTCTCCTCACAGCAATAAAGCCCTAACTAAGACAATATTGGGCAGTATTGCAAGGCCCTATTTGAAATACAAGGAAAGAATAAATCAAGACAGTTGGGAAGGCAAATTAAGGTAATAATACAAGATAATTGCCTCCAGATGATGTTGACCTTATTTGACTACTTGACCTGTACCAAAGTCTGGGGCAAATACTTGGCATATTCAGTTATTTTTAAGAGTTTATGATTATGAAACAAATATGTTATTATTTAGCTGTTGGGATGAAAATGTAAGCATCAAGAGAGTTAGGTGTTATGCCCAAGGTCACACATACAGTAAGTAGAAAGTGAATCAAACCCATTTTCTCTATCATGGCATATTCATTGTTTCATAACTATGCTTCCTCATACTTGGTGTGATGGTTTGTATAAGTTTGGCCAGGGAGCAACATTATTAGAAGATGTGGTTCTGTTGGAGCAGGTATGACCTTGTTGAAGTAGGTGTGTCACTGTGGATGTGGGATATCAGACCCTCATCCTAGCTGCCTGGAAGCCAGTATTCTGCTAGCATCCTTCAGATGAAAATGTAGAACTCTCAGCTCCTCCTGCACCGTTCCTGCCTGGATGCTGCCATGCTTCCCACCTTGATGATAATGAACTGAACCTCTGAACCTGTAAGCCAGCCCCAACTAAATGTCCTTATGAGAGTTGCCTTAGTCATGGTGTCTGTTCACAGTAGTAAAACCCTAAAACACTTGGGAATCTCTTTCTGTCCTGTTTTAAAGTCCATCATGTTCACTTAAGAACAAAATGCTGAGGAATGAACAAGGTAAAGGATAGCATATTACTTTCAACTTCCATAGCAAGTGCAATTAATGAACTGCAGCTAAGAGAATCCTGTCCTGGGAAGAGTCAAATTAGATGGATGAACATATGAAAGTGATCTGAGAATGCGCTGTGCTTCTGTGGGAAAGCACTTCACCTTTCTGGTATCTGCCCTGAAGTCAGAAAGAGCAGCTATGGTACTTGCCACATAGGAGTAGCAATCTCTGTGCAGGGGAATTCATGAAGCTTGATGACATGGCTGCTCACAGAGGCTAAACGTTTGTATCACCTGTTTGTCTTGTACTGCCATCTTGTAACTCTGTATCTTCAGTGAGTTTGTACTCAGCAAGGCAAAACTGAAAGAAATGGTGTTGCAGAGATGATAGACCCATGGTTTTCTTTTCTTTCCTAAGTGTGTATTATTAATGCATACTGCATATGTTTCCTTTTTCTTTTATTTAGTTGTACATGATTACCCATGGTAATGGAGTTTTACTACTGCTGTCCAAGGGACAATGTTCCAAGCTAGCTGAAAAATAACCCAGTCATCTTGGCAAGTGTTCTCTTGTAGGCAACATGAGCATTACAACCATGCAACAATTAATCAGCATGATTTAATTCATTCTATCACGACTCAAGAAAACTTCTGATTTAAATTTATCTCTATAAATAGTCCTGTACTATGATTTAAAGGTCTATGCTGAGAAGTCATACGTTATTAACTTCATCTTCAAAATCTTACGGTATTTAGAAATGTGGTCTTGGAGAAGTCATCAGGTCATGAGGTAGAGCCCTGTCTTCATGGATGGATTAAACTATTCCTGGATTCATCATCAAAGGGTAGGATAGTTAACATCAGAGGAGGACTGGTACAGAGGTCAGTTTCAGCATCTCTCATGAAACCCCTCACTGCACAGTGTTCTGTGATATCCTGCAACTCATAAGCGTCTCTGCCAGCAAGAAGCCCCTCCTTCAGATGCTTGCATTCTGTATTTGGACTTCTGAGCCTCCTAAACCATAAGCTAAATTCATCACTATTCTTTATAAATTACTGCGCTCCCTTATTACCTAACCCAAAAGCTGTAAAGCTGCCTGGAAGTTCTTGCTCTGATTCCTCTTTAAAACTGTCTTTACAAAACCAGGCATAGAGGGAGCCAGTGGTAGAGGACACCATTAATCCCAGCACTTAGGAGTTAGAGACAGATGGATCTCTATGAGTTTGAGGCCAACCTGGTCTACATACTGAGTTCCAAGACAGCAGGAGACATATAGTGAGACTCTTGTCTTGAAAACAAAACAGAACAGAACAAAAACTGTCTTTACAGCCTACTGATTCCTTCATGTATCATTTATTTTCATCACAACTGCATCTGTCTTCATCTCTTATCCAGTCTCCTCAACACCTACAATGGTGTCTATCTTAAAACAACCATTGCGTTAAATATGCCTTTCCAGTATGGCTACTATGACTAAAACAGCTAACCCAAGAGAGGTTGCTGCCTCAAGTAAGGACAGTGAAGACAGCTCTGGCCCCAGGTACAGCTAGACACAAGCCTCGGGCTTGCTGTTGGGTTTCCTCTTCCATTCTCATGCTCTGACTGTTTCAGTGCAGAGAGCTCATTCTCACTTGTTGCAGACAGCTTTCTCCATGGTTGTTGGGATAGATATGGTGGGTACACTAGCCAACCCATGACTTCAGAACATACCTTCTGCCCCACTGTGGGAACTCAATCAGTCAACAGCTGCTATATATGTGCAAGCTCGTTTAGACTCTTCCTCAGTTGAGAAGAACCCTTTATTCCTGGAGGAAATATCTCGTCATTACCCAGAATTGTATACTAGAGGTGACCGAGTAAGACATACCCTTGAGCTTGGGACCATGCAGGATTCTCATGTGTCTCACTCCCAACTTGAGTGAGGCTAGTCAGACCCACAGCACTGATCACATGCTTTCCACATTCTTTTATGGAAGTTGATCCCAACAAACTTCTGTACCCCAAATTTTATCACAATGTGGACCTCCAACGGCCCTCACATGAACTATGACATGAGCAACTGGGACTTCATGACAGCACAGAGTCATGATTCCAGAATCAGGACTCAACTTCTTTTTTTTTTTTTCTAGCTCTAATTAGAATATTCTGAAAGTGTATCCAGATTAGCTATGTTTGGTGTATGCTGAACTTGGAGGCTAATGACTTGGGACCAGTGGACATCCCTACCCTAGCCATTGTGGACTGAGTCTTAAAAAACCATCCAAAGGAGGAAATGGTTGTCTATGCCCCTCCAGTCAGCAGAAAGCTATTAGAAAATTCAAATCTAAAGTTTCATTTCTTTAAACATCACCAACTTGCCCAATTGCCTACAGCAGGATATTTTGGGTGCTTTCTCTTTTGTTTTGTTATCAGTTTAAATCACACAAATTCTGCACATCAATCACTTTTGAATGACACATTACTTAAGAGTGTTTTATGTCTCAGGGGAGACTTGTTGAGTTGATTTGTTAGTTTGGTTGCTTTGATTTTGGCTTTGGTTTTGCATAATGCAATGGTTGCCTCTGGTCCTGTAGCTGACTTGTGTGGAGAAAACCAATATCTTAGTGATATTCACAAACTTTTCATTCATGGCTGTAACTTAGATGCCAGAGCTCACGCCATCCTGACCCAGTTCAAAGTAGGAGAAAATTCTCAAGAATGCCCTACACTCAAAACCCACCCAACATCTGTGACAATTTACCATGAAGAAATGAATCACGGGAAAGCCCCGGGTTTCAACCGAGTTCCCTGAGAAAGCAGTGCTGCTGTGCAGTCTCTTACGGAAATGGGATGGGAATCTGACCTAGAGAAGACAAATTTTGTGGCATGAGGGTAGTAGAGACAGAATAAAAGGGATGTGGGTCATTGGTTTCAGGAGACAGATCTGTTTGAGGTGAGGCTATGAATAGGAGAAGAGAGTTCGGAGTTCATCATCACCCTGACTGCAGTTCATTGACTAGATCTGAAATGCAAGAGGATAAGAACAAAGGGGTCAGCTTCCATGAGGAGTGAATAGAGGCTAGATCAACAGTCAGTAGGACATGGAACAGCCATGATGATACTTCTGTCTTAACAGCTTCTAACACGTACCTGCCTGCCATAGAGGAGATGCTGGACAAAGGAATGATACCTGCCTGGTTTCCATGGCAATATAGTCTTTCCAACCCCTTTGCCAAATAGCTCTTTCCTCCCATGTACTGTACATGCCTAAGTTTGAAATGCTCAACAGTCAAATGCAGCTGCTGGGTTTTGAGCACCTCCTCTCTCTCTTAGGGTCTCTTGTAACATAAGTGCACCTACCTATCTATCTCAGCTAGAATTTAGGAGCTGACGACGGTGTTTACATCCCGCTGTTACAAGATCCAGGATGGCATTATAGTCATCCTCTGACCCTTGTTCTTCTTTATGGGATGCAGTGATGCATAATTTTTTACTAGGATAGCCATAGTTGGCTTTTAAGTCATTTCCTCATATCAAATTTGTGGGTTTTTTTTTAACTTTTAAGTAATTTTTTTTCAAGTTTCAAATGAGGCAAGTATGGTGCAAAACTTTAATCTCAGCACACAGGAAGCAGAGGCAGGAGGATCTCTGTGAGTTGGATGCCTCAGAGTGATATCTAAATAGTGAATGGCCTGGGCTACATGGAAAGAACTCTAACTCAAAAATTTCTAAAAAAAAAAAATATTAATTGTGTTAGGCTCGCTTTATGGATTTAAAGAGTAAAAAAATGAAGTACAAAAAATGAATAAAATATAATTTCCTCTTCCTTTCTTTTATGTGACATAGTGTGTGTGTGTGTGTGTGTGTGTGTGTGTGTGTAAGAGAGGGGGGAGAGAAAGGGAGAGACAGAGTGTGTGTGTGTGTGTGTGTGTGTGTGTGTTATTATAGGGCTAGTTTTATTGGTGGCTAATTTTACAAAGCAAAGAAGACACATCTCCTTTATACTACAACTGGTCAAAGTGCAGAAATTAAATATCTGTGAAGTACTCAATGATAGATGTTGGATGTACCATACTCCATACCTCAAGACTCAGGGACCATCATGAAAGAGGGGCAGAAAGATTGCTAGAGCCAAGTTTCTACACAGTAGATGACAACCATCACAAACTCAAGGTAGCTATTGGCACTTTCACAAAGGCTGCACATAATCAGGACAGCCAACATTCCAGCCTGAAAGGAAGAGAGGCTCATGAATGATGATCATACCTAGCTGAGGAACTACAGATAACTGATGAGTTCTGCTTGAGGAAGAGCCAGTTTTCTTTAAGAGAGTAGGTTGACCCACTTAAGTGCATGGCTCCACATCCAAGAGTATATAGGCAGCACAAATTGGACACAGTACATTATAAAAATAAATAAATAAAACATTTTTCAAAGGACACAAAGTTGGGAAATAATTGAGAAATGAGGGGTGGATTTGAGAGAAATTAGGTACAAAATTGAGGGTGAATATGATCATGGTACCCATGTATGAAATTCTCAAAAAGTTAATAACGATATATTGTAATAAAAAATTAAATTGGTTAGATGCCAAAGCTGATATCTCTCCCAGTGATACAGTCCAGTGACTTGCAAGTTATATTTCAATTGGCTTGTGACTTTTGCTCTTGTGGTAGTTATCAGGTATTAATTATCATACAGGCTTTATTGCCTATGATACTCTTTAGCACTGGTAGGGCAGCTTCTTGTTGTCCTGTCCACAGTGATAATCTACCTAAAAATGTTGGAGGTTGGCCTGGTGCATTATATATTCAGATGTTTTCTGTGCCTAGAGATCTGGTTACAGTAAGGATGCTGGCATTGTCATGGTTACTGAACCATCTCCTATATCAGTGTTGTGTACAGAATACTCCCCAATTATCTCTGATTGGTTAATAAAGAGCTCATCAGCCTATGACTGGGCAAAGGAGATAGGAAAGCTGGACTTCTGATCCCAGCCAAGAATCCCACAGAGAGGGAAGTAGAAGAAGGCCATGAGGAAAGGAGAAAGGACATTAGAGAGACCAGGTGAAGAGACCAAGAGGTGGCGCTGAGGCCAGGAGGAACCGTGATGAGCAGGTTTCCAGGGGATTCATCATAAGCACACACATGGACAAGATGGCAAGCCAGGATGAGACTCAGATTGAAGGTAAAGAACCATGTGGCTGAAAAATAAACAGCTTAAGTGGTTAGAAAAAATGAATTTCTGCCCAGTCACAGTGCTTAAAGCTTCTTAATAAACTTAATAGGTCTTTGTGTCAATTATTTGGGAGCTAATAGGGATAAATAATGTTTTCATGCATAAATTACAGATGACACCTAAAGCAAGATTCAATGTCAAAAATAATAAATATATTTTATCTCTTTCCTTCCTTCCTTCCTTCCTTCCTTTCTTTCTTTCTTTCTTTCTTTCTTTCTTTCTTTCTTTCTTTCTTCCTACAGGGTCTCACTCACTATATAGGCCAGACTGGTCTTGAACTCATAGATGATCCTCTTGCCTCAGCGATGGAAGTGCCAGGATTGTAGGAAAATACAGAAAATACCAGCTCCCTGAAGAATGCTCAGATGGTTGCAATAACAATTGAGGTGGTGTGTTGTTAAAGTAAGAGCTGAAACTTATTGAGTGTGTTGAGTCAATGCAGGACTGAGAGCTACATGCTGACTACATCATCTCTTTCCACTCAGAAAGTGACAAGTGGGCTGTTCCTACCCTATTTGACAAATGAGAGAATACAATTAGATAAACCTCACTGTCCCAGAAAGCATGGCTACCAAGCAAAAGGCCGTGGCAATTTGTCTGTTTGATTTCATACTCATCACGACCTTGAGACTAAGTGATAACCTTGTGAAAACCTGGAAAAGTCCTCAAAATACTCTTAAGTGTACATTCTGATGCCTGGAGCTGTCTTCATGTTTCCGTAGGAAATTTGTACAAAGCAAAGGAGAGTCACAGGGCATTGCTCACCTGCAGCCTCCTGTTCTCTAGAGTGGTCTGTACAAAGGAATATTTACTAAAAAGCTCTCCATAGTTAAGAGGAGTATAAATTATTTCTTTTTGAAATAGTGTTTTAAATTACTGGACAAGAGGCAAGAAACTAGTGTTAATGTTTTTGCCACAGTGAACACAATTTTGAAAAACAGGCTTACTCTGTAAACTTGTATTGAATTTATTTTCTTAAATTCTGCTCTCATGTGGAGGCGGCTGAGACGGGACGTATAGTTGTGAATGTTACATAAATAGAAGCCCTGTGTTCATTCTCATATGAATCACATGGAAGCTAGTTTGTTTTCTTGAGAGTGGGGATAGGAGTCTGGGATGCTTTGGCATCCTTTCTTATAAACAAGCAATGGTCCTGGGGTTGCTTTATTTAAAGCAGATAGTGTTATGTGAAGCTAAACTGAGACTTTTCACATGTGAGGAAATGAGACCTTGAGAATGTTTAAAAGAGAAACTGTGTTCTGTATCTATGTGGTGTGTAATACAAGTGGCCTTCACACAAAGCATTGAGACAGCAAATCCAATGCCTGGGCTTTTAAAGACCTGTTCCTGTGGCTGGCTGCCAGATGTCTAGGAACTTGCATTTGAAGAGCGTCCCTAGTAAGAGTCTCCCAGTGTCTGGACTATGCAGTGTGGTTTTATCCTCCACATCTGCATTCCTCCTGGGAGTCTGCAATCCATATGTGAGGCAGAGGAGAATTGCAAAATCAAACACTAGATTAAAACCAAAAGCCTTGGAGCTGTCTTTCTAATGAGCTGCCCTGGTTGATCACAGAATCAGAAGAGGCCTGGCAGACCCATTGCTAAGGGACATACTCATATTGTGAGCAATTCCTCCAGGACTGGACACTTGAAGGCTTTGCCTACTTCTCCAAACATGGCCCTATTAGCCTTCTCCCTTTACTGGTGTGGTTGCTGCTCTTCTGTGTAATAACCCAGGGCCATGAGTACAACTACACACTGAGTCCTTTAAGTCACTAAACTCGTCAAGACACAGTGGTACACACCTGTAACCTAAGCACTTGGAAGACAGAAAGAGGCTATCACAGTACAAGATCAAGGCCAGACTGAGCAACACAGTGAGTTCCCGATCAGCCAATATTACATAGTGAGACTCTATTTCAAGTAAAAATGGCAGGCATAGAGAGGCTGGAGAGATGGCTTAGTTAGTAAAGTACCTGTTGTGGAAGCATGAAGACTTGACTTTCCATCCCCACTGCCCTTATAAAAAGCTAGCTGTGGTGCTACCCATCCTGGAGTACTAGCACTGAGGACACAGAGACGGGCAGAGCCCTGGAACCTGCTGGCCACAGTACATACTACTGCTAAAATTTTCTGGTTTGTTGCATATCTATTGTGTTTTTAATTGGTGTCTTTATTAGGCAGGCTTCTCTAAAAGAGCAGAACTAATTGGATGAGTATTTATTATAAAGGGGGATTTATTAGATTAGAGGATAAGGAATGGATAGTCTAGCAATGACCATATGCATACTGGAGAGAATGACAACCCAGTAGCTGGTCAGCCCACAGTGCTGATTCCCTCGATAATTCGAATCTGATGCTGAAGGTCGACAAAATTTTTAGAGAGTTGCCACTCTTCAGCCCACTCTGGAAGACTAAACAATCTGGGTTCTGGCATCAGTAACATTAGCAACAGGATGGCTACACTCACCGGCAAGAAATAAAGGCAGGCAGGCAAGCAAGCAGTATAGATTTCCCCTTGGACATCTTTCTTGTGTGTTGCTACTGGCAGGTATCCAATCACTCTGAGGAATATTGGGGAAGTTCCAGCCACACAGGAAGATGGAGTATAGACAGCAGGGGGTGTGGGGTTCTCTCCCTGTGTGGCTACTCATACAATCAGAGTGGTACTCTCACTGGATAACAGTGTTTCCTTGGGCTCAGGCTTCCCCTGGTTAAATGTCCTGGTTGTATGAAATCACAGGCCTCTGGCACTACCAGTACCAACAATGATGACATGTCTGTAATTTTTGTTTCCTGGCAAGGTGATAGTAGAGACCCAGACTTAGTGTGGGGAAATGGGCTTGTAAGAACCACAGCAACCGCTTCGTGGTCTTCATGCTTGCATGATCAGAGAACAAGATGGGGTGGCCGGCAACAGAAACCATGTAGACTGAGTGGAAGAACTGTGGTGTCCCTCTCTGTTACTAGGGGAATTCCTGCCTGACTACAAACCTCCCAGAGCTATGTCACTGAGCAGACCCAGGGCATATGTCTAGTTTCCATGCAGGAGTAGAGTACAGCTGGCCCTGGCTCATTTTTTTCTGGGGCCTGCCTTGGTTTTTATCACCCTGGGCAAGGGTATAGACAGAGCCCCAACATTTCTCAAGGTTCCCTCAACCCATCCCTTGTCCATCACAAGAGCAGAACCTTGACACTACCTCCTCACCTTAGCAATAGGTGCTTGGCGCATGAGAGGTGAAGGGAAAGTGGGAGCGGTGAAGGTATCTTCCCTTAGCTCTGGCACTGGTAGAAAACAGCAGGTGGCTAAGCCACTCTCCTGGTCTCTTGATTCCTTCATACAATGCCTTCTGCTTCCTTCCATGTCACGATACCCCTGCCCTATAGTGCAAGGCACCCAGCGGGTTCCAGTCAGAGTCATTCAGCTGAGCCAAAGTGGCATCACCAGCAGCTACAGGCTGGTCCAGTGCATTGGACTGTCTGTGGAACCTGGGAATATGTCTGGGTTGCTGACACATGGGACAGCCCAAAGTCAGACAGGCGCATATGTCCCTAAGTGGCTCCTGGCTACATTTTGGGTGTTTACTGGGAAATAACATTTGCTCCTTCCCCATAGCCAGTCCACCATGCAAATGCCAGGCCACTCATCTAAGAGGGCTGCCACCCCGTGAGGGCTGTGAGACTTTCCAGAAGTTAGAATTGCCCAAATTCTTGCTGATAAATTCTTCAAGAAATCCTTGACCTTTTTTCCTACAAAAAAGAGAACCCCTCCCCAGTGTGGAACACCAAGGATAGTTTTTTTTCTTTTTTTAACTAAGTCTCAAATTGTCCTGTATTTATCTCTGGCCTGCTTTTCAGTGTTTGCCATGACCCATCATCATCAAATGCAGCTTTATACATGTTTCTTCTGTATGAGAGAGGAGGTGACTATCCAGTGCTTCTTTTCAGTCATTGTGAGACCTTCAAATTAATTAACCACCATGTTCTCCCATAGCTCTGGTAGCACTAAAATAAAAGATGTGGAGGGAAAAACCTGATGTGCAGGATGATCCCTGGAATCAGCGGTTACATATGAAGTGAGAAACTGGTCAGTGGGATAATGTTATCTGGAAGCATCCCCATTTTCCATCCAAATGGATCTGCAGAGGCCAGCCACGGTGTGCTCTCTCTCATGAGCTTGCATGGCTCAATGGAACACACACTCTCAGTGAGGAACTTTTCAAATGAGAGTGAACATTTCATGGAATTGAGCCAAGAGAGTGAATTACACACGTTTGACTTTGAAGCTGCTCCTGGCAAGCTATAAATTATGAGAGCCATTTAAAAGAGAGTGTGTAATTGCAAGAGGAATTTCTGTGTTAATCATTATGAGACAGATTCAATTTAAAAGAAAAAAAAAAGGTCCAGCTTAAGAAAGACCTCCTTCTCTTCCCAAATAAATTATTCATCATTCTCTGTTGATGATTGAGGGATAATAGTAACTTAATTAGCTATTTTTCCATGTGAGAACATCACATTGAGTCAAGTGTGGTGTGGCTCATACTTTTAACCCCATTGCTCAGGTGTCAGAAGTAATATCTCTGTGACTTTGAGGCCATCTGGGCTACATAATGAGTTGCAGGCCAGCCAAGACTACATAGTTAGCCCATCCCAAGAAGGAAGGAAGGAAGGAAGGAAGGAAGGAAGGAAGGAAGGAAGGAAGGAAGGAAGGGAAGGAAGATAGAGAGGAACAGAGGAAGGAAGAGAGAGAGATGAGGGAAGAAGAGAGAGAGAGAGAGAGAGAGAGAGAGAGAGAGGGAATGACATAATCACATAGCCTTGAATCAAGTACAGCCATAGACCACCCCGAAATTGTGGATTTCTAGTACAGATTTAAAAGTACCAAAGGTAACCCCTGTGGTTCAAATGTAATGGCAGTGTACTTTGCTCTTACACATATACATACACATACACATACACATACACACACACACACACACACACACACACACACACACACATATATATA
>NW_021621323.1:8311469-8325033 GCF_004785775.1 Grammomys surdaster
ATATATATATATATAAATATTTGTTGCACTAAAGAGTTGTAAGAAAAAAATCAGAAATATATATGAGTTGTATTTGGAAGAAATATTGCCCTGCCTGCTTTGTACCAATATGAAGAATAACCCATATCATTAGCTAGAAAATCTAACTTTGAGTTTTTAAATACAAATCCATTGTTGGACATGTTTATTATTATTATTATTATTATTATTATTTTCTTCTCTTCTGTGGTTTTTCAAGACAGGGTCTCTGTGTAGCCCTGGCTATCCTGGAACTTTCTCTGTGGACCAGGCTAGACTCCAACTCAGAGATCTGCCTGACTCTGCCTCCCTAGTTCTGGGATTAAAGACCTGTACCACCACCACCCAGAAAACATGCTATTTTCTATTTTTAGTTACACTTACAAAGTTAGATTGCTGAGAAGACTACATAAATATAATATTGGCAGTATTGGCACTGGTCATAATATTGGCAGCCGGTAATGGGTTGGGGGTAGTTAAAACCAAATGAAAGCCATGCTCCCAGGACAGAATGCAGCTGTCCCCAGAAGCCAGGGGTATCAGATAGCCTGAAACTAGAGGTACAGGCTAGTGGGAACCATTTGCCATGGATGCTGGCAATCAAACTCAAGTCCTCCAAACAAGCGGATGCTCTTAACTACTGAGCCCTCTCTCCACCATTGACTTTTCAGTTCTTTACATCACTGCCTCAGCATGAAGAGTTTTTGATAGGAAAGCATCCAGGTGGCTGAATCTAGCTTATGAGTCTGGACTCTTAATTGCAGATAATGGTAAGAGAAAATGATAAAAAGGAAACAAAATTTCCGGTAAGATTTACCAAAATAGAAGCAGACTCTTCTCATAAACAACGATAATATACTACAGGATGGCGTATTTAATAATTTTGAGAATAATTTCAAGGAAACTGTGATGAGTTTTCTTTGCTCTTTCAGACATATAAAATAAAATGAAATCCCATTAGACATATTTACTTAATCAGATCTCTGTTTTTATAGTCATATTTTTTTGTAAATCGTTATGCATATGGGTGTTTTGCCCGCATGTCTGTGCACCGTTCATGCCAGGCACCCATAGAGAAAAGAAGAGCAGTGTCAGATCCCCTGGAACTGGAGTTGCAGATGGTTGTGAGCCACCATGTTGACGTTCATGCTTGGAATCAAGCCTAGGTCTTCTGCTAGTGCCGTAAGCACTCTTAACTTCTGAGCCAACCCTATCTAAGCAGCTTTCAAGTAACCTTTGCCATCAAAAAGTTTCTGAACTAGCAAAAAAATAAGCATACATAAATTTAATATTATAGATAAGGACTATTAACACAATTCAGATACTGATTAGATCAGAGAGATTACACACATCTGCTGTCTACAGAAATAATGACCCTATTCAGGAAGACAGACATTACCTAATCAATGTGGTCTGATATTTTACACAAGATGTCTTGCATACCTAAAACATTCTAAGACATTTGGGCAAAGCAGACGTGTGATCTATAACCAAGAAATATATTCTAAGACAACCACTAAACCATCAAAAAAATGCTTCACCTTAGATCTTACCACTAGCCCTAAACAAAAATTAAATGATATTATTGCCTCTATTGTAATCAACACTCGATAATAACCAATTAGCACTTTTCTTGAACTAGCCTTGTGTAATTGTATCATTTTTCTGAAAGAAGATAGTTTCTAGAATTTATTTCCCTCTTCTGTTTATATCATTGTAACTGTTTAAACCCTTGGTCTATCCATAGTTATCAGATTTATTGTTTTTTTGATATAATATTTTAATAATCATTTGAAGTTTTATACAATGTATTTTGATCCAATTGAGCCTTCAATCCTCCACCTAACTCTTACCTGACCTCTTTACCTCCTTCCTTCCAGTCTCTCTCTCTCCTCTCTCTCTCTCTCTCTCTCTCTCTCTCTCTCTCTCTCTCTCTCTCCATACACACACACACACACAAAGTTCAATTTATGTTGCCCATATACTCACAGACGTGGAGACCACCACTGCAGCATGATTGCCTACCAGAGGTCACATTTTTAAAGAAAACTGGCTCTTCCCCAGAAGCCGTCAACTGCCAGCTCCCCTCGTAGCTCTTCGGGTTGGGGCCCATGAGTACCCTCTTCAGAGCAGTGGTAGAATGCCGGTTGCCTTTATTTTGTTCAGGTCCTCTACAGGCAACCACAGCTGAACTCATGAGTGCAGCAGTCCCACGTATCCAGAAGATACTGGTTTGCTCTTGTCCTTCCTACCTCTAGCTCTTACAGTCTTACCACCCACTCGTCTGTGAAACATTTCACTGGGGCTGGCTTACAGTTTCAGAAGTTCAGTCCATTATTATCATGGCGGGAAGCATGGCAGCATTCAGGCAGACACGGTGCTGGAGGAGATGAAAGTTCTACAATCTTGATCTGAAGGCAGCCAGGAGGTGCCTGTCTTCCTCAGGCAGTCAGGAAGAGGGTCTGGAATGCCACACTGGGTGGAAGTTGAGCATAGAGACCTCAAAGCCCACTCCCATACTGACATGCTTCTTCCAACAAGGGCACACCTACTCCAACAAGGCCACACCACCTAAAGCATTCAAACCCGTGAGTCTATGGGGGCCAAACCTATTCAAACCACCACAATGTCCCTTTTGTGGCTGACTCCACTGAAACTTATTCTCTACACTTGGATGAGCTGTGAGTTTCTGTGTTAATCACCATCTACCATACAAACTTCTCTGATGAGGCCTGAGAAGTTCACTAATCATTGACTAGATTATAATGTACCTGCGTCTGAGTCAAATACCTGTTTAATATATACACCTAGTCTACTGAACCTCTGTGCTCCTACAAAGCTGTTAATGTCCCTTTTCCTTTTGTGTCCTCTTCGTCTTAATAGTCATAACAAAAATAGCATCTAGTCTTTTGGAGCACAGTTTCACACGCTGTAGGAGGACTTCACATAAGGAACCGCAACCATCTATCATTTGTGCTAAGGTGGAAGTCTTCCACTTTAGTTTCTATAAATCAGTCCTGCATTATAACTGTAAGGCCGGAAAGAAGGGAAAATGTGGCCCCTTGGGGGCTGAACAAAGTCGATCTCTCTCCCCACAGGCTTTCTATTTTCACCCATGGCAGATGAAAGATGGAGATGGGGAAGTCCTGTCTGGGGATGGGGGGAGTGAAATAGAAAGCCCAACACATTTGCCAGTTATCACTGGCACAGTTATCTAGGGAGGAAAATGACCTATGCTTGGTCCTAAAGTGCTGTGGGATATATACATAACTAGCTATCATTAACTAGTAAGTAGCTCAAGAAATGGCATCATTCATATGAACTCACAGAAACTATGGCAGCATGCCTAAGATGTGTACAAATTTAAACCAGACGAAAATCACAGCAGGGGAGAAGGGGAAGAGGTTACTAAGTCCTATCCCTAATAAAGAAGCTATTTGCAACTCCAGGAAAGAGGAAAAGTGTTTTCTTCAATGGGATGACACTGGGTATATCAACTACACTCTAAAATAGCAATGATGTCCAAGAGTAATTGGCCAACACAAAAGAGACCAAATGCTTTGTTTTGTTTTTAAAATATTTTAATAAAAATAAATACTAGCAAAATATAAAATGTAATATAGCTTAATTATATTTATACTTATAAATTATACATTGTATATATTTATATAATAAAATACTATAATACAATATATTATATATCATTATATAATACATATCATATACATTTATATAACTGTGAGTTATATAACACACATAAAATACATATTATATACATTTATATAACTGAATTATGATGATATAACTTAATAATATTTATTTTTATAAAAAATAAAAATGTTTTAATAAAATACTAGTTCACAATATAGAAAGAAATAGTATCATATTGAAAGCTGACTGTTGGGATCAGTTGCTGAGGGATCAGAAATCTATCATTATTGGCAGTAATGGCAAGGTTGGCTTTAATAAGTGGAAGTCCAGGCTGAAGGCCCCATGCAGGGCTTGTATCTTCTCCCCATCTCGTTGCCATTTTGCTCAGGAACCTATTGTTCTGGTTCTGGGATGACAGGTGACAAATAACAGCTTCTTTTTTTCTTTATTTAATCTCAACAGACAACTTCTCTATTCTGCTTTATAGTTTAGTGTCTCTCCTGTGCTGATTGCTCTCTTGTGGGTCTTACTTAATAAATAACATGGAGGCTTTCGAACTTGGCATTTGTTGCCATCCATTTACTCCTGAACCTTTATTCTATACCTATCTATTCCTCCTAGGAAACTTCTGTCCCCACAAGCTGCTGACTATCCAGATGAACTGTTTACCATTTCACACGGGTATAAAGACCCTTCTAACCAAAGCAGAAAATCAGATGTGTTACTCAAAGCTCTGTCTAATGAGAGCTGTTATCTCTTTCCACTGTCTTTCAAGGCCACGAAATAGAAACATGCTGAATTTGCTGTCATGTGGGACAGGTACCAGCCTAACAATGGCATCTACTCATGAAGCCTGGCCTTTACTTTCCTCAGTTATCTTATTGGAAGGAATATCTCACAATGAAATATGTGAGCTTAGGGCAGTGTGCTGTGATGATGGATGGTTCAGTGGGCTACTTGTTTCTGTAGCTGCTGGCTTTGGCCCTGTCCTTATGCTCAACTCCAGATGTGTAACTCTGAGTTTAGATGACCATAAGAGTTAATTGAACTATACAGGTCTGATCAGAGGGACCTGCCTGTGACAGGCAGGAAACTACAAACACACAGTTGTGAGTCTCTGTGTAAAAACTGGACAAAAGCATGGTTTTCAACAAGAGCACAATTCCCTGACTGCCTCTAATGGTTTTTGTGTTTTATTGTGATGCATCTGGCTGCAAAACTTTAAAATTGCCCTTTTTGCAACTGATTGAAATTGTCAGTTTGTAATGGTTTCTTTACTAACTTCTAGAAAGTTCTCAGCCATGGTATCTTTAAACATTCTTTTTATCTCATGTTTCTCATATTAAAATTTCAATAACATATGAAGGAGAATTCACACAGTTGATCTGTCTTATTTATTCTCTCAGAAGTTCCACTAATCTTTGGTATTTTCCACTTCTGCTTTCCCTCTCTGGACTAGTTTTTAGCTAAGCTCTGCAGTGGTTATGTTTTGTTTCGGTTTGGTTTTTGATTTTTGTATTTTTTTAATTTCTTAGTTGTACACATTCAGCCATTTGATTAGTCTATTGAGTTTTATTCTTTCAATAATTAAAGACTTTGTTTCAACAAATGCTCTTTGTGTTTTTATGAACTTCTCAGATTCTATTTCATGTATCAGAATATACTAATACACTTTGTACTCTGTCCTGGAATTGAAGATGTGGAGTTTGAGATCTTCCTGTCTTACACAGGATAGCTTAGGTCTTTGTGATTAGTGATTATTTTAACTATAAATGTCTCTTATAGCCTGGGATGCTACCAAAAAATAAACAAACAAAATACTGATGCTTGCTTTAAGCTGTGCTGTTCCAAAAATAATTTCTTTTTCTATCCAAACACCTAAACATACTTAAAGTTAAATTCTCAAATTCCACTTTTAGCCATGATGGTGGTTCTTTTTTTTCTCTAAATACTAAACGATGAAACAGGCTTTTTTATGTATTTTCTCAGAAAGGAAGAGGAGGCAGCCTTCTTCCTAGTGAGCACAGAAAGGGAACGGGCCTCTGTGGGCCCAGCTTTTTAAGTGGTACACCTCATTACAGTGTCCTTGCAGTTGGCTTCCAGGATGCTCTTTATGCTCTTTGCTCTTCCTAGAGTTTCATAATCACACACACACACACACACTCACACACACTCACACATAAACATACACTCACACACACATAAACACATACACACTACTCACGCACTCAAACTCACACAAACTCACATACACATAGACACACATGAGACATACATGCACACACACACACACACTACCACACACTCACATGTGTGCATGCTCACACACAAATATAGACATACTCACAAACACAAAACACACATGAACACACATACACTCTCACATACTCTTACACACACACACAACATATATAAATACACATACAGATGCATACACATACACACACACACTCACACACACATACGATCAGCCCTCATGTTCTCTCATTATGTGCTTCATTCCCTTGAGGAAAACTATCAGTTTGAAGTGTCCTCTGCTAACGTCTAAGGTCTGCATGTTCATCACATCTTGACAACAAAAAAACAAAACAAAAAACAAACAAAACAAAGCGAATGCAGTTGAAGAGTATTTCTAGTCTTGCTGGAGACAGTTGGCCTAGACATCTAGCCTTTCCTTTCTCTAGGAACTCTTCTGTTCAACTTGGCTGTATCTCATAATGACCACAGCTCAGAATTATTGTCCCTTGGGAATTATCCTGTAAAGGATAACAGCAACAAAGATAATAGAGTTTACTACAGATAGTTATATTTTTCTTACAAAACAAGATGTGGAGTTACACAACTTAGAGCCCTGAAATTGCTAGAGAAATAAAAAGGACCCAGGCTCTTCCCACTGATCTTAAACTCAGTGCTTAGTTTCATTTGGTAAAATGATTACAAGTTAGCAATTGCACAATTTACAAGCAAAGCAAAGGGAAATTTTTACAAGCAAACCCAAAGGGAAAAACAAGGCTGAGTGAACCAACTTCATTCTTTTTATTAAGAAGTTTTTTTAAATGCTTATTATATGTGTTTAAGTGTTTTGCCTGCATGTATGTATGTGTACCACGTGTATTCTGGTGCCTGCAGAGATCAGAAGACAGCTTCAGATGTTCTGGAACTAGAATAATATACGGTTGTGAGCTGCCATGTGGTTGCTAGGTACCAAACCCAGGTCCTCTGCAAGGCAACACGTTGCTCATAAAATAACTTTATTGTAATGAACTCTCACATAAAAACATCACACAGAAAGATTAAGGAAACCACTGAAACCCTTGCCCAGCCCCAAACTCTCTGTATCTCGGCGAACTCCTGTATAGTTACACTGGCCTTCTGAAACCATGGAACTTCACTTAGGATTTAATATCTTTGTTATCAATTACATTGCTATGAACTTAACCACAGTAAAAGAGAAAATCAAAAGATAACAGAGTCGAAACTACAAAAAATCCAAAAAACAAACAAAAAGCTTTGTATCTTTTTCAAGGCCCCTGTGTCCTATTGCCTGCATCTTGTGCTCCCTCATCCACTAACACTGACTCTGTCTTTACTTTAATACTTTTAACTCTTCCCTTTTAGACTCTGCTGACATCACTCACCTGAAAGTTCCACTCTTCATCCCTTGTCGCTAGGATGACAGGCTACAGTTGCCCATCCCCTGACTTAAGCACTCTGCAGTTCTCAGGATTTATCCTGTACACCAAGCCATTCTATTTCTGCCTCTTTTAATGAATTATTTCTCCCTCCTTCTTCTTTAAGGTTTTCATTGATCCTGTTATACATACATTCATACATACATACGTATGTATGTATATCACAGATCACAGGTTGTTCGGAAAATTAGAAGATAAAAGAAATGTTCTAGAAATCATATCAATGGCCGGAGACCAGCTCATCTTTTCATGAGTCTAGTTTTATTTTTAAGAAAATAATAATTCCATTTGGATATTGGCCTTTGGGAATTTTAATGCAGGTGGCAGACCATTAAATATGGAGATATCCCTTTTTAATTATACCTAGGCCAAATACCTCCCATGAAGTAGGAGATCTGTCCTGATTTTTTGTTACGTTAAATAAATATACACATTAACTTTTCTTTTGAAAATTATTTATTACAAAAACCAGTTTGATTCTTCAAATACAGATCCATTTTATCTTAATTTATTTTCTTTCCTTGGAAAGCAGACATAGCTTGAACACAGTTTGACTTCAATGTTTTATACTCATACTAATCCCTTGAAAAAGTGCAAAGAGTCTGAATGCTGAAACAAATGCGCATTTGAGTGCACAATTGATTAACCAATTTTCAAATAATTAACATTTTAGATTTTGCATGTACATTTGTTGCTCATTTGACCATATAATAATTAATTAGGCTTAATTATAATGGATTACATCTTCAAGTCTTGCACACAGATTCTAACAGAATGATGGAATTTTACATCACTTTATATTTTAGCTAAATAGACAAGCACTCACAAGCAAGGAAAGTGAATTTTTAAGGTGGGGAGTATCTCACTCCTGTGAAAGTTGACATTTTGATTAATGAAGTGTTGCAATTGTTTTTAATGTATTTATTTGGTGGTGCACACAGTAAAATTAATCCTGATAGATGAAATGCATTTAAAGCCTGCTTACAGAATGAACGGTGTCTCCAAGCTAATAGAGTTATAAATGAACAGAAGAAAAAAAAATGAAGAAGACTTTAAAAATGAGTCAAGTGAGAATAAATGCCAGATTAAAAAACAATTTACTGTGTGTGTCTAGAGAGCCAAAGAGAACTCAACTGCAAAGAATGTGACTTATGGATTTAGTGAGGGGCTAAACCACAAATGTGGTGCAGTCGCAATGGTGGAAGAAGGCTACATGGAATCGGGCTTCCCGCCTGTGCTTCTGTGTGCAGAGCTGAAAGACAAAAGCTGAACTCACATTCTGGGGGATACTCTAGAGGCAAGTCATCCATGCCTTTCATCAGTAATGACTGGAAGCCATGGTGCAGCCTGAGCATCAGGGGAAATAGGATCCAGGAACTACAAGGAGGCTCAGGCACCAAAAAAGCAATGGAGAGCCTTCCAGGAGGGAGAAAAAAACCCAGATGTTACTCCTCACAAGGGCTTTCCCTCACCTCACTTCACCTTACTTCTGGGTTCTGAAAACAGTGTAGATCCATTCGAAGTTTCAACCACACCAGACACTTGTCTACAACATTAGTTATAAAAGACAACTCCCATTTTACACAGAGCACCCTGAGTTCATATAGACATTTTTCTTTTCAATATTTTCAGGGTGCATAAACAGCCATGTTCTCCATTTTGGGACAGTTCAACCAACCATTCAGTATTTTTCAAATGGCATCCTGCAAGCTGCAGAGAGGGCTGCAGAGTTACAAGTTCTGACAACATCTGTAGCCACTTGTCGGACCCTTGGCAACTTAAGAAATATGTCACCCTAAAGAAGCTACAGAATCTCTGTGTGTTCAGTTATTTCATCATTAAATATAGATTAAGAAGATGTTATTGCTTTGGTAGTGTTGAAAGCTGGGCTCTCTCTCAAACTTGCTATGTAGACAGTGTATTAGTCTGCTGCCCCTTTGCTGTGATAAAGCATGACCAAGAGTAATATGGAGAAGAAAGGATTTTCTTTTCATCCTTTGCTTTCAAGTGACCGTCCAATATGCAAGGAAGCCAATGCAGGAACCTGGAAACAAGAATAGAAGCGGAGATGGCTGAATACTGTTCCCTGGTTCACTCCCAAGCTCAGGTTCAGATCTCTTTTTTCTACAGTCCAGGTCTACCTGCCCAAGGATAAAACTGCCCACAATGGGCTGGGTCCTCCTACATCAATTAATGGTCAAGAAAATGCACAAGTTCACAGAACTATTAAACGGAAGCAGGTTTTCAGTTGAGGCTCCTCCTTCCAGAAGTGTCATCTTACAAACAAAACTAACCAGAACGGCCAATTGTGATCCTATTCCTCCATTCCCAAGGCTCTAAGGTTGCAGTTATGTGTCATCACAACTGGCCCTATTTGTTTTTAATCTCCCTAGACTCTTAAAATCCATGGAAGGTATGGAGAGATGGTTCAGTGGTTAAGCAGTGGCTACTCCTTTAGAGGTCCTAGGTTCAATACCCAGCACCCACATGGCAGCTCACAACTGTCTGTAACTCCAGTTCCAGAAGTTCTGACACCCTCATACATGCAGGCAAAAAACAAAACAAAACAAAAAAACACAAATGAACAGGAAATAAAAGTAAATAAGCCGGGCAGTGGTGGCGCACGCCTTTAATCCCAGCACTTGGGAGGCAGAGGCAGGCGTATTTCTGAGTTCGAGGCCAGCCTGGTCTACAGAGTAAGTTCCAGGACAGCCAGGGCTATACAGAGAAACCCTGTCTCGAAAAACCTAAAAAAAAAAAAAGTAAATAAAAAAATTTTAGAGATACATGGGAACAGATATATGAGTGTTGTTTATGGGCAATAATTTCTATGCTCAAAACGTTCCTGAAAGTAGGTGATCAACAAATATTTTCTTAATAAATGAGTGACTATATTAAAGTGCATTTCATACTTTTGCACACATGATATTCAATCAATGATAAGAATAAAAATCATGTATTTATAGGTACAATAAAAAAGCTACATTAGATCTACCTCTAAGAAAGTAAGAAACCCAGATAATATCAAATGACTTATAGGAGATGGGAAAGCAACCAGGACATGAGGAAGCTGATAGAAAGAAAACCGCCACTGAAGCACAATTTGTTGTTCTGTACAACCTTGAACCCTGTCAGAGCTTTAGATCAGTGCAAGTAACTGGGAGGAAATAGCAAAGCACCTAGCATCATCAAGCAAAGCTAAGAAATGAACAAACAAACAAACAACCTAAAGTTTGAAGTATTCAAAGTAACTAGAGTCTGAGAGGTCAAAATCTCAGTACAAGGTGCACTCCCCAAGATGTGGCAGTGTTCAGTGGACTCACCGGGGAACCTATACAGAAGCCACTGGAGCTGTTTATAAACTGGAGAAAACAAGAAACAAGCACTGAAGCTCAGGACTAACCAGAGTGGGGAGAGGGCAGATGTGGGTTGGAGATAGTTGTGGAAAGTAACCAAAAAGGGGGCTATCATTTGAGACGTAAATAAAAGGAATGATTAATAAAAAAAAAGATATGGAGGAACCATTGCAGCTGTAAAGATATGGAAGAAACATTGTAACCATAAGGATATGGAAGAAACATTATAATGATAATGACATGGAAGAAACATTGTAGCTATACGGATATGGAGGAAACATTTTAACTATAAAGATATGGAGGAAACATTGTAGCTATAAAGATATGGAAGAAATATTGTAGCTATGAGGATATGGAGGAAACATTGTAACTATATGAATATGGAGGAAACATTGTTAACTATAAGGATATGGAGGGTTGAATATTAGAAGGTAGAAATGTAGACAATGCTAAGATCAACAAGAGAAAGTTGACTTAGCTACAGTGGTAGCATAAAAAAAGGAGAATATATTATAGTTCTTTGAAAGAACATTTTAAAATGGTGTCAACATAAAGCTGATACAAATCCTAAACTTTGCCATTAGAGGTGTGACTCAGTGGTAGAGCGCTAGCCCAAAAGTCTCTGAGTTTGATCCAGAAAGGGGGGCTATCATTTGAGATGTAAATAAAAGAAATTATTAATAAAAAAAGATATGGAGGATCACAAAACTTTGGGGATAGGAATCCAAAAATTTGTATAAATCTAATAACATTAAAATACATAAAGCAAATCTAATTGTGATAGTGCTTACCTATAACTCTAGAATTTAAAAAGCTGAGGCAGAAAGAACACAAGCCCGAGGCTAGTCTGGCCTCCACTGTAAGAGCCTGTCTAGATAGATAAATTATGTGGAATAAAGAATAAGAATTACTTAGAAATGAAGCCATGTTCAGTTGCATGTGCTTATAATCCCAGGACTTGGGGAACTGAAGCAGGAGGGTAGCAGGGGCCAGAGCACAGCCTAAGTCACATAACAAGAGCCTGTCTCAAAAACTAGAAATTGAAACTTACAAATGTATAGTTCTGAGTGCACCATGGGTAAAACTAAAAGTCAGTCATCTGCGATCTTTGGTAATGCTGCAAACTGATGTTTTGTTTTGATTTGCTTTGATTGCTGGCTATGTGAGCATCCTTATCCCCCACATGGCTACACACCTCTCAATATACATGCATTTACTTTAAGGGAAAACATATATATGCTTTTAGTACATGACTCAAAGTTCTGTATTATAAGTTATATTTGTCCAATTCTGTGGCATTTTTCTCTCTCTCAAGAGAAGGCTAGGTAGAGCCTTCTTTGTAAGTCCTCCCCTCTCACACTCCTCTTCAGCTCCTGACCTCTCCTGTACCTGATCTCGGCTCAAAGCCAGTTCTCCTGAACCTGTCTTTTAGGGACTCAAATGAGGAACCTCCTATAGCATGCAGTATGCCTTCCTGCTGGAGAACCATGACTTGCTATATTTCCTTTAGTGTGACTGTCCACTGAAATATACTCATTACATTAGGCAGATACCACCAGAGAAGATGAATAATCAAATAGTTAGCAGAACACAAAATACTTTCCTTCCATATTGACACTCATAATATTTTATACACCAAAATATTCCTTGAATGCTGCAGCAAATAAAACTGTTAATGGTTGATTAATTCGATATCCTCCAAATAAATTTGTCCACAGATGTTTTTTCACATCATGAAATCTCATGTATTAAGGTATTTTTCAGAGTGCATTGTATAAGCCGTGCACTGTTTTTCTGTACTCCTGAGAAGGTCATGAACTCCAAGAGATTACACTCTCGATGGTAGATGCTGATAGCAATGACTAAAATAGCATATGATTTCAGGTGGTCATAAACATTATTAAGATAAAGTAAGCTAAGTGTCGATGTAAATAATGACATCTGAGGTTTGGGTGTACATAGGATAAGAATTCACAGACTGTAACTTGGGAAATGACACCTGCATGCTACTACCCAAGGTGTCAAAGTCCATCCACTGACACGCAGGCAATAACCAAATGGACACAGTAAGTTCACAAAGAAAGAGCACATGTTGAAACTTCATGTGTGCACTTTTGCTTTCATATGTAGAAGATGCTATCTTGCAGCAGATGTCCTGATCCTCTGCTCAAAATCTTTCTGTCCTCTCTTCCTCAATGTTGATTGAGTTTTAGGTATAGGAGTTTGTGCTGTAGGTATATCAACTGTGAATGAGCACCACATGGCCAGTTCTCCGCACGTTTGACCAGTTGTGGTTATTCATAATGGTTGATAGGGAAAATCTCACAAGAGATCACTGTTAAATGAAAAAGTATTGGCAATTAATGGCTGCTGAGAAAAGATCCATTCTTATCCAGGGATAAGACTCCTGATAGTTTATTCAATTCCAGTGGTCATCTCTAAACACATACACATATGAGCAACACTAGATGGATTCATCAGGTTGTATTTATAATATATATGAACAATAGTAACTAAAATACAAGAGACCATGAAGTTGAGAAGGCATAGGAGTCACACAAGAAGGATTAGAATGAGAAGAAAGAAAGGGAGAAAATTATATCAGTACAGTATTAATATATGAGATTCTAAAAACACTTAAAAAAATATATGTTTTGAAAGATGGGAAGGGCCGGGCGGTGGTGGCACACACCTTTAATCCCAGCACTTGGGAGGCAGAGGCAGGCGGATTTCTGAGTTCGAGGCCAGCCTGGTCTACAGAGTGAGTTCCAGGACAGCCAGGGCTACACAGAGAAACCCTGCCTCAACCCCCCTCACCAAAAAAAAAAAAAAACAAAAAGAGAAAGA
>NW_021621323.1:8325133-8355996 GCF_004785775.1 Grammomys surdaster
AAGAAAGAAAGAAAGAAAGAAAGAAAGAAAGAAAGAAAGAAAGAAAGAAAGAAAGAAAGATGGGAAGGAAATTCACAAGGGAATAGGAAAGAAATTAGAGAGGAGAGAAAGGGGAGTAGATGTCATTCTCAAACCATAAAAAAGATAATTTAAAAAGGAGAAGAAAACGCTCACTATTTTCTTCTTATCTCACTTACTGCTTAAAAACAGTATAAAAATACTTATCACCTGACTTTGAAGACCAAAGCCACTGATGGGCATTATTCTCAATATAAGAGGAGTGGAATCATGGGAGAACGAGAGACATTAAGAGCCCTCAACTTATACCCTGTGGATGGTGTTTATTCAGAGCACTTCTCAGAACCCTTCCTTTCTTCTAAACTCAAGAAGTGCAATGTCTACCCATTGCCTTGAGCTTAAAGATCTCAGCTGCTTAATTTGCCCTTCAATGTTTTTCATTAGTGGGTAGTTTATGAACAGAATGTTTTCCACCACAGACATAAAAACTGGATTGCCAGGGTGCTGGTTAATTTTTGTCAACCTGACACAAGCTGGAGTCATCTAGGAAGAGGGATTCCCCAATCAAGAAAATGCCTCTATCAGATCAGCCTGCAGACAATCCGCAGAGAACTTACTAGATTAATGTAGGAGGACCCAGCCCACTGTGGGAGGTTCCAAGTGGTCTTAGGATATAAGAAAGGTAGCCGAACCTGAGCCTGGAGAGTAAGCCAGTAAGCAGTCTACCTCCATGGTTTCTGTTTCTGCAGGTTCCTGCCTTGTGTTCCTGTCCTGATTCATGATAAACTGTAAGCTATAAAATGACAGAAACCCTCCCCTCTCCCAAGTTGCTGTTGATATTGGTGTTTATTACAGCAGTAGAAAGCAAACGGGACAGTCAGCTTCCATTCTGTACCTCAGACCATGAAATAAGTCAACCCCTGTGTTCTTTCTCTAGCCCACAACTTACTGACTCATGTAATGCAGTACACAAAGTCCCATGTTCCAAGATGCAGGAAGGACAAATGTAACCTACATGTCTTCCTAACCTATTGTAGTTGGGAAGTTAAGTATTTTCCTTCAGTGCTTCCTGCCTTTATCTTAATAAATTATTTATGGTTCTATGGGAGATATAACTAATTTGTTTCTGTCTTTCTCAATGACAGAGAATAAAATAGAGTAGATACTTGAGACCTGTTCAAAACTTCACCCACTGAAGCATTTGGAGGCTTTTAAAGGTTTAAAGTAATCATCCATTGAGCAATCTTTTGACAACCATTAAAAATAGGCTATCATCAAGCAACTTCCTCCTGGGAAGGCACGACCCCCTAGTATAACATGTTTCTCTTTGTACTCTCTTCCCATTTTGCCTGGCTGCATCTTGCCCACCATTTCTTTTAGGAGAAACACTCATCAGACCTTGGAGAACATTCAGAATCATCAAGATGAGAAAACAGAGCCTCTGATCCACTACCTAAAAATATATGACTCATCTGAGGCAGAAGTACAAACCGTTGAAGCCAGGAATCTGCAATTCTTATGAGCATCAAAGAAAGTCATAATGACTGTACCGGTGACTCATCTGCCAACTGCTTTTCATCCAAAAAAAAAAAAAAAGAAGAAGAAGAAGAAGAAGAAGAAGAAGAAGAAGAAGAAGAAGAAGAAGAAGAAGAAGAAGAAGAAGAAGAAAAGATAAGTCAAGGTACAGGAAGCTGGGAGTGAGGCAATACCAGGAAAGTACAAAATAGGCAGTTAGAGAAGGCATGAAGTAAAATGAGACCTGGAGACTATCAGGAGGAAATGAGGCTGATTCAGAACACCACTGAGCAATACAGGTTCATGCAACCCAAGCCTACAGCAACTGGTATGGAATAGGGAAGGAGAATTAAAATTTAAGAGCCTCAACAGGTTACCAATTTATTCTTTCCATCCTACATGATGGCTTGACTTGGAACCCTGGAGGCAGGAAATAGTCCTAAAGAGAAAACTAAGCATGTGAGGATTGGCTCATGTAGTTGAGGCATCTTCATGACTCTCTCCATCATCACTCCCTTACAGTTCACTTTTCCCATGTTCATAGAACACAGAACCATTCTGTTTGATGGGACTTCCCATCATACTCTTCTAGACTTCTATTCCTAGTTTGGTATCCATCAAACTACGTTAGAGGGCACATTCTATCCCTGTCTCCCAATAGATGAAACTCTGCACAGAAGCAACAGCATACTCATCCCTGTCTCCTGACACCCATCATAGTCCTATACCCGAGTAAGCATTTTGAATATCTTAATGGATTGAGTCTATTTGAACCGTACCTTCATATTTCATTTGTGATCAGTCACATTGGATGAGAACACAACTTGGTTATATTTGGCAATAATTCTCTATTGGGCCCTATGAAAATACATTTCAATTTGTGTTGCTCCACTCAGAGGCTTAGGTAAGGGAAGATAATAGATGGATATTGGTTAATTTGTTTCTGTAAATCCTGAACTTTGTACATCCGACACTCTTCTTGGAGCTTAAGATATATTAGTAAGCCAACTGAGATCCCTTTTCCTTCTCTTCAAGTACAAAGCATGAACAGAAAATCTATACAAGAAAGTAGGCCAGTTGATTAGAAGACATGTACCATAGGATAGAGAGAAACAACAGGATGCGATCAGGAGTTCCAAAATGTAGTGTGGACAGTTCATAGCCCAAAGAGTCAGGGTACTATTGATGAAGTGAGATTTGACCATTGTTTTGCTGCAAGCCAAATGGATATTTGAGAAGACATGTATAACTTCCTTCTTCCAGCTCCATAGAAGATTTGCAATTCTTGCTACTGTGAGGCTCAAAAGATGTGGTAAATTTCCCAATTTGCTAGACTATTTGCTTCTGACTCACACAATAGCTTTGGTGAGTAAGGCTATAGTCATTTTGTTACTTCTATGTGATGTGAGTGAGTGGGAAGATGATCAGAGAAAGGAGAGGCTCTGCCACACTGAAGAGTGGGAGCTGGGGAAGGGCACGGGCCTTTTCTCTAATCTGAGATTAAGGAAGGTTCTGGAAATCTATGGGTAGAATTAAGTCAAGAATCAATCATTGTGGGGCCTTGTGGCACACTCCTTTCATCCCAACACTGGAGAGGTAGATCAGAGACAGGCAGACTTTTAAGGAGTTGGAGGCTGGCCTTGTAGAGAGTTCCAGACCAGCCAAGCCATACCTTGTCAAAAACCAAAAACAAAACAAAGCCGAACTCCTAACTCACTCTACTTCCTAAATGTTTTCCTCTTTAGTAAATTTGAGAGAGCTAAGCCTTATACAGACATAATGATTGACACATTTCAGGCACGCTGTGCCAAGGACACATAGGTGATGGTGGTAATAATGCAGGGGTGGGGGGTGAGGGGGGGAGGAGAACTGTCCTTAACAAGCTACTGTGACATGGCTACACAGAACCCATACCTATCAGAATAACCACAAGTTATGAGATCATAGTAAAATAGATTTGCCACACTCTAGAGTCTAAACAATTCAGTCAAAAATTAACACTAATTTTCAAAAGACTGAAACTTAGAACCCATGTTTTGATATGTGATTATTCCATTGTTGTAAATGTCTTTCCTACCAAGTTCTAAAGACCTGAAAAGTTTTGGTAATCTCCTCACTGCTGTTAATAACTCAATGTCTCACCGGAGGCCTAATAGGCACCTTCACCACAGTCTCATCACCTATAGAAGCAGAAGAGAATGTAGACTCATATAAATGAGACACTGGAAAAGGTGATGTGACAAGATGCCTTGTGGCAGCAATTAAGAGCAGACCGTCCACACAGAGAAAAGTGGCGTCAAGTGGCTGCACACACAGGATCATACACATAAAGTGGCTCATCTTAGGAACGTGGTTTCTGATATGAACACCATAGTTGTGGTCTGTCCAGTTGTTGGTGGTATTTTATGTAAGCTGGACGTACTCAGATACTAGAGAAAAACACATTCTCTTCAGCTTTATAAGTCTCAAATAAAAATCTTCCCCAAAATTCTCATGACGAGATAACATGTGAACCATGTGTAGAGAGTGTTTAGTGCCATATGATGGTGTGTTCCACGTCAATAAGCAGGTTGGTACTTCCACAGAGGGAATTGCAAATACATAAATATCAGAGGAAAAAAAATAAGTGACTCTTTCACAGAATACATTCTTTATTGTTCTCCAGACTCTATCATTCAAACGAGGTGGGGTTTTTGATTTTTGATTTTTGGTTTTTTTTTTTATTTCTTTATGCTTTTGTTTCATTGCTGGCCCTTTCCTGTTTTCATTCCTAAATGAAGGAAAACTGACTTATAAAGATATCATTTTACCATCCTGACCATAAGTTTCCTGCTGTTTCCTTTGCTCTGCTCGACCCTAGATGCTAAAATGCTCTGTCCCAAAGGAGAAGGCCGAGTCCTCAGCCCTGCATATCTTCACAAAGACGACAGCCAGCAACACAGTAAAATGACAGAGCCATTGTCTGCGCCCAGCACAGGACTTCCCCTTTGTATGAGCTGAGTCACATTTTTCCTGTTGTCAACCTGAAGGCTGTCCGTTGATGTATGATAGGGCTATCTCGCTGATGTATAAAGGCAGGCAGAGAGGTTCCCTTCCACATGTTTGCCTTACCTTGGACTCTTACCAATTAGAAGCTGCCCACTGGCCCAAAGAGATAAGGAATGGTTTATTAAGGCTCAGACGCTGCACTGAATGAACTAATTTCTGACCATTCACTTCTTGTAGAATGGTTCCCGAGGTTCCTGCCTTGTGCAATCTTACTGATTTTAACAGAGGTCTTTTGGGATGTGTCTATGCATTTTCTGCCTGATAGCTGTTCCATTGGCACGTGCTTTAAAACCACAGACACATTTGGTTGGCTGGCACATTGTGAAAACAGGAAGTCATAGGATGGAATCAACTGTGAAGTAAGCCTAGCAAGTGAAGTTTCTACTTAGGAGCCAAGGCAAGAATACTGTTCTGAGAAACAACCAAACAAAAGGCAAATGTCTATGTCTCTCTCAAGAAGAAGGAGCAACCAGGCAGTGCTAATTATAATAGTTTCAGTGCCTTGTAGCCAGTGAAATGGTTTTAGACATTAATCCCCAGTACCGTTGTTAGATATGATAAAATCTCCCAAATTAAGAGAGAGGCATGATGACATTTGCAGGCAGGGAAACGTTTGAGATGAAACAGTTGTCTGATAATCACCATCAGCAATGAGATTTAAAAATACATTTTCTGTTCTAATTTAGTCTCTTTGTGTATTCAGTAAGCATCTACTAAGTGCTTCCTCCAGGAATGGCTTGCTCAGGGGTATTATGAGCCACAAAGTATTCCTTCAAATTCACATGCCTCTGAAGGTCATACCAGCCCTGTTCTTGTTTCTCAAGCCTTCCAAGCACCAGTCCTCAGAAAGACATTTATTTTGTCTAAGGTATATGTTCAAAAGAAGATGATTTAATAGCCATGGGGGAGATATTTTTAAATATCCACAAGTCAGTGGATACTCTGAACATGGAAAAATATTAGGGTGAAATGACCAAGGCCAGTTGTGTCAACTAGTTTTATATCAAGTTGATACAAGCTAGAGCCATCTGAGGAGAAGGAACCTCACCTGCAGAATCTTCATAAGATCAAGCTGTTGGCAAGTGTATAGGGCATTTTCTTAATTAGTGATTGATGAAGGAAAATATAGCCCACTGTGAGTTTAGTCAGCACTAGGATGGTGGTACCGGGTGCTATAAGGAAGCAGATTGGCCATGCCATGAGGAGCAAGCCAGTAAGCAGCATCCCCCCATGGCATCTGCATCAGCTCCTGCCTCCAGGTCCCTGCCCTATCTGCTTTCAAGGATGAACTATTATGAGGAACTGTGCGTGAAATAAATCCTTTCCTTCCCAAGTTGCTTTTGATCATGATGTTTCATCTCAGCAATAGAAACCCCAACTAAGAGACAGGGTTTTGGGCAAATACCAGGAAGTAGTACCTCAGAAACACGCAGTGAGATCATGAAATGTATTACTTGAAAATGATCAGAAATGTAAAGAGTTTAAAAACCACTTGGGCAGGCAGTGGGACAAGACAACTGTTAGTAGAAGGTGGGTAAAGTATAGAAAATAGAAAGCGCTGTATATTGAAATCTTGTTCAATCATCTCACAAGAGTTTCTGTGTAAGCTATGCCACGTACATGTCGGCACATATCATCTATTCAGATAACTGAGTCGATTACTATCTCGCAAAGTCTTCCAGAAAAGCAAAACAAAACAAATGCAACATTAGACTTAGCAATGGGCATTTTAATGTCATCTTGTTGGAGGGAGGTTAATGCATGAACAAAGAAGAAAATTCACGAGACTCGCAATGCATATGTTGACCCACATAACTTAAGAAAATGCTTGAAAGTAAGTTCTTTTGACTGATATTCAATTCAGCGAGCCTTATCTGAGTTAAAAACTCTCCTGAAATTAAAACTCAGAACTGGAAGAAATATTTAGATCCTACTGAATCCACTTGTACTTCAGATGGAGAAACTAAGGCACATGTGATTAAATGCCTTCCAAAGGCTTCAGCGTTTAGATAGGGAAACTACACTCAGCGTGACCCAGTTATCCTGTACCCTGTGTTGTGACATGATCTTCTCTATCCAGAGATGCAGCCACTGGTCTCAGGGATGCTGTGATGACTTCCAGCTCATGAGTTCTCCCTTGGGAGGCGTTCTTGTCATCATGCCATTAGACCAGACTGTCCTTTTACTGTCTAGTATGGGTGAAAAGTGAAGAAAAATTATAAGGAAGAAGGCCTTCCCAAAGAGAAATCCAAATAAAATAGTAATAATAACGCAAAATACTCAACTGTATAATTTCCAAGACATTCACCTAAATGTATAGTTAAGTAACACTATTATTCATTGCACAGCTATAGATCAATTTGCTCATGTGTGAAACCTATGAAATATAACCATTTTCTCTTCAGATCAATGATCCTGGTTTGAGTTACCCATAGAATTTGATAAAAATACATTATTCCAGATGGACTCCAGTGGCTGGCCAGATGGAAATGTTTAAATAAAGTGCTAAGAACTTGATTATACTAAATTAGGTGGTCAGGGAGAGAAAGCATGTTAATATAACTATAACCTACTTAAATTATAAGTTTATTGGATTTTTAGAATTCTACTTTCATTGCCAAAAATCTTCAGAAAGAAACATTTGGGGCTGGAGAAATGGCTCAGTGATTAAGAGCACTGACTGTTCTTCCAGAGGTTCTGAGTTCAATTCCCAGCAACCACATGGTGGATCACAACCATCTGTAATGGGGATCTAATGCACTCTTTTGGTATACCTGAAGACAGAGACAGTGTACTCACATACATGAAAGAAAGGAAGAAAGGAAGAAGAAGAAGAAGAAAGGAAGAAAGGAAGGAAGGAAGGAAGGAAGGAAGGAAGGAAGGAAGGAAGGAAAGGAGGAAGGAAGGAAGGAAGGAAGAAGGAAGGAAGGAACATTTGAATTTTTTTTAAACTATCGAGTTTATTAAAATCTTATCAATGGCCGGGCAGTGGTGGCGAATACCTTTAATCCCAGCATTTGGGAGGCAGAGGCAGGCAGATTTCTGAGTTCAAGGCAAGCCTGGTCTACAGAGTGAGTTCCAGGACAGCCAGGACTACACAGAGAAACCCTGTCTCAAAAAAACAAAACAAAAAATCTTATCAATGAGCTGTACCTGACACGAATAGACTAGTCTTACAGTAAGTTTTTACAGAGACAGTCCATCCACCAACTATACTTAAGTATCTTTCTCTTTCTGTGATTGGACAGGACACATTCTAAGGTATATACCAGTGCAAACTTTGGGAACATTACTAACACAATGACGTACGACATGGGCATTTTCGATAGCTGATCATGCAACTTTCATGTGTACTCTTCTGCTGTCATGTCTGGATTTCATTTCTACTCAATGATAGATTGCAGCCTGCCCTCTCCATATGTGTAACTTGACCAGTGAAACAGAAATTAACTCATAATGATGCCTCAGCTGGCACCTAATAGCCAAGAGTTCTATCTCTAGTAGGATTCAATCCTGCTTCAGGATATGCTCTTCAGAAAACATGTAACTGTCCACTACAGATGACATGATTTTGCTTCAGAATTCCAAAGGTCTTCCTTGAGTGGCACCCACTGGATGCTTCTTTAAACTACAAACACACTTTTGCCCACCACGAACATCACTGACACCCTCAGTCAACCTGTTTAAGAGCCCTTTCCAGCTTGCAAATGCTAGCACCTTCCACTGGAACAAGGTCAGTTGGATGGAATATCGGTACTGCCTCTAAAACACAGGGAGAGCTTCAGGTGGTTGCACCTCCTGTCCTGTAGTAGGAATGCAAGATGCAGCATTTTAACTATTACATCACAGGATATATTCTCCTGTGATCCTAACCCCCGGACATTAAAAAAATGTCACAAAAAAATGCCAGGTTGCTGAAATTCATAAGGATCATCTCCCACATGTACAGGTTGGCAACTTGTACAGTGGAAGAACGAACCACAAACGTAAAACGTTAATGGTCATGGTGACTACAGAATCAAACTGGTAAGGGGTGTTTCCAAACGACTCCATCAGTTTCCTGACAAGGGTGATCGGAACTCTGGTTCTTCAGCTGTTCGCACTCCACTATAAGGAAAAAGAGCCTCGTTATAAACTACCAAACAGGTGCTCTGCCTCTCAAACTTAGCGTTTGCTCATTAATGTCCCTCACTTGTTAATGACCCTCGATCGGTTGCCCTTTCTCATCAGATAGCAGTATTTCTGCCTCCTGTCTAATATCGTCCAAACACTGATTCTGCATGCCTGCAAGTATGCTCCCCATTCGTGTGTTTCCACAAATTCTCTCTGAGAGGGCAAGCAGCGCCAGACTGAGGTCTTGACTCAGGGATTATATTATCTAGGCCTTGTTGGGCATGAATAAGCCAGGCTTCAAGACCTAGCTCACTATCTGATATAGAAAAACACATTTGGTGTGGATTGTATCAATGCTCTCTGAGAAACTGGTTCCAGGAAGGAAATAAGCATCTAAAACATTTATCAGTAGGAACTCCTAGAAAGACACAGGAAGGTGAATAAGGAATCCTTGTTAAAATAATGACGAGCCAGCACCCGTGAAAGAGGAAATGCTGGTGATCTGGCCTCAAATTCTAATGTCTTCAATTTTCACTTATAGGTTGCTGGAGGAACTGCAAGTTCATCTACAAAGAAAGGACTACTTCAGGCTCAGTGACAAATGGGTCCCCAGCAAGTGCCAAGTTCTACGTTCATTACGACCAACAGGGAAATAATACGCCGAGCCCCTGAGTATCTAGTATTTCCAGTGAAGATGGGCCAGCATGTACGCTAGCCGGTTTGCTTTGCAACAACCCTATTTTTTCACTGAGACTATGCCTAAACTCTACTTGTCCTAAATAGCACAAGGAAGAAAACAAAGGGTAATTATCACATGTAAAGGTAGGCGCAAGTGTGTTCTGTCTTTATGATGATTACTAAGGTTCGTCTCTCCTTTCTTCAGAAAGAGAAAAAATGAATCCAGTACAGAGAGGTAGGATGAAGACAGCACCCGAAGTTCCATTCAAGGTACATATGGAGGACCGCTACTCTCTGTCCATCTGGCTCTTTGAGACAGAAATTACTATCAAGTCTTCAGGAAGCTGAAACCCATAGGGGTTAAATAATTTATCCATCCTGACACCACTAATTAGCAGAAAGGCTTCATTGTTGGTGCAGAAACTTACATATTTTATTTTTAAGAATCCCATCTGTAAAATGGACTTTGACTCATGAATGATGTAATTTCTTGAGTCAAACTATTTTATTTCTAACCCAAAAATATTTCCTATATCAATTTTAAAAGATAATGGCTTTCGCCCCTATTAGTCAATACCAGCTTGTTCTGAGCAGTGATAATTAATGATATCCCCTCTGTTGTAGACCTTGTGATTATAACTGCTGTGTCAAACTCATCCCTAATCAACAAGAAAGGGGCCTGAGTGTCCTCTGTACTGATATACATTGAGCCCAATGGAAACGAGAGCTCGTCGTCTTTGCTAACTCTCCAGTTGCTAGAATGGAAGAAAACAGACTGCTAATTTCACATTTTTTGCTCCACTCCATAGGACTCATATCATAGAAGAAAGGTCTTTCAAAATCCTTACAGCTCTTTTTTTTTTTTTTAACATAGGCCCAGCAGCAAACTCCTTTAAGATTCAAGAAGACTGAGGAAAGTTCAAACAGCCTGAAACATCAAGTGAGTTCTAGGGCATTAAGGACTATGACATAAGGTCTCACCTTAAAAACCAAAGGGCAAAGCAGAAAAACAGTCTGGTTTTTGTTGTTGTTTTGTTTTGTTTATTTTTATTTTGTTTATTTACATTACAGCCATTGCCCTCCCTTCCCAGTTCCCCCCTTCCACTGTTCCTCATCACATTCCTCCTCCTCCTTGCCTCAGAGAGGGTACTCCCCAACCAGACTGCCCCCTTCTCTGGAGCCTCAAGTCTCTCAAGGATTAAACGCTTCTTCTCCCACTGAGGCTGGACCAGGCAGTCCTCTGCCATAAATGTGCCAGTGGCCTCGGACCAGCTCTTGTATGTTGCCTGGTTGATGTATCAGTCTCTGGGAACTCCCAGGGGTCTGGGTTAGTTGAGACTGGTGGTCTTCCTATAGGGTCGCTCTCTCCTTTAGCTTCTTCAATCCTTCCCCTAATTCAACCATAGGAGTTCCCAACTTCAGTCCAATAGTAGGGTGTAAGTATCTGTATCTGTCTAAGTCTGCTGCTTGCTAGAGCCTCTCAGAAAACAGCCATGACAAGCTCCCATCTGTAAGCACATCATAGCGTCAGTAATAGTGTCAGGCCTTGGTGCCCCACCCCATGAGATAGATCCCAAGTTGGGCAGGTTGTTGGACCACCTTTCCTTCAGTCTCTTCTTCATTTTTGTCCCTGCAGTTCTTTTAGAAAGAAATAATTCTGGGTCAGTTTGACTGTGGATAACTCCACTTGAGGCCCTGTCAGTCTACTGGAGGTAGACTCTTTTGAGTTCTCTCTCCCCACTGTTGAGCATTTCATCTAAGGTCACTCCAGTTGGGTCATGAGGGTCTCCCACCTCTCGGGTCTCTGGTACTTTCTAGAGGGTCCCCCCACCTCCCTCCCCCTGAGGCTGCATATTGCCATTCTCTTGGCCCTCTGAGCTTCTCTCCTCGCCCCCAGCCTGACCCCATACCTGATCCTTTTCCCCATTTCCCCTCTCTCTCTACCTCCCATGTTTATTTTCTTCCCCCTTCTAAGTGGGATTGAAGCATCCTCACTTGAGCCTTCCTTCTTGTTAAACTTCATATGGTCTGTGAGTTGTATCATGGGTATTCTGTACTTTTTGGCTAATATCCACTTATCAGTGACTACATACCATGCATGTCCTTTTGGATTACCTCGGGATACCTCTAGTTCCATCCATTTGCCTCAAAATTCATGGTGTCCTCTGTTTTAATAGCTGAGTAGTATTCCATTGTGTAAGTGTACCACATTTTCTATGTTCATACTTTTGTTGAGGGACATCTGGTTGTTTCCAGCTTCTGGCTACTGCAAATAAAGCTGCTATGAACATAGTGGAGCACATGTCCTTGTGGTAAGGTGGGGCATCTTTTGGGTATATGTCCAAGAATGGTATAGCTGTGTCTTCAGGTAGAACTATTTCCAACTTTCTGAAGAACTGACAGATTTATTTCCAGACATCTGTTAAGAACCCAAAAATGTTAAGGTCTTCTTTGTTTTGTTTTGAACCAATGCATTGATGCAGTTATCAAGATTAACAAGGAGTCCGTAGCTAGGGGTTTCTTCCTGGGCAAGAAATGACCAATCAAAAGCATCAATGTGGAACACATGTGATTTAGGACACATTATCATAGGTGGCTGCAGAAAATGTGACCTTGGCAGTAGCCTTCAAATCACACCATAGCGTAGAGCACAGGCTTTGGAGTCAAGTGGGCATTGGTTTAACTGTGTGACCCTAAGCTGTGTGACCCTAAGCTGTGTGACCTTACACGGGTCACCTAACCTCCCGAAGCACTTTTGTGCACATTAAAACAGAGATAATCACAGTGTTTTGGGAATTAAAAGCAAAAGCTAATATAAAGTAGCTCACACATGGCCAGCGTGTGATAAATACTCATTAAACAGGAATTCATTCTCATTATTACTTTTTACTGTGCATGCAGCTAGCTGCTTCCTGTGTCTGAGCTGAATGATAACAGCATCTGCCATGCATATAATTTTAATGGCCTTTGAATCCCCACAGCACCTTTCATCTCAGAGGACCAAAGCTGTGCCAAATATTAACCCTTTTTTTATTCCCATGGGTATAGGTGGGAGCTCGTATAACGCCTAGCTGTCTAAAGGAGGTATGATAGAGAGGGCCAATCCCACATGTTTACACCAAACAGAATCCAGGTCTTGTTTCCAGGACTCCTAAAATTAAGTGGGTCATATTATTTGCTCCCAGTGGCTAAACATTGTTTATTGGTAGTATAAATTGATATGGCTGAGGCATCTTTCCAGCCGTGGGGTTGGGTTTGTTTTGGTTTGTTTTGTTTCCAAACTGCTTTCAGATTTTCTAAATGTGAATTTAAAAGTCTGTCAGTCTGTGTGCCGATAAGGCAGAACAGATTGTGAAGGTAACGGGATCCAATCTAGTCAAAGAACTCTGAGGAGAGCGCCAGCAGGCTGAAGATTGAGACCAGTCTTGTTCACAGGTTTTGCTAATGACAGAACAATTGGTGGCTGCGATTTGTGGCTGGCATTGATGATGCAGGCGGCAACACTTTCATCTGCAACCCAGCTTCAAATTGTTTAATCCTGCCAATGAATTTGCTGTGTCTGCAAAGAAGGACTCCCGAGAATCTCTCCAGATAATAAGAAATGGGGACCTGAAAGCAAGCACAGCCTCAGATCTACCTCCAGAATCCCCCTGAAACCATTGTTTGGTCATGTACTGGGGCATCTGCATCTCAACAACTTACATGAATTAATAACAAAAGGCAGCTTTAAAATAGTATCGGTCAATATAGGGGAGTGGTGAGTGCTGAGCTGTGGATTCCACCATTCCAAACTTATCAAACATTACCTCTGCAAAGAGAGAGAGAGAGAGAGAGAGAGAGAGAGAGAGAGAGAGAGAGAGAGGAAGAAGAAGAAGAAGAAAGAAAAGAAAGAAAGAAAGAAAGAAAGAAAGAAAGAAAGAAAGAAAGAAAGAAAGAGGGAAAGAAAGAGAAAGGAAGGAAGGAAGGAAGGAAGGAAGGAAGGAAGGAAGGAAGGAAGGAAGGAAGGAAGGAAGAAAAAACATGTAAATATGCTCTAACTGCCATCTGCATTTTCTGTGGGGACGAGATTTTTCTTTTCTTTTTCTTTTTACTGAATAGCACCTGCCTCTCTATTCAGAGATGTCTGTGTGCAAGGATAAGTGGGAACAACAAAGGCTTCTGCTGTGGCAGTGGCTGCATCATTTTCTTAGAACTTGCCGTTATACACTTGGGGTCAGAGAGTGAGGGTCGGTGCAGAGAATGAAGCTTTTAATATCAGGTGAATGGATTTTATAAGAGGTTAGGAAGCTTCTGGTCTTAAAGAGAAAAATGGAGCTTTACATGTAGTCAAATTTCTTTTGTGCTGTAATTATCAGTGCATGACGAATCATCTTTTCATTCAGTCTGTTTAGGCAAAGGAAATATCTGCCCTGATATCTGTGCCCAGCCGTCCTGAGAAGCAAGAGTAGCCCCATTTCACCAGCTGTGAGGAAACACAGCTTATCAAGAAAAATGATCCTGAAAGATCACCTTAAAGGGAGGTGGGAATAAAGGTACAAATTGATTTTAAAAAATAAAAAACCAAAGACCAAAAAAAAAAAAACCCTCTTATGTTCACTGTTTAGAGAGATTATGATATTGAGTAATTTTTTTTCATAATTCCTACTGCAAAAAAAATGTTAACACTGTATAAGTGAGAAAATATCAGATTTTGAACTAATGAGTCTTGTTGAAAAATGGTAAAGATATAGAGGCAAATAGCAGCTTGAATTGGTGTCAAGAGTCCAGGCAAATGATTCAATTTCTGTGCAAAAAAACAGTTTTTAAAAGTCCCTCCTAGAGCTTTACTAGGCAAGAAATGTTAAGTATTTGTGAAGTGCTTTGAAAATGGTAAATATCGCCGGGCGGTGGCGGCGCACGCCTTTAATCCCAGTACTTGGGAGGCAGAGGCAGGCGGATTTCTGAGTTTGAGGCCAGCCTGGTGTACAGAGTGAGTTCCAGGACAGCCAGGACTATACAGAGAAACCCTGTCTCAAAGAGAGAGAGAGAGAGAGAGAGAGAGAGAGAGAGAGAGAGAGAGAGAACTGAAAGCCATGGGAGTCCAAGAGATGGCTCCGAGGTCAGAGAGCTGGCAGCTCCTCCAGAGGACCCTTTGCTTCCCAGCATCTGTATGTTAACTCATAGTATTTTGTAGCTCCAGTCTCATGGGATCAATGCCCTCTTCTGACCTTCTCAAACACATGTGGTTCACAGACATCCCTACAGTCAAAACACTCAGACACATGCAATAGAAATGAAGAGAGGATGGAGAGGAGGAATTGCAATGCAATGAAATCACACATGGCTAGTGAGATGGCACAACACACAACAGATACGGGTACTTGCCACAAACCCTAACCACCTACGCTGAAGCTCCAGAACCCAACTGGTGGAATGAGAAAAACAACTCACTAGTTGGACTCCATCCTCCACATACCTACCATGGTATGGACATGCCCCCAACACACAAAACCACACTTTTATAAAAGGTCCTTCAACATGAACAAGTTGACTTCATTCTAGTGATGGGCCAATATACACAAATCAGTAAATATACTATATCACAAAGAAAAATCACATAAACATTTTAATAGATGCAGAAGATGCTTTGAAACAAATCCAACATTTTTTTTATTTCAACAAAAGCAAGCAGAAGAGTCAGAGACAGCCTGAGCTCCCACTGTTAAGAGTCCCACAAGAAGAGCAGGCCACACAACCATAATACATATATGCTGACGGCCTAGGTCAGACCCATGCAGACTCTCTAATTGTTGGCTCAGTTTCTGTGAGTCCCTATGGACCCATGTTGATTGATTTTGTGGGTTTTCTTGTGATGTCCTTAGCCCCTCTGGCTCCTAGCGATGCAGGGATGGTTAAACATACATGAAAATTGGTCAATGTAATCTACCATATAAACAAACTAAAAGAAAAAAAAAACACATGATCATCTCATTAGATGCTGAAAAAATTCTTTGACAAAATCCAACACCCTTTCATGATAAAAGGCTTAGAGACTTTTATCTAACTGGATATAAATAACTAAACATAATAAAGGCAATTTACAGCAAGCCAATAGTCAACATCAAGTTAAAAGGAGAGAAACTCAAAGCAATTCCGCTAAAATTCAAAACAAGACATGGCTGTCCACTCTCCACAAATCTATTCCATATAGTACTTAAAGTTATGGCTAGAGCAAGACAACTAAGAGTGATCAAGAGGATACAAATTGGAAAGGGAGAAGTCAAAGTATCTCCTTTTGCAGATGATATGATAGTATGCATAAGTGACACTAAAGACTCTACCAATGAACTCCTACAGACGATAAATACCTTCAGCAAAGTGGCTGGATACAAGATTAACTAAAAAAAAATCAGTATATTTCTTATGTACAAATGACACACAGGCCAAGAAAAAAAGTCACAGAAATAACACCTTTCACAACAGCTACAAATAATGTAAAATATCTTGGTATAACTCTAACCAAGCAAGTGAAAGAAAGGCCTATATGACAAAACTTCAAGCCTTTGAAGAAATAAATTGAAGAAGATATCAGAAGATGGAAAGATCTCCTGTAACTGGTCTTTGCTACTTTGTGGGTTCTTCTTTATCCCCCCAGTTTCACCCCCTAACAGTAGCTAGGAGAAAAAGAAGGATAGAGAAGAGAGAGATCTCTGAATCTAATTTTTTTCTTTTTGTTTCTTCTTTCAGCACTACAACTAACAAACCACAACCAACCTGCCTGAACAACCAACAATCTCACCTATTGGAGCTCTAGTATTTATATGCCCTCTGAAAATTTCCCAGAATTCCAAATGTCACACAATCGCAGAAGCTATCTGTAGCTGGCAAAACCACGCTTTTGTTAGAGCACAAGACAGATCACAGTCAGCTGCTTCTGATAGCCCAAAGCAGCCCCACATCCCTACATCTGGGATTAAAATGATTCAAAAATGTCCCTTCAATCTTCCATGCTTATGATAAAAAAATCTGAATAAGACTAGGAATAGAAAGAATGAATATAAAAGCTCTGTACAGCAAAGGAAGCGGCTGAGGAAGAGATAACTTACAGAATTGGCATAGATCTTTGCCAGCTACACATCTGACAGAGAACTAATATCTAGAATATACAAAGAACTCAAAATAATAAACACTGGGTCAGTAATATAACTCAGTGACTAAAGGTACTTGCCACCAAGACAACCTGAGTTAGACCCATGAATGACACAATAGAAGGGAACTGATTCCTGACCTACATACGCACACTATGGAACATGGCTACATACATACATCCTCACACATACATGCATATACACATAAATAAACAATTGCAATTTAGAACAGAGTCCCTGTGAGAGAAACTACAATGATTTCTTTGCTAATGGACACGCTGTCAAACTGTCTTATAGATATTTATTTCTTCCTAAAAGTTAGAAGCTTCTGTTTGGAGTTGGCAATTGGTTAATGCAAAGACTCATGACTGGACAAAGTGCCAAGAATAACTGACCATTGAGCTCTCAGCCCTAAATGGGACATCTGTATGTCCCCATCTAAAGTTCAGGGAATATCACAGAAGAATGGAAGGAAAGGGTTTAAGACCAAGGAGAGGGGAAGGCTTACTATGAATACTGTCTCCTGGACATGCCATGGCTGGGGTAGCCATGATCTCACAGCAGCAAAAGCTGCTACATAAAACCCACACAAGGTTGGGCCCATCAACATCCTGTTATGCGTAGGGGAAAAGCATATAAGGCCTCACACCTTTCTGAGAAGCTGGGCAGTTAATGGTTACTGAGGGATGGAGAGTCCTATTCCTCAAGGGTCCAGCCACTGGTAAATTGTTCTCACTCAAGGAAACTGTCCCCTAGTCTTACTCGTGCAAGCAACCCTGACTAAATGCAGTGGAACACACACACACACACAAACACACACACACATGCATGCTCACAGATACACATGCACATACCCATACACTGTAAGTAAGAGGGAAACTTTCTTTAAATTGTTGGGAAGAAGAAAGGGTCTAACAGGAGAAGGAACTAATAAGAGACAATAATTGTGGGGATGTGGGGATGGTATAGGGGTATGTAATTGTGAAAGAATAGATACAATTTTTAAAAGAAAAAATAGTTTATCTTGCTGAGAAGTGCAGAAAAGTAGCAGGTAGTCTAATAACCACTATGTCCACTATTCAGTCCAGAGGAGGAGACACACAGCCTTAGCAAAAGGTGGGCTGATAGGCAGAAGATGGCCTTCACAGCTTCAGATGACCTTTATCCGTAGAACATGGCAGCCATCCTAACTTGGCAAAGGACTTGTTTCTGTCCGAACACCTCATGCATCTGTGCGGCCTCCAAGAATTTAGCAGTTAATTGCTATTGTCTGTTAGCATCTTTGCTCCAAAATCCATAGCTTGATATCGTTGCAGAAACTAAAGATTTCTAAATAACATTCTTAAGATCTTGTAGCAATTATGGCTACAAAACTAATATATATTTTTGCTTTGAAAACAAAATCTTAGGAAAATGAATACGTTTTAACAGTACTAAAACACACACACACACACACACACACACACACACACTTAGGGAAAATAGTCTTGTAAGAATACAAGGCCACTGGTGAAGAATCAATAGCTTGACAGTTCTTCTTGGTAGAAAGATACAACACAGGAGAATTGACAGAATAGCTGTCAGCTTTAACTATATGGTAAGCTGGAACTACATTTCCCAGAATCCCTTCCTTGTCTTGTCTTGGATAGTGCTGGCCTCAAGAGAAGTCTGCATGAGCAATGACAGGAAACGAAACTAGTGGCTCATGTGGTCAGAAGATCATAGCTGCTCAAGGCAAGGGGTGGAGCAGAGATATGAGCAAGATCTAGTTTGTCCTACTCATTCTGAAAGTCATTCCAAGCCATCTGTCTGCCATAATTATCTGTAGCAACACCACTTCACCATTAAACCCATCTACTTAGCCACAAAGAACAAGCAGCATCCTGCAGTCTTCTGTTGCTGTTCCATTTCAACTCTGTGGTACCTGCTGAACAGGACAGACTTCTTGCAAGCTCCAACTTGCTTACCTATGCTAAAATTGGTTCAAGCAGGTTCAGTCTATAGCATAAGTCATGTAAAGATACTTAGAGAAGGACTGCTGACTTCATTAAGTCTAGTACTCTGTCTCTTTTCTCTTCCTGTTTCACGAACATGCCTTCAGTTTGTGTGCATTTAACATCTCAAGATACCCTGGAGACACCTCCTGGATGAAGTTCATCCATATTTACTAACTCATGTAATGATTAAGACCCAGAATAACAGGCCTAAACATATGGCTCATGATACATAACATGTTTAGCATGCACAAAATCCTGGGTTTGATTCTGAGCAGCTCCCCAAAATAGCCAAGATAACAATCAAATTGTAGATTTATGAAGTCTAGGACAAGACTTTGTGTGCAAGTCTTTCTAAACACTTTCAGGTGAATTGGGTAGTATTGCTATTGTAAAATATTTTGGGAAATTGAAATACTAAGTTATTCAACAAAGAGAAGGAAAAAAAAGTTAGGAGAAAAGTACAGAAAACATTCGTAAGTTATTGCTCAGAAGAGGAAAAGGTCCATTTACAGACCCTAAAATTATGATTTTCCTTTTTGATGTTTATAAATAAAATATTGTAGGAAATACAGATGCCATGGAAACTAATTTTTAAGGAAGTATATTGTTTCAGATTCAGGAATCTTGCACATCAAATGTTAAACCATTAGTAGTTTGAAATCACCCAATATACATTTATTTCCATGAAATTGACAATTGCTAGACCCCTTAGAGTGTTCAGTGGATAACTGGATGCACATGTGCATGCAAATACACAGAAGAGAGAAAGAACAGGAAACATAGTAATGGTCTCAGAAGTGACAAGGTACTTTGATGTACCTTGGCCAGGCTGTGTTCTAATAACCTGATGAATATTAAGTGACAAGCTAAGACCGGCTCATACCTGTATGTATCTCCTCCTAATATCCCAGTCAACAAACCTCACTGTAATAACTTTTACCAGTCACCCTTGGGGTATTTGCACCATGGAAATCAACAGATCCCCTGAGTCAGGACCAGTTGTGCAGCAGCTGATTGATAAGCCCTGGAGCATCACTAGTCTTCAGTCTGACATCTAAAAGCCAGTTCACACATTGTTGGTCCCCTAGTACATTATTCTATGTAGCTTGATCTACAAGAAACCTGTGCTTAAGCAGAGGATAGAGAAAAGTGTATAAAAAGTAGGGACCAAGCATCCTAAGGGAGGCAGGGCAAGATAGCATAGGAGGTAAAGGCACTTGCCACCAAATCTGATGTCCTGAGTTCATCTCCAGAACCTATAGATCTATAGGGTGAAGGACAGGAACCAATTTCCTCAAGTTGTCCTCTTACCTCCACTCATGCGCTGTGGTATGTCACACACACACACACACACACATACGCACACGCACACGCACACACCCACGCATGCACATGCACACACACACATGCTTTAAGAAATGTAATAAAAATGTTTTTAAATAAAGAATTTTAGAATAAAGGGAGATCTTCCTGTGGTGTAATTAGTCTGTAATAATAGGTGATCTAGAATAACCCAGCACACTCCCTTCCCTTCCCTTCCAGGGCTTGTGGGAAAGCTGACAAACATATTCCTTTCCTTGTCATGCTGTCTCTATGACATTGGCTGCTGTGGCTTATTTTTTACTACTGTAAAAGAATACTTAAGCCAGGCAGCGGTGGCACACAACTTTAATCCCAGCACTTGGGAGGCAGAGGCAGGTGGATATCTGAGTTTGAGGCCAGCCTGGTCTACAGAGTGAGTTCCAGGACAGCCAGGGCTACACAGAGAAACCCTGTCTCAAAAAAACAAACAAACAAAAAAGAATACTTAAGTTAAGACTGTGTGATTTATAATAAACAGAACTCGTTGGCTCACATTTGTATAACCTGGAAAGCTTAGGATTGAGGAGGCTGTATCTGCCATGGTAGAAGGTGGAAATCCAGAGGGGGGGAGGGGGAGAGGGGAATGGAGAGGGAGAAGGGGAGGGGGAGGGAGAGGGAGAGGGAGAGGGGAGGGAGAACGGAGGGGGGGGAGCGGGAGAGGGAGAGGGGGAAAGGAAGAGGGAGAGGGGGAGAGGGAGAGGGTCCAAATGTTCCTTTTTGTAAAGAAGTCAGCTCTTCAACACTCTGTTTATGAGGGTGGCATCCTCACAGCCTAACATTACTTAGAAGTTCCCTTCAGACTGTTAAAATAACAATTAAACTTCAGTGTGAGTTTTGAAGGAGCCAACACATTTAAGCACAGCACAGCCTCCTCCTTGAAACCCAGGTCTGGGGATAGTCAATTACTTCAGCTTCCTTTTACCGTAAGTGGTTTTGATTGGCTAACAGTCTTTGCCATTCATAAGTTGACATATCTTAAAATAAGACTTTGAGTTATTTCAAGGAATACTTTAATGCTGGTGAAATAGAAGAAATGGGAGGATGGGGAGGTGTGGAGACAAAAGTGATGAGAAAAGGTTAGAATGGCACCAGGCATGGGGCGCTATGGAAACATTACACCGTAGACAAGTGCACTGCATCTGCCTCTCCTTCCCCTGTCCACAAGGGAGTAGTAGTGTCAGTAGGTAGCCTGGGCCAGAGCATGCAAGGAAAACTACAAGCTGCTTCTGTCATATTTCTAGAAAAGAAGAAACCTTCTCTCTATCTAGGCTCCAAAGTAGGAAGTGAATATCTAATTCAAGTGGTTGCCCCTATTGGAGAAAGAACTGCCCATTGCATTAAACAGACTTCAAGCTTTGCTGGCAGAAATAAACATCCAAAAATGTGAAGGAGGAAAATGGGAAGAATAACAAGTGAAGGGTTCTTTGCTATAAACAACAACTGCCAGGTCCCTAGCAGAGGAGAGGGAGCCATGTTGCTTCCTTAGTGTGGGTCCTCACCTCCTCTAGCTCAGTGGCCTCCCAGCTGCTCTACTGCATTCCTGTGTTTGCTCAACCCATTGTCTCTCTCCATCAACCTAAATCAGCATCTGCAGCCACTGTCCCAGAAACAGACTTGCACTCTGTACTTCGTTTTGAATATCCACTGGTCCTATGCGAGGTTTAATCGGCAAATGGGATGTTATTTAAAGGTTGGTGATCTTCTTGCAACATCACACCAGCAATGAAACTAAAACCCCTCAAACAAAATCTTGCTTCATAATCAGGAGAATCATGCATAGGTTCCAAGTTAGTGACATCATCTGGCGTTTGTGATGTTTGTTCCCTGTGGGTGCTTTTTTTTTTCAGCATTGTTATACATAAAATGGAGCATGAAGTGCTTTATCAACAAAATGCTGTGCTGATTTAGAGTTGGGTCAGGATAAGAGTGTCCCGTGGGTCATGTCATGGTCCTGTGCTAGTTGGAGGAGGAGGAAGATAGTAACTTCTCTTTTCATCTTTGGTTTTGAGCAAAAGCAGCTCTTCTGAAGGCCACTCAGAAAACATAGCATGATCCTGGAACCAGAAGCACGCAGTCAGGGCTAACCCAACATGACAATGACAGGGACAATTGGATTTTGTCTTGTGCTCTTTTTTGAAATACTGGAGAGACTGAACTTAGACCCTCAAGCAAATGCTTCTTGTGTGAGAACCTTCCTGAAGAGATGGGAACAAACATCTCTTACCCCACAAAGGGCACCAGTAACAGGCCAAATTTGCTATCCCATCAAAGTCTAACTTGGTGAACTAGTGATTTTCTTAGAGTTACTTACAAGAGTAGGGATGTCTCAGAGGCATCATTGGAAAGCTCACCCAAAGTGCAGGTGATGACTCAGAAAAGCCCAGTGTCTGGAGCCCCGTACAGGTCATGCAGGCACCTCTGCATGTTCAGAGGGTCTGTTCCTAGCCCCTCAGCCTTGTGGAGAATCTCTCATCCTCATCCTCAGCATTTGTTTCCTGTTTTTATAACTTTGGGGAGGCTGTGGGGGGAGGGGTGTTGAACACCTTGTAAGCTTTGGCTTTCCCAAACTTGTGAAATTTGTTTCCCTGAGACTCAGGAGTGTGCCTCCTTCCTGCAGTGGAAGATATTTTAATTCTGAGACTATTGCTACTCAGCAGAGTTCTACCACTACCACATCCTAACCCTGGCATGGACAGCCGACTACGGAAAGAAAGGATAATGTTGGAAGGAGGCTGGCAGGCGTGTGGTTCTTACCAATCTACAGTGTTTCCTGATTAGCATAGACTTTACTCTAGTTTTCAGTTGTCTCCATTGGGAGTCAATGCTGGTCCTTGGATGCTTAGTCCAGAAAGTTGTACATCCTACAGATTCTAGTGAAGGAAGAACCACCCAGGATGTCATACTTGTAGTGTGTTATGCAACGTGAGGTAGGAATGAATGAGGGGAATAGGAGGAAGGAAGGCCCTACTCTATCAACTATGAGCTCAGGAGAGGAAAGCCTACCCCACTATTTTTTTCTAACTTAATTTGAATCCTATTAGTCCCCAAGCAAAGGTAATGGACATGCAGCAAGAGGCAGAAATCTCAGTTCTGAATAGATTTTGTGTAAAGAGCAGTGGGACAGACAGTGTTCACCTGGTGAGCTGGCTAATCTTATATCAACTTGACATAGGCTAGAGCCATGGGAGAGGAAGGGACCCCCAATTGGGAAAATGCTAGCATCAAACTGGGTTGTAGGTAAGTCTGTAGAGCATTTTCTTAAATAGTGGTTGATAAAGGAGTGCCTATCCCGTTGTGGGTTGGGCCTTCCCTCAGCTAGTGGTCCTGGGTTCTATGAGAAATCAGGTTAAACAAACCAGGGGAATAAGCTAGTAAACATCTCCACTCTATGGCCTCTGCAGCAGCTCCTGCTTCCAAATTCCTGCCCTATTTGAGTTCCTGCACTGACTGCCTTCAGTGATGGACTATAAATGTGGAAATGTAAATCAAATAAACCTTTCCCTCCCCAACTTGCTTTTGATGATGGTGGCTCATTATAGCAATAGTAACCCAAGTTAAGACACCTGGAAAGCATATGTCAACCTTCCCTGTTATCCTGAGATGCAAACCTAACACAGATGACTCAAATGTCCACTCCAGGTATCTCAACGTTGTGGTATTAAGTTAATCTGCTCTATATTTCCCAGTGGGTGCACACATGCTTCTCAATACTGCCCCAGTGTTCTGGATTCTTGAAAGAAAGACACACATACACAGTCTTATATTTTAAATACCTTAATCAGCTCAATGACTGGGCCACTTCCTAACTCCATGTGGCTAACGAACACTCCCCTCTAATATTCCCGAGTTAATACTTACTAAATCTGTATCTTATCTTTGATGCCCTGGACCAGCCCTCCTGGGGCTGCTTTCCTCCTGCACCTACATATCGGCTATCTCTCCCTCCTGCACCTTTCTATACTGGTCCATCTCTTACGCCCTCATCATGATGGAATCCCCTCTTCCTCCTTCCTCAGTCCCTTCCCAGGAATCCTAAAAGTCCCGCCTCTGTCTTCCTGCCCAGCCCAACCACTGGCCACTGGTAACTTTATTGACCAGTCAAAAACCAACTGTGGACAAGCTTCCTTTAGTCCTATGTGCAGGACATGGCAAACAAGTTCTGGGGTAACATAATTAGCATGAAAACACAAGCAGCTACTTCCCAATATGTATCCAACTGGACATTAGCAAGGTCGGTTTTATATCTGTATTACACCAAACACTGTTGAACTAACATGCAATACAGAATGTTGGAGAACATTGGAAAGGTTGAGGAGACGGTTAAGTTAGTAAAATGTCTACTGTGCTGTCATGTAGCAGTACTAGGAGGCAGACACACAGGTCTCAGGGGCTCACGGGCCAAGCAGCCTAGCCTACTTACCAAGTTCCAAGTTACTGTGAAACCTCATCTCAAAAAACAGACAGAATGGTGGATGATGGTCAGGGAATGACAGCTGAGGTTGGTCTCCATTCTGTGCCAATACACACCCATAAACATAAAAAGGGCATACATGCATGTACACATGCACGCACATAGACACACAAACAGCATGGGAAAAATATCTCACAAAATGTTCGGTAACAAGAAAAGTCATACATTAGTCTCTGTAGTCTTTAGCCACTGTGGTTACAGGAGCTGTGGAAAGTTCCAAGTGGCTCTTGACTTCAGCAAAGAGATCTATCTGACCACTCTGTGTTCTAGAAAAGGGGATGCTGGAGACTGTTAGGGAAAGAGACCAAGATTCCAAAATAGCTGTTAAAATAACAAATCATGCATTTTGGGGGACCCAATATAATAAATGACAACTAATTCCCACAAATATCTGCTATTCCACATAGCTTTGTGTATACACAGAGAACCCTTGGCACTGGTAAAAATACTATGAAAATATAGTTGCTACAATTAAGCCAAACAGTACAGGTTCATTGTTCCTGCTCCTGTTTCCTGCACAGAGACACAAACAAACACACAAGTAACTGCCCTGTTTCCTTCAATGATATCATCCTTGATCCTCATTCCAAATCAGCACAGGGGTGACTGTTATAATCACAAAACAATGCCACAGGACTCTGTGAAATGTAAAACACTTCCTTGTACATTATTAAATCTCACAATAGCCCCGTGAGAAAAGCAAACTAGCAGAGCAGAAATGCTAACATTAAGAAAGAAGGATGCCAGGCTATGGTGGTGCATGCTTTTGATCCCAGCTCAGGAGGCAGAGGTAGGCAGACCCTCTAGTTCTGAGTGCTAGGCCAGCATAGTCTACAGAGCTAGATCCAGGACAGTCAAGGATACACAGAGAAATTCCCCCTGAGCGCTCCCTTCCACAAAACAAAGGAAGAAAAAGAATGACAAAGAAAGAGAAGAGAGAATGAATGTTGCCTTGGGGTACCTGCAATGGGGCAGCAGGCCTGGGGCCATACCACTCTATACATACCCAATCGAGTCTGTAATGAGGTACCAGCATAAATCATAGTAATTCCCGATGTCTTAGAATCAGTGTTTTAAGGGTTAAATCCACAGAGTCGTTTAGACACCTCAATAAGAATAGCTTTTCAGAGTGATGAGATTAGCTCTAAACATTCACATAAACTAAAATCTGAAGCTGAGTAGGCTTCAGAAAAATAAAAATGGCCTGGGGAAGCACAAAGAGGTGGTGAGAAAAGGCAGAGAGCTACACACACAGACTTCTCCAGAAAGCCAGAGTAACTAAGCACTAAGCTTTCATTAGAGCAGGGTGTGTGAAGGAGTTCACTTTAGAACACCTCCCAACACCAGCTTTGAGAAGGGAAGCCCCTCCCACCTCGTCCTCACTTCAACTCCCAGGATTCGCAGCCTCAGCCATGAGTCACACTGCAATTGCCTATGATATGCATCTGCCTGGATCCCTTCAGCTTCAGCCAGGGAAACTGCAGGCTCCTGCCTGCCTATAATGAAGGAGAAAATCAGTGCAACAATGTGTCCGGATGACAGGAGCTGGCAGTCAGAGAAAACACTAGTGCATTTGGCTAATTTTCCTTTCCAGGGCTATTTACTGCAAAGAAAATTGGCCTTTGCAGATTAAGAGAAATTCAAGGTTGGCATCCTTTCCTTAAACGTGATCTCTTTGTTTCCATTTTAATGTGTCCCTAGAAGTTTCCTGTGAGTACGTAAGCAAGCTTTGTGTGATTTTAATCACCCTTTCCTTCTGTTTCCAGGCTCTGGACATCGCAGTCCTCACGCACTTTAGAGTATTACCCCAAGTTCGACCTAGTCTTGTTTTCTGGAAGGGAGCAGTGATACGAATCAAACCAGACTACCAGCTGAAAGCAGCTGAGATTCCTGTTATAGGGTTAAGGAGCAGGTTCCCAAGAAGAATCAGTCGATGGAACTAAGGAACTAGCTGGAGATAGAGAAGAAAGCCTTAGAGGTGACTAATTTGAAAACTTAGCACTTGAATACCCACCCAGAAAAAAAAAATCTCTTTTATTAATCCTTAGTAACACACTGAATTTGCATCTCAGTGAATCACCCTATTTCTGCACCTTTCTGTCTTCTTCATTAACTCACTGGTGACTGATGCAGTACCACACAGAGCCCACACTGTAATCCTAGCACTTAGAAGGCTGAAGTAGGTTACAAGCCGATCTGAGATACACTGGAGTACCTTGCCATGTACATACTGAAAATAGAGGAGGGAAAGGGAGAGAAAAAACAAAACTACATCATGTCTGGCCTCTGCACTGACTACCCTACTGAAAGTTACAAAGGGCTATGGGCAAGCAGTGCATGCTTCTTGGTATTTGTTTATTTTTCTGAATTTCTAATTTAGTGATGCAGATGACTCTCCCTTGAGAATTTCCCCCTTCATCCACGCCATCACACTTTCTGAATTTTCCCTCTATGTCTCAGACCTTCGGTCATTAGCCTTTATGGCTTCCTTTCTCCCATCTTCTTAAACGTCAAAGCCAGGCCGGTTTCATATCTGGGATGCCTCATTAAAGCTTAGGCTTCCTCATAGTCTAGAGTAGTGAAGGGGGAGAAACTGGGATGCCCGGGCAGTATGAGCAAGGACCAGGAAACTGAAGGGAGTGAGTGTTCAGAGGGTGTTTAAGAATTGTGTTTTCAGAACATGAGCTTCTACAAAAGAAGAATCAACTTTTAACCTTGCGTGGTAGCACCAACAGCCTTATCTGCAATTCAACCACTCAGGAGTCAAAGACAAGAGGACTGTCACAGGTGCAAGACGATGCTGGTCTGCACAACAAGACCCTGTCTCAAAATTTAAAAAAAAAAAATGAGAAAAATAAATAAATAAATAAATCTGGTGTAATGGCACAGACTATAATCTAAGCACTCGGGAGATAGAGCCATGAGGATTGAGAGTTTAAAGTTATTGTCAGATATACCACAAGTTCAAGGCCTAGGCTACATGAGACTGTCTTAACAAAACTCACAAAAAATGACAAATGATATATTGGTAGAGCACTTGCCTAGAGTATACAAGGCTCTGGTTTCAATATCCAGCACTCTAAGAATAAGTTTAAGTAAGTAATCAATGTTGTGCTGGGTGGCAACATACACCTTTAGTCCCAGCACTCAGGAGGTAGAGGCAGCAAGCATGAAGCCAGCCTGGTCTACAAATCAAGTTTCAGGACAGCCAAGGCTAAAAACAAAAACAAACAAACAAAAACAACAACAAAAAAAAAAACAAAAAAAAGCATACATACATACATACATACATACATACATACATACATAAGCCTTGTCTGCAAAGTGAGTTTCAGAACAGCCAAGGCTATGCAGAGAAACCCTGTCTCTAAAGAACAAACAAACAGATGTTATATGGGCTAGAGACGTAGCTCAGTTGGAATACTTGCCTAGCATTTGAAAAGTTCTTGGTTCAAGACCCAGCACCAGATAAAAGCATGTTCAGTGGTGCAGCCAGATGTCTTAATCTTTATTTTTATCGTCACTTGAGAGGTAAAAGAGCAGGAGATCCTGAAGGTCAGGCTGATCTGTAGCTGGAGTTCAAGGTCAGGCTAAGCTACCTCAGATCCTGCCTCAAAGAGAAATGTTTGAGAGGAAGTAGTCATTGTTTCTTTGAGAATTTCAGACAGTCTATTTCTCCAAAGGCCAGGCTTGACAGAAAGAAATGATACTACAGTAATACTCATCTTCACTCTATTAGTGGTGTGGATAAATTCCACCAAGGTAGAAACCAGGTTGTAACAGTTACTAGTCAAAGCAACGTGGAAGTGGCTTGCTACAGAGGCTTCAAATCTTGAAGAGCCATCAGGACACCTTACTATGGAATTCTTAAAGGAAACATAGCCCCCGACTACAGACAAAGCCAAGGGCTAGAAAGCAGAAGGCAGACATCAGCCTCCATAGTTAAAACCCGCACACAGCTGGGCGGTGGCGCACGTCTTTAACCCCAGCACTTGGGAGGCAGAGGCAGGCGGATTTCTGAGTTCGAGGCCAGCCTGGTCTATAGAGTGAGTTCCAGGACAGCCAGGGCTATACAGAGAAACCCTGTGTCAAAAAAACAAACAAACAAACAAAAACCCGAACACAATCTTCCACCAGTCATAAGATCTGAGACAGTGTTAAGTACTAAAGCGGGGAGTGTCCCCTTCTAAAGGCACACAACTGCAATAAATACATGCAGGAACACTTCCCCAAATTCATTTATGGAAAAGTGTAGGCTTTGATTTTTCAAAACCTACTTCAGTAATGGTTCTTAAACACTTGAATCTCCCTTCTAGCCCACCACCCACCAGAGGGAGTGGAAAGGAGAGGTTAATAAGGCAAAGGAGGATGTGGACCTGTTTACAAATGGTTCTTCTGAGTGATTCCAATCTGCATTGTCAGGATATTAGCCGTTCAGTTCACACAAGTCAGCCATGGAGGCTTGATCCACTCACAAACACTATTCATGAACTAGTAATAGCAGTTCAATCCAGAAGAAACCGCAAGGCTCTGCCCATTGGCCCAAGTCTGTGGAAGTGACAAGAAGCCACAGGAATGTCATAAGAAGTTCTTTGGTGTGTTCCTCTCTACAAAGTCACAACCAAGGATAAAGTGACAGATGTAGCAAAGACATACGAACTGCCCTCGGGCCCTGCTGCTTCAGTGCAGCTATTAAAAGCTGCTTGAATCCTGGCCAAAAACTTCCTCACAGTGAATCCATAGACTAAATCTGGCACTTCCTCTGTCCCTGTGTGTATGACTGGGACAGCTATACTATTCAGCTAGCAGATACTCACAGGGTCCTCAGTTGTAAGGGAGGCCTTATTACATGAAAGATCAGATGAGGCTTTGAACCGAGATGGAGAGCACATACCTATAATGCCAGTGCCAGCACTTGGCAGACTCAGGCAGGAGGCCTTGTTGCCACTTCAAGGCCAGCCTGGCCTTTTAAGAGCCTTTCTCAAAAGCACAAACATAATCAAGGCATGGTGGCACACACCTGTAATCTCAACACTCTGGGGGGCTAAGACAGGAGGATCATAACAAGTCAGATGGATGACAGCCTGGGCTACAAAGCAAAAATTTCTCTTAGTACTAAACAACTACATAAAGAAATCTCATTGAAAATTAGGTTCTGCATTTTGACCTCTGGTCACCTCCTTGTACTTCAGAACTCTGAGGCAGACGTGGCATCATGTGGCTTTGTCTTTACTACAGGCGCGTGGGACTGTTGCCAAAAGCCATGATCTCTTAGAAAGCAACTTCCTCTCGTTGACTGCAAAGTACAGTTAGATAAAGAAAACCCATATATATTTAAAAATTAATTTTATTCCAGAATTTTGGAGGTTATAACGATAGCGTTAAAGTTTGAATTGGTTTTGAAGAAGCAAGCTCTCCGCGTTTCAAATGATTCGAACGTCACATTCATTTGCCTCTTTGTTTTGATGGTGGTTTGATTTTTTTTTCTTTTAATAAAATTACTGAACTTATGCAATACTAGCAAGGACATGACGTGAGGTGTCTTGTATGATTGTGCTTTAGCCAGGGTGGACATAGCTTAAATTATAAACTAAAGATTGAAGTACAAAGAAGTGTAACGTTCACGCTGCCTCCTCCCGAGATAACGTTCGTCCTTCCTAACCACGTAGCATAATGCCACCGATTCATGGGACTCTAAATGAATTCTGTGGGTTAATGCACCAGACTTACACGTGTCCATTTTCATGCATGATCCTTACTCTCCAATGTTCTTTGTCCTACTGAAACATTTCAGTATCTAAACCTACTGCAATGTTAATACCCAAGAGAAAAGCCATTACACGTATGCTGATCATGTGATCAGCGTGGTACTGGTTTTTTTCTTTTTTTTCTTTTTTTTGTTACTGTTGTTGTTTTGTCGTTTCTGTTTTTTAAATAAACTATCACGCCCTTCAAGAAAAAAAAAAAGAAAATTAGGTTCTGGTTTTAATTTTCATGTATGTATTTGTAAAAGTATCTTTTATTTGCCTGATGTAATTGTCATCTCAAAGGCTTACTGACTCTGTCTGCTAACCAAGGCCTAGTCCTGGAATCCTCTAGCCTCCATACAAGCTAGACTGTTTTTAGCCTCTGAGACTTACTGCTGAATAAGCTCACCCTTATGAGTTCTTTCTGAGCTCTGGCTGACAGGTTCAACCCGTCTGGCTCCAACTCCTCTCCATCCTGACTGATTCGATCTGGCTTCTCTCTCTCTCAATCTCTCTCTCTCTCTCTCTCTCTCTCTCTCTCTCTCTCTCTCTCTCTCTCTCTCTCTCTCTCTGCCTCTCCTGAGTTGCTCTACTTAGCCTCATACTAACTTTGACAATATCTTCTAATCTTCTGATCCTTCTAATTCTCTGGCTCAATTCTATCTCCACCTGTGTCTAGCTTCTTAACTCATCAACCTATCTCTGTAAAACTGTCCCGGTAAAACTGTTTCTCTCTGTTCTCTCTCTCTCTCTCTCTCTCTCTCTCTCTCTCTCTCTCTCTCTCTCT
>NW_021621323.1:8356006-8384551 GCF_004785775.1 Grammomys surdaster
TCTCTCTCTCTCTCTCTCTCTCTCTCTCTCTCTCTCTCTCTCTCTCTTTCTCCTGGTTAGATTTGAGATTTGAGCATATTCTATTCTGTCAAGTCTTTCTCTGACTCATCACTTTGTCTGCCACCCAACTAGACATCATTTTCAAATTTGGAAGCTTCCTTGTACAAACTAACTTTACCTTTACCTTCATTGTTTGGGATTAAAGGTGTGTGCTAAGGGTGTGTCTGTATTCCAGCCAGAGAGATTGAAAGGGTGTGACAAGAACTGAGCAACACCACAACTAGCAATGTGGTTTTTTTTCTTCAGTAAATAGCACAATCTCAGGGTTCATAGTATCCTGCAACATAATATCCTGCAACAGGTATATATTATTATATATTAAGCATATCTCCCAGCACCATTTGTTGAAAATGCTGTCCTTTTTCCACTGGACAGTTTTAGTTCCTTTGTCAAAGATCAAGTGACCATAGGAGTGTGGGTTCATTTCTGGGTCTTCAATTCTATTCCATTGATCTTCCTGCCTGTCTCTGTACCAATACCAGGTAGTTTTTATCACTATTGCTCTGTAGTACAGCTTGAGGTCAGGGATGGTGATTCCTCCAGAAGTTCTTTTATTGTTGAGAATAGTTTTCGCTATCCTGGGTTTAGCATTTTCAACAAATGGTGCTGGTTCTGAAGACCTCCGCAGAGGGGACACCCTCACTCAAGTCTCAGAAAGTGGCGACCACCCAGTAATCTGCTCAAGACACCATGTACTGGAGCAATAGCGAGGTTTATTAGGGTGTGTGACAGCTAGCTGCCGGTCAATTCGTATGCCCATGCAGGAGCTGAATTGACCCTGACAGCCAGTTTGAGAGGGGTTTTTAAAGGGAAAAACCACAAACCAAGGAATGGGGAGGGGGTGAGGGGTTGTTGAGGTGGCATAACATAAAAATAGTGGAACATTCCAAAGGAACCCAAGCTACGTGAGTCAGGATCAGGTGAAAACTCTGTATGCTTACCTTTCTCAAGAATGTGGTCCTGCCCTGTTACTTCGGCCTTGCCCTGTCACTGCGGTTCTCAGCTTGGCTAACTTGCATTCTAGCCAGTTCCCGTAACTAGCCTGTCCACATTCTTAACTTGTTTCATGGCTCGGTTTCTCCATGTCTTTATAAAGAAAGCCTAAAGAATATTTTATATGTATAAAAAGAATACTATAGCTTCTTCCTCGGCGCTGCCTGCGAGGTGGCTGCCATCTCTTTTGCGGCATCATGGCTGCCCTCCGGCCTCTGGTGGAGCCCAAGATCGTCAAAAAGAGGACCAAGAAGTTCATCAGGCACCAGTCAGACCGATATGTGAAAATTAAGCGAAACTGGCGGAAACCCAGAGGCATTGACAACAGGGTTCGGAGAAGATTCAAGGGCCAGATCTTGATGCCCAACATTGGTTATGGGAGCAACAAGAAAACCAAGCACATGCTTCCTAGCGGCTTCCGGAAGTTTCTGGTCCACAACGTCAAGGAGCTGGAAGTGCTGCTGATGTGCAACAAATCTTACTGTGCTGAGATTGCTCACAATGTGTCTTCTAAGAACCGAAAAGCCATCGCGTAGAAAGAGCAGCACAGCTGGCCATCAGAGTCACCAATCCTAACGCCAGGCTATGCAGCGAAGAAAATGAATAGATGGCTTGCGTGCATGTTTTGTGTTTAAATAAAACCACAAAAACTGAAAAAAAAATACTATATACCCAGTATCTATAATTTTTCACTCTGCAGTTCAACTGGAGGACAACATGTAGAAGAATGAAAATTGATCCATTCTTATCTCCTTGTACAAAGCTCAAGTCTAAGTGGATAAAGGACCTCCACATAAAACCAGATACACTGAAACTAATAGAAGAGAAGGTGGGGAAGAGCCTCAAATACTTGGGCACAGGGGAAAAGTTCCTGAACAGAACACCAATGGCATATGCTCTAAGATCAAGAATTGACAAATGGGACTTCATAAAATTGCAAAGTTTCTGTAAGGCAAAGGACACTGTCAATAGGACAAACGACAACTAACAAATTGGGAAAAGATCTTTACCAATCCTTCATCTGATAGAGGGCTAATATGCAATATATACAAAGAACTCAAGAAATTAGACTCCAGACAACCAAATAACCCTATTAAAAAATGGGGTATAGAGCTTAACAAAGAATTTTCAATGGAAGAAACTCGAATGGCTGAGAAGCACCTAAAGAAATGTTCAGTATCCTTAGTCGTCAGGGAAATGCAAATTAAAACAACCCTGAGATTCCATCTCACACCAGTCAGAATGGCTAAGATTAAAAACTCAGGTGATAGTAGATGCTGGCGAGGGTGTGGAGAAAGAGGAACACTCCTCCATTGTTGGTGGGACTGCAAGATGGTGCAACCACTTTGGAAATCAGTGTGGCAGTTCCTCAGAAAATTGGACATAGCATTACCTGAGGATCCAGCTATACCACTCCTAGGCATATACCCAGAAGATGCTCTAACATATAACAAGGACATATGCTCAACTATGTTCATAGCAGCCTTATTTATAATAGCCAGAAGCTGGAAAGAACCCAGATGTCCTTCAACTGAGGAATGGATTCAAAAAATGTGGTATATTTACACAATGGAGTATTACTCAGCTATTAAAAACAATGAATTCGAGAGGTTCCTAGGTAAATGGATGGAACTAGAAATTATCATCCTGAGTGAAGTAAGCCAATCACAAAAGAACACACATGGTATTCATTCACTGATTATTGGATATTAGCCCAGAACCTTGAAATGCCCAAGATGCAACTCACAGGCCACATGAAGCTCATAAAGAAGGAAAACCAAGTGGGGGTGATTCGGTCCTTCTTAGAAGGAGCAACAAAATACTCAAGGGAGCAAATATAGAGACAAAGTGAGGGACAGAAACTGAAGGAGGGGCCCTCTGAAGACCTTTCCACCTGAGTATCCATCCCATGTGCAGTCACCAAAGGTAGATGCTGATATGGAAGTAAGGAAGTGCGTGCTGATAAGAGCCTGATATGGATGTCTCCTCAGAGGCCTTCAAGAGTCTGACATATTCAGAGGCAGATGCTCACAACTAGCCATTGAACTGATAATGGGGTTCTCAATGGAGGAGTTAGAGTGAAGACTGAAGGAGCTGAAAGGGTTTGCAGCCTCATGAGGAGAGCAACAATACCAACCAACTAGAGCTCCCAGGGTCTAAACCACCAGCCTGGGAGCACTTTGGGAGGGATCCAGGGCTTCAGCTGAATACGTAAGAATGGAGGGCACTGCTGGGCATAGGTGGGAGATGAGATCCTTGACCTCATGAAGGCTGGATGCCCCAGGGGGTGGGAATTTTGAGGGTGGGGAAGTGGGAGTGGGGGAGTAGGTAGGGGTTACATCCACAGACAAGAAGGAGGAAGAGTAAGGCGATAGGGGGTTCCTGGGTGGGTGGGGGAATGGGGTAAGGGGACAACATATGAAATGTAAATAAAACATCCAATAAAAAAATTTAAAAAAAAAAAGCATATCTCCCCTGTACAGAGTTCTCCCATACTCTGACTTTTCTAGCCCCACTCCTGTTTGTCTCCTTTGTTCTGTTCCATGCTTGCAGTTTCTTTCAGCTCATACTGGTTGTCTCTCCTTTAATGCTCATTTTGGTTCACATATCCATAAGCCTTTCTAGACTGCTATCAATCCATCCAGCATGTCACACAGACTCACAAGAATAACAATTTCTTAACATACAAAGACAGATACCAGCCCCTGCCTCAAGGATCACCAACTCATCAACTATAGGATCAAAGGGGACAGCATCGCCCTTAGTTCCCCCATGACACCCTGATTCAACAGGAAGTAGCTAGAACTGAGGTCAGGGTCATAAATCCCTTGGGCCTTACCTTCCACCAATCCAGGTTCCATAAAGCTGTTTCTTTTCATGTAAGCCAAAAGGGCTGCAATATCAGATCACAGATACTGCTTCTGCAGAGGGAATTATCTATCTAGTGTGAAGCTTCTCTCCCATCCCAGGGACAGCAGGCAGGCTCCAGCTATTACTATCAGAAAAGTTACAACACAGGAAGAGTGCAGTCATAGCACTAGCTTCTCACTGCCCCCAACCCAAAGCAACCCCTTTCATCTTATATCCTGTCTAGTACCTTTTCTAAGCTACCAGAACATAGCGGCTTTGAGACACATTATTCACCCTGTGATAAGGCCTTAGCTCTAGTCAAAGATCCTCTTCCCTTTACAAGTATATAAAAGTAAGAAATGTCTTTTGTTCTGCTGGGTCCTTGGATCTCCTATCCCAGCTGTGGATGGCCAGCGTTACTAAAGGATATTTCACCTGAAATATAACTCAGTGTTCTACTGTCAAACCTGAAAAGAATCATTCTTTATTATGTAAAACAGGCTTTTCACTTCCTTGGTGAGGTCTATGCCAAGATATTTGTTTTAAGCTCTTGTGAATAGGATTGCTTCCTTGATTTCTTTCTCAGTATGTTGGTCCCTGGCTACTGATTTTTTATGTTAATTCTGTAACCTACCACTTTGCTGTAAGTATTTTACCCAATGGTTCTTGACCTTCCTAATTAATTTAATACAGTTGCTCATGTGTGGTGACCCTCCCAACCATAACATTATTTTCTTCTTTATGAAGCTGCTGTTTCATAATTGTAATTTTGCTAAGTCGAATGGCAATATAAATAACTATGTTCCCAATGGTTTTAGATGACCCCAGTGAAAGAATTGTTGGGTCTCCCAAAGGGATCGGGACTTACAGGTTGAGAATACCGGTTTAGCAGTTCTTGGACTTTTCCAATGAAATCTTTAAGGGCTCTTATATAGAAGCTTATCATCTGCAAATAAGAATACTCTGGCTTCTTCCTTTTCTAGTTATATTCCTTATATTTTATTTTATTACAATGTTGTTCTAGTTGAGCCTTCTAGTACTATATTGAGTAAGAGTGGAGAAAGTGGACACCACTGTCTTATACTGGTTTTCTTGGAAAGGGTTTCGGGGTTTTTTTTTTTAATAGTTATTTAAATTAAGCCAAGCTAGTCAATCTGAAGCAATATCATACTCTTAACACAAAGAAGAGGCAGGCGCTGGGGCCCTCATCATATAGCTAACATTATATAATAGTTGGCTCCTATAAAGTTAGCAAGTGCGAGACTTAACTGTATGTCTGCATCAGGTGAATATGTTTACAGAACCGACCACACCCCTTTATAAAGTGGCACATACTTAGAGCTGTAAATGTGCTGAGTACTGCCCTCTTGAATTCCCTTCAATAGTGACATTCAAATGTTGGGCACGGTGACACATGCTTGGGTTTCTATGAGTTCAAAGTTAGCCTGATCTGCATAGTGAGCTTCAGGCTGCCAAAACTATATAGTGAGACCTGGCCTCAATCATCATCATCATCATCATCATCATCATCATCATCATTCGAAGCATTCACATTTGTATGGAAAGAATAACAGTACACACTCCCTGCCTTGACCCAGGGCTATGCTAACTCTCCTATTCTCTATCAACATTATTCTAGTCTTCTATGTTGAAGACCTTGGAGTGAACGAGAAGTGCTGACATAATAAGACCACCTGTTCAGTAATTCAGACATTAAAGAAGCCCACAAAGGCTTGGGGCTTGCTGCATATTTAAAGACATGTTTGTTTCGTTTGGTTTGCTTGAGACATGGTTTCATGTTGCCCGGGCTGGCTTCAACTCCCCGTGTAGCCGAGAACAATCTTGAGCTTCTAATCTACTGCCTCCGGTCTTTCTCATGTATAACACACTGGAGATCAAACCCAGGATGTTGTACATGCTAGGCAAGCACTCTACTCATGGGACAACATCCACAATCCCGTGTGTGTGTGTGTGTGTGTGTGTGTGTGTCCATGCATATGTGTTGTATGTGTATACACTCTGCTGTGCGCCTGTGTGTGGAGGTCTAAGGTTAAACTTAGATGTCTCCCTCTAGCACTCTTTACCTATTTTTTTTGTGTGTTTGTTTTTGTTTTTTGTTTTTTGTTTTTCGTTTTTCGAGACAGGGTTTCTCTGTGTAGTCCTGGCTGTCCTAGAATTCACTCTGTAGACCAGGCTGGCCTCGAACTCAGAAATCCACCTGCCTCTGCCTCCCAAGTGCTGGGATTAAAGGCGTGCACCACCACCACCCGAACACCTAATTTTTTTTAAACAGGTTTTCCTCACTGAGCCTCAAGCTCGACTAGCTGGCCAGCGAGTTCCCAGAATCCTATGGTCTCTACCTCCCCACAGGGCCATTCAGGGCTAGAGCCGTAGGCTTATGTCCCCACACTCAGTCTGTTAGGAAATCCAAACCCTGGTCCCCACGCTTACAAGACAGTCGCTTCCCTCACGGAGCCAGCTCCCCAGCTCCTCTTTTAGGGATGATTAAGGAAGCGATGATCTGACACACGTTGCGACACACCTTCATGCATTGCATAATGGGGACTAAACTGCTGTGCCTAGTACACTTGCCACTGAAGAATGTGACACTTGGTTTGCTGCAGCAGATGCTGTCAGTCTGTGCTCTACACACCTTGGCCGTTTCCATTTCTATAGGCAGAGCCCGGAATTCCTATTTTTGTTTTCTTAAGATTTTATTTATTTTTACTTTATTCACATGGGTGTTTTGGCAGCCTATGTGAGTATGTACCATATGCATGCATGATGCCCACCGAGATAAAGAGAGAGCACTGGGTGCCCTGGAACTGGAGTTTCAGACCATTGTGAGCCATCATGTGGGTGTTTGGCCTGGAACCCAGTCCTTTGATAGAACAGCCACTAATCTTAACCCCTAAACCAATTCTCCAGGTCCTAGAGTCCTGAATTCTATTATTTCTGGCCCCTGGATTACAGAGAAAGCCAAAATTACCAGGTAGGTAACATCTCCCAAGACTAATCTTCAAACTAGTAACTAAAAACAATTGTTAATAGTCCCTTAACCCTACACTAGGGGAAATTCTTTTTTAAAAAATTATTTATTTGTTTTATGTATATGGGTACACTGTCTTCAGATACACCAGAAGAGGGCATTAGATCCAACTACAGATAGGTGTAAGCTACCATATGATTGCTGGGAATTGAACTCATGACCTTTAGAAGAGCAACCAGTGCTCTTAACTGCTGAGCCATCTCTCCTGCCCTAGGGTAAACTCTAAGAGCTATGGTTCACAAACTTTGTAAGACTTCTCCAGTGGAAATGTCTGTAAGTTACCTACCCTGGTTATTTGCTTAACAGTATTACCTTTATGAGATATAACTCAGAGTTCTCAGAAATGCACAGGTGTAAACATCTGTTTGAAGAGGAAAAAAATCTCAAATATCAATTCAATGAACTAAACTTCTGCCTGAAGTTAGCAAAGGGGGCCAGAGAAATGGTTCGTGGTTAAGAACACAAACAGGACCTGAGTTTGGTTCTCAGCACTCACGTCAAGTGGCTGCCTATTGCCTGTAACTCCAATTCCAGGGCACAAAATGCTCTTTTCAGCCTCATTAGGCAATAAAATCACATTCAGAAACCCATATATAGAAACACACACACACACACTTTTTTTAAATTACAAAATCAAACCCAGTGTAAAGTCACATGCATTTAGGAATCAGAAGCAAGTGGATCTCTGCGAGTTTGAAGCCAGGCAGGTCTGCATTGCTAGTTCCAGGCCATCTGTGTTTTGAGACACAGCTTTTTGCACTGTGTCTCAAAAAGACTATCAAATAAGACATTTGAATATTTTTATTTTTTAATTAAAATATCATTACATCAGCCTCCCTTTAGTTTCCTCTTTCTACCCTTTCCATAAATCCCCTCTCTGCTCCCTCTCAAATTCATGGCTTCTTTCTTGTTATTATTCTATATGTATAAATGCATAGATGTATGACTATAAGCTTGGGAATCCATTTAGTGTTGCTCATACACATGGGAATGATTTAGAGGGTGACCACTTAGAACTGACTAACAAATTAGGGGCTCATCCATGAGGGTAACTAAGTCCCCCTCCGACAGCAGTCTTTAGCTAGTCTCTGTCTAGGGTGAGACCCCATGGAATTTTCCTCATTTCACAATACCTTCTTCATTGGTATTGTTAGTGTTCGGGTCCTATTTAGACAGCCATAATGTTGAAGTATAGCAGGTAACGCTTCCCTGTCATTTCCAGAAGACCTGATTCCACAGCAGCAGTCTTCCTGTTTCTCTGGCTCTTATTATCTTTTTGCCCTCTCTTCCCAAATGTTCCTTGAGCCTTTTTTTTTTGTTTGTTTGAGAAAGAAACTAGAAATAATAATAATAATAATAATAATAATAATAATAATGAATCCATGACAGGTGTGGTAGTATACAGCTATAATCCCACCACTTGACCAGTGAAGGTAGGAGAATCAGGCATCCTCATACTGAGTTTGAGGCCTCCCTGGGCTACAGGAGATCTAAAAGACCGAGGAGGGTCAGGAAGAGGGAAGGGGGAGAGGAAACTGGAAAACAAAACAGCACATTAAATCCAAAACTATATAGAAACACATATGAATGAGACTAGGAAAACAATATTTAGAAATGATCAGTAAAACTGGAAAACCATTTACTTTGAAGAAAAAAGAACTACCAGGCTGGGGAATGGAAGAGAAATCGTAAGTACCAACCTTTGAGAAATTAAAAGCAGTTGAAGGGGCTACCATGAACAAATGTGTAACAACCAGGCAGACAACGTTCATGACCTCTCTTGCTTTCAAAAACTATAAGGTAGTTAATTGTTCAGTGCAAAAGTGGGATTACTCAGGATGGTAAGATAGCTCAGTGGTTAAGAGCACTGACTGCTCTTCCAGAGGACCTGAGTTCAGTTCCCAGCAACCGGTTACATGGTGGCTCACAGCCATCTATAATGAGATCTGATGTCCTGTTCTGGTGTGTCTGAAGACAGCAACCCTGTACTCATACATAAAATAAATAAATCTTTTTTAACAAGTGGAATTACTCTATGACTGAGCAACTCCATAAAGACTGAGATATGCACAGGCAAGAATGTGCACACCTGTGCTCACAGTAGCTTCATTTATAGGAATCGAAGTGCAAACAGCTCTGATGCCTACCAATTAGAGATATAAAACACATGTATCCATGTAAGAGAATACTTGCCAGTAAAAAGAAATAGGATGGGCATGTTGTTGGATGCCTGTCATGAAGGTAAGTAGTTCAAGGTCATCCTGGGCTACATGAGATCCTGTCTAAAAAAAAGACAAACAAAAAAGAAAAACAAGGAAAGAGATTGTAATATATATCACAAACTGCAGGAAACTCGAAAACACTACGCTGGGTACATGTAGCAAATTAGAAAAAAAGGAAATGCTACATTATTGCATGATACATTGTTACAGTGAGAGGGTGTGGCCATCCTAGTCTGGTGCACAGAGAAGGAGCTGTTGAGTGTTTGTCAAAGACTGGTCTGGGCAGCTGAGGGAGCAGTGCAGATACCTACTGCCAACAACAGGCATCAGGTTTCTTTTGGGTACTGAAAACATTCTAAAGTTAGAGTACAGTGACCTCATGTCGTGTTGCTTACCAGCTAGCTTCACAAATAGCCCTGCTGTGTCTTTGCCATCTTCTCTCCCTGCTTCCTCTGCTTTGATCCTCCCATGCCTTTTGCTCCTCGCTGTCCTGCTTTACAAGCTCAGCCTCAGACACGGCAAACCCCACTATGGCCCCTGTCCTCACATCAGAAGCATCCGGAGCAACATGAGCTAGTGTTTTTCTCTGGGCCCACCAAACCAGTCTAAATGACTCCTGCAGTCTCACCACCAGATGCAGCCCTCTGGAGCAAGGAACACACGTCTTCACTAGGTAGATGGGGAGATATTTAGGTGGTAAAAAATTCTAATCAACTTACATTGTAGCAAAAATTTTTCCAAGAACAAACAGAAGTGTCTGAGATATTGAGGACTTTGAACATCAACTAAATTTTATCCCATCGTCAGGCTAAGCCTGACTGATAACTTAGGTCACACTCTTGGCCAAAAAGTCAATTATCTATTATTTACTTGTTTATGAACTGTATTTGTGTCCATTTTAATGACATTTAAAATTACTTAATAGCAATACTTACATAGATATAGTTTTACTTTAATGAAAACCAGACTAAATTCATCATAGATAAGGTATGTAGGGTTTAATTTAATGTTGTTTTCTATTGGTAAAGGTATTATTGTATTTGCTATAAATAGTATTTATAATATTGGCTATACATATCTGGTTTCTAGCATACTTGTATGTCTCTTCCTACACAGAGTAATAATCCTTTATTGTGGATGATATAACCTACAGAAAGCTGTAACGGCCGTTTCTTTTGTAACGGCCGTCAGGTTCTGCTACTTTGTAAAGGCCGGCCGGTTCTGCTGCTCCGGTCGGCAGGTCAGGGTCTAGCAAGAGAGAGAGTGGGGACGGAGGAAGGGGAAAAAAGGGGCGAGAGACGCAAAAGATAGATACAAGACAGAGTCCGGTGGCGTCTCTTCAAGTCTCTTCTTTATTCTCCTCTCTTCTTACTTCCTACTTCCTACTACTTCCTACCTCTTACTACCTCCTACTTTCTACCTCCTACTCCTCACTCCTCAATAGAAAGGAAATCCGGGTATTTATACCCTTTACCATGTACGTGACTTGCCCTCGTGGACAATCTCAACTGAAGCCACTACGTCACGTGCCTTGTAGCCATGGATACCAGGAGCATCTGGCAGCTGGGGGCACTAAACAGTGTAACAAGATGTTTATCAGAGTGCGCTCAGCTATTGTAGGCTGTTGAAACAAGTCTCTTGTCAGAGTATATGGCTCGAGATGGCTGTAAAGATGATAGCCACTTTCGGCTAAGAGTCGGCTCCCAACAGGTCCCCCTTTTTAAATTTGTTTTCAAAATGGAAGGCTGGGAAAACTTACGGAAACCGTGCCTGCCTTAGGTTGGAACAAAAGACCCCAGCCTCCCTTTCCCGTCTCTGGATACTCAACAGCCATTGGTTGAGCTCCTGTCTTAGGATGGTGAGGCCTCCCAGTTAGGGGCAAGGGTCTTGAAGTGTTCTCTTACCCGTCATTGACTATCCGGCTTAGCGCGTAAGTTAAGGGTTAATCCTCGTCAGTCTTGATGACAGAGGTTTTAGTCCCCCACTTCCAGCCTGTAATAATGGACCTGTATGGGTTTCATTTGTGTAACGTCTATCTGTTGTAGTACAAAAGCCATCAGTTTGTTGAGCAGCATGAACCCGAGAGACAAGAGACTTAGCAATGTCTGAATAGTTAGTGCAAATGCAACACTCTTTTTAAGGGTAGCACATAACTTCTTCTGTTGGAGGAGTAAAAAGTATAAGCCTCTTTTATTCTATAACACTATTTTCTAAATCTAATCTATGTAAGTACAGAACTGATCATAGCTTTGATCTTAACAAAACAAGTAAGAAAATCTCTATTCCTGCCCTAATCAATCTCAAACCTAAAACACAACTATAGTAACTATGCTAATGGATTCTCTCTTGGGTTTAAACAATGTACCACTAAATCATAAATCAGGGAACCAAGAGTCTAATAGAGCCACCCTGGAGGCGTGGGTGGTGATGTCTTCTTCCGCACTGAGAAGAGCCACCCTGGAGGTGCGGGTGGTGATGTCTTCTTCCGCACTGAGAACTTCCCAAGTCAGGTATACTGGTTGATTCGCTCCAGTGAAGCATCTTCATGTTTCCTATAAAGGAAAAATACGCTTCTCAGGGGGTTTCTCCTCCCTGGATTTGTTATTATTGTCTATTTGTTTGATCAGTCTCTCTGGCAGCCATCGTGTGGCATCTGCCGTTTGGGAATATATGCAGACAGAACCTCTTCCCCAGATAAGCACTGGATCTGGCCCATTCCAGGTTCCAGTTAATGGGTCTTTCCAGAGGACTGTTGCAAAATTCTTTTTGGTATTAGGATGCCAGAATCTATCTGCAGAAGATTTTCCTTCAGAATCCAAAGATTTGTGATTAGTAGGAATCAATGGAAGTAACAATAGTTGAGCTATCCTCCTTCCTGTAGGAATAGTGACTATATTCTGTATTGCCTTGGCCATTACCTTAATCTCACCTTGATAATCATTGTCTATAACTCCAGGAAAAATTTGTAGTTCTTGTATAGTAGCACTGCTTCTCCCCACTATCAGGCCAAACACATTTGGATAGAGTGGTCCAAACACTCCAGTGGGTAAGGCCTGAGGTCCCATTTCTGGGGTTAATACTGTGTGGGTGGCAGAACTGAGGTCCAGTCCTGCACTTCCTGGTGTTGCTCGACTAAGTTCTGAAAGGGGTTGTTGTTTGTTGGTATGAAACTGACTGCCCCATAAGCCTGTTTTGGCTTGTATTGGTTCGGGGCCTGGGGCTGGCCCCTGTTCCCGTTTCCCTGATTATAGGAAAGGGTGTTTCCTTGTGCATCTGTCTTGGACCTACATTCATTAGCCCAATGCCTTCCACGTTTGCAACGTGGGCATAGCCCAGGCTGTTTTCTGGGATGTCTGTGGGTTAACTCATTTTCTGCTTTGCAATATTTTGAAAAGTGTCCAGGCTTGCCACATTTAAAACAGGCCTTTTTGTCTCTACTTGCCAAAAAGTCTCTTACTGATTGTCCTTGCATGGCGGCTGCCATAGCTAAGCCCTGTTGGTAGGAGGGCCCTATATCAGAACAGAGTCTGATATACCCAGTAAGATCTGTCTTTTTCCTATAGGGTCTAATGGCTGCTTGGCAGGCAGAATTGGCATTTTCATATGCAAGTTGTTTCACATAATCTATACCTGCCTCTACATTACCAAAAATCCTCCCTGCTGTTGTCATTAATCGATGAACAAAATCAGAAAATCGTTCATCAGGCCCTTGTCTGACAGAGGTCAAAGATGCACCAGGGTCTCCCTTTACTGGGAGTTTGCGCCAAGCCTTCGTGGCCGCATTTTGAATTTGAGCGAATAAGCCTGGGTCATATTGCATCTGGTTATCACTAGAAGCAAATTGCCCTTCTCCTACTAAGGCATCAAAGGACCAACCATTACCTGCCTGAATGTTTCTCCTAGCTGTCTCTTTACAATTCTCATGATACTCTGATTTCCAAATAAGATGGTCACCACCGCTAAGAACTGCTCTCACTAGAGTATCCCAATCACCAGGAGTCAGCCACTCCTCTGCAACAGATTCTAATATTGCAAGAGTAAAGGGAGCCGTGGCACCGTATTGTGACACTGAATTTTTTAATTCTTTAATAATTTGAAAGTTAAACCCTGTGTGATGTCTCCACGCAACTCCTTGAGCATCTCTAGTCTCTGATACAGGGAAAACCTTAACCTCTCTCTCCTCTGGCTGATCTGTGGCTGAACTGAAACCAGAGGACAGGGGCTGTCTTTGGACTCCAGGTTGAGGAACTCGAGGACCTGAGGAATTTTCCTTGCCCTCTCGAGACCTCTTCCCTGTCTTTAATTTTTGTATCTGATTAATTAAGTCCTGATACTCTTCCTCTAACTCTATTTGTTGTTTAAGGAGAGAAATTTGTTGTTTAAGAAAAGAAATTTTCCTGCAACTCCTTTCTGTGATCTTCGACCACCATCTCCATAGCAGGAGCATCTGGAGGTGGAGGAGCACAGGGAGGGGGCCTTCGGGAAGAAGGCCATTCAGGATCAAAATATTTGGCTGCCTCTTCCTCTAGGTCAGCACAATCTGGCTCTGACAAATTGATTACTTCAACCTTTGGTCCTATTTTGGATTCTATGTGTTTCTTTTTCTTTTGGGCATGAAAGGCAACATTTAAACAGCGAAACAAAAGCAGACAATTGATACACGTAAACAGCAAGCAACAGAACAAAACCACAGAGTTGAGTTCAGGCTGACTTATTTCTTTCCCCATTATTACTATGACTTACTGGTCTCCACACGGCAGTTTCCTGCGGCAATCACCTCTGTTTCACCTCTGAATTTTCAGTCGATCCTTCTTCCAGTAAGGTCCCTCACTGGGTCTCTGGTTCTTGCTGCCCCACGTTGGGCGCCACTTTGTAACGGCCGTTTCTTTTGTAACGGCCGTCAGGTTCTGCTACTTTGTAAAGGCCGGCCGGTTCTGCTGCTCCAGTCGGCAGGTCAGGGTCTAGCAAGAGAGAGAGTGGGGACGGAGGAAGGGGAAAAAAGGGGCGAGAGACGCAAAAGATAGATACAAGACAGAGTCCGGTGGCGTCTCTTCAAGTCTCTTCTTTATTCTCCTCTCTTCTTACTTCCTACTTCCTACTACTTCCTACCTCTTACTACCTCCTACTTTCTACCTCCTACTCCTCACTCCTCAATAGAAAGGAAATCCGGGTATTTATACCCTTTACCACGTGACTTGCCCTCGTGGACAATCTCAACTGAAGCCACTACGTCACGTGCCTTGTAGCCATGGATACCAGGAGCACCTGGCAGCTGGGGGCACTAAACAGTGTAACAAGATGTTTATCAGAGTGCACTCAGCTATTGTAGGCTGTTGAAACAAGTCTCTTGTCAGAGTATATGGCTCGAGATGGCTGTAAAGATGATAGCCACTTTCGGCTAAGAGTCGGCTCCCAACAGAAAGCCGTCTTGAGAGTTCACTTGGCAGGGAAAGGAAATATGGACCAACTGATGGCACTGTAAGGGAAATCTCAGGAAGTTGTCTCACCAGAATTGTCATCCCCTTTATAATGTAGCACCTGTGTGTCACTGGGAAATTTCCAGTTTGAGATACAGTTCAGTTTATGTGGCTAGTGCATTCTTTAACTGGGTACCAATAAAGAAACCATTGAAACCTATCTCTATCTCATTTCCCATTTCCCCAAAAGACTGATATTTGTGTTTGATAGCCGTAAGATCAAGTAAAGGCTGCAAAGATGGCTCAGAGGTTAAGAACACTTGCTGTTCTTCTCAGGGGACATGGGTTGAGTCCCCAGCACCCTCATAGTGATTGTCTGTAAATCCAATTTCAGGGGATCTGATAACCTCTTTAGACATCTGTGGGCACCAAGCATGTATGTGGTATGTATACACAAATACAGGTAAAACACTCATATAGATAAATACATCTATAAGAAATTTCTCCATAACCCTCGAAACAGATCCCTTAGGGTCTCATCCCACTCTAACACATTTTAATAACTTTAGAGGGTGTGGCTGGGGTGTGGCTCACAGCAGTCCTGAGGATTTGAATCTGACCATTAGCATCACAAAAATAACCAATCAATTAAACAAACAGAACATGTACTATAATCCTGTGCTTCCTTGTTTTTATGTGTAAAATGAGAATAGTAATTACCTGTCACAGTTAGTGGTACTGAGAAGAGTAATTGGTATATTAGGTGAAGTAACTAGAACCAGGCACTGCACTCTGGCCTTAAATAGAGCAATTCTGGCTCAGCATCCACAACACTGGTAGTCCAAAAATGTGTCGTGTGCCTATCTACGACTATCTCTTTAAATCAAGCAGAGGATGCCACTGTGCCTGAGGTTGTAATTTTGTAACTGGCACTCCTACATCTTTGCTATCACACATTTTGAAGACCTTCACCATGCCTTCTCTTACATGTCTGACTATTTCTTTGAGAAAAAAAAGTGTTAACTGAAGTTCAAGGAGAGTAAAAGAACAAATCTAGGCTAAGATATCAGATGTAGAGTCCCTTAAATTTTCTCTGTTGCCAACTAGTTATGATCTTAGGTAATTTATACCCTCCAGGTTCTATATATGGAAACAGAGGGTATAAGTGCTCTCTCTCGCTCTCTCTCTCTCTCTCTCTCACGCTCTCGAGCGCTCTCTGCCTGTCTCTGTCTCTCTGTGTCTGTCTATCTCTCTGTGTCTGTCTCTCAGCCTTTCTGTCTGTCTCTGTCTGTCTCTGTCTGTCTCTGTCTCTGTCTCTCTCTCTCCCTCCTAGCTCGAATTTTCTCTTCAATAAATATGTTATACTTCCTGCCCCTAGAGGCCTTGCAGGTGTGGCTGCTGTGTCACATGTGCAGCAGTAGGTGGCAGAGAGGAGAGAGGCTATGTCTACGCTCAGTGTTCTGACCTACGAACAGCTGAATTATCAGTAGCCTAACATTCCTTGAAAAAAGCGAGCCTGAGATACCCACCAGTCTAGTGCCAGGGGGCCTGGACAGGGAGCTAGCCTGAGACAACCACCAGTCCAGTGCCAGGCAGACCCAGATGGGCTCCAAGGATAGGGAGCAAGCTGAAGACTAGAAGAACCCCGCCTGGGACAGCGGGCCCCAGGTGAGAGTGAGACCAAGAAGCATCTTTCAGCCAGGCCAGACAAGGAGCAAGCCTGAGACAACCACCAGACTGGTGCCATAGGGCTCAGACCAGTCAGAGAGCTACCCTGAGATAACCACCAGTCCAGCATCAGGTAGGCCTAGAGAGGTAGAGCATGCCTGAGATTACCCGGGTAGATACTGCCCGGGTGCCATAGTGTACCAGTGGGGCATAGCATTTCTGAAACAACTCCTGAGATGACCCCAGACACTCAGAAACTCTGGGCGCCACTAAGAGGAGCAAGAAAGTGGTAGAGAAATAGAAGGGAAAGAGAACCAGAAGGATGTGTGTGCAATGAAGAGAGGCAGAACTGGAGACTTGAGGGTAGTAAGGAACAGGCTGATGTGAGGAGCCAGTGATGACACCTGGTGGGATCCTGGCCTGTGCTGCCTCCTGGGGTCATGTCTGGGTTTGTGGTACTGCAACAGCAGGGGTCTGTTAACACCAAAGGCCAGGCAGACATCCTAAGTCTAGGCGCTGCCCAGGGACATGTTGAAGTCTGAGGGTGATGCAGAACTGGCCCCACCCTCATCTGGGCATCATGAGAGAGCTGGCCCTGGAGGCATAAGAGCAGAAGAGCTGATCCCACCCCTAGTCAGCTGCAGTACTCTGGAGATTCGGGACCTACACATGACAGGAATTGTTGGTGAGCTGACCCCAAGGACATAAGCATGGGAGATCTGACCCTACCACTCATCTCCTCTGAGGTGGCATAGACGAGGGAGAGATGGCCTTCTCCTCCCTTACCACCTTCAGCAGGCAGAAGAGCTGGCCCTGGTGTGGGAGTTACAGATGAGCCAGCCTGAGGATGTGAATGCAGAGAAGCCCTGCCTCTTGCCTGCTGGGTGATGGCACAGATGAGGGAGACCTTCCTCCCCTCCTCATTCCTCACCATCTACAGTAGGCGGGAAAGCTGGCTCTGGAGTCATGAGGGTGAGAGAACTGGCCTCCCTCAAGCTGTAACACTTGGAAGAGAGGGCCCTGCACCTTGTCTGGGCAGCAGGGTAGAGCTGGCCCTGGTTTCAGGGAATGCTGGCAAATTAGGCTTGTGAGTGAAAGTAGGAGAGCCATTGGGCTGACTGACCATATCCAGAGCTTTGAGTTGGCACAGCCCAACACCTACGCTATGGATGAATTGCTGGAGTACATGAAGGGGCCAGTCCTACAGATCCAAGACTACAGGATCTCCAAGACACAGAGCAACAACAGGATAGCTGAGAAGAGTCCCAGTGAGCATCCAGTATTGATAGAGCAACAGAAGCCAGAGAGGCCTTATACCAGATGAATGACTCAAGTCAATGAACGTTTGCAAGCAAATAAGTGTAGACAAAAGGATATACTGTGGGACACACTATGACACACTACAGCTACCACAATGAGAACTTTTTCCCTCTTGTTGAGGGGGAGATTTCAAAGGTGGATGAGTGGGTGAGTAGGATTGGGGTACTTGATGAGAGATTCACAAAGAACCAGTAAAACATTTCAAAACATGATAGATGCTTCTTTCTTCTTTTTAAGAATTTAGTTTTATTTTTATGAATGTTTTGCCTCTGTGTGTGTGTGTGTTTGTGTGTGTGTGGTGTGTGTGTTTATGTATGTGTGTGGAACCTGGAGTTGCAGATGGTTGTGAGCTGCCATGTGGGTACTGGGACCCAAACCCGAGTCTTCTGCAAGAGCACCCAGTGCTCTTAACTGAGGAGCCATCTCCCTAACCCCATGTTTTTATTTCATTTAAACCTCAAAATCAAGGTCTGTGTCAAACAAACTAATCAGACGGCATGACTGTTGAGCCAAGAACATGCTAAAATGCATTTTCATCACAAATTGAAGGACATATAATTGACTTTCTTTTGAAAAAAATACACTGGTTTTCTGGCTTAGTGGTTCAGGGCACTGGATGCTCTTGCAAAAGATTCAGGTTCACTTCCCAGCACCCACAGCGCAGCTCTCAACCGTTTGTAATTCCAGTTTCATGGGAAATGACACTTTCTTCTTATCTTTACAGACAACAGGTACCCTTGTGGTACACTGTCATACATGCAGGCAAAACACCCATACAGATAAAATAACTTTAAAAATCAATTTAATAAATTTATACCAATACTAGTCCAATTCTCATTGGAAAATTTGTTCTGGTTTTACCCCAGAACATCTCTGTGAAATCAGAGTTATCACCGAATGAAATTTATCACAGACAAGCAAAGCACTAGACTCGGAAAAGTGACCATAAGCAACAAGCCAATTATAATTTTTAAACACTTTCTCAAAAAAAGATTTATCTTTATTTGAAATGTATGAGTGTTTTTCTGCATATATATCATGAGAAAAGTGACTTCAGAGGCCAGAAGGGGACACACATTCTCCTGGGGCTGGAGTCACAGGAGGCTGTGAACAGCCCTGAGGATGTTGAGGCCTGATCTCTCATCCTCCTCGAGAGTAACAAGGGCTCTTACCTGCTGAGCCATCTCTCCAGCTGCTTTTAAGACAGTTAATTATCTCAAGAAAACAGGCAAGAGTTTACATATGGGAAAAAATGTTTAGTGGGAAAATAAGGGAAAAATTAAATATAAAATAAAAAGTGTCCCAAAATTTGACCCAAAGCAAAAGTTAAAAGAGGCTTTCCAGAGAAATAAAAGATGGGTGTGGAAGCTTGGTACAAAGGCATAAATGAAAGCCACACAGAATAACTACATAAGCAGTCAGTGGAAGGGCAGGAGGTGTCGTCACCTGACAGGGCACTTGGTCCATGTGGGAAATAGCCTAGCTCAATTCCCAGCACCATAGCTCCACCTGAAAAAAACAAGAGGAGTAAACTAGAGCCAGAGATATCAAAATATGTATCATGAAGAGCAAAACAAGAAAGCTGTTCTCCGTTAAAGAAACCTCAAATGAATAAATGCACAGGCCTTGCTGGAACCGCGGACTGTAATAATTTTGTGATTTGGGAAGAATTGGGGAAATTTGGGTGTAGATTATAGATACTGCATTGCTACACTTTCTAAGAATAATAAATAACAGTATTGTGGTTATGCATATTATATACCTAATATATATATTAGATAAATAGGCAGTATTGCTTAATGATATAAGTGGTGTTAAAGGAACAGTAAAGTCCTAGGATGTTTGAGGTCACTGTCAACTAACTGAGAAAGAAATCATATTGTAATAAAAGACAAAGTGGGTCAATCCAAATATTGATAACTGATGATGTTAGTGATGTAAATTCATAAGCAACATTGTACTAGTCTTGGCATGTAGCTGTAAGTTTGAAGTTTTAAAACTAAAATTTTAAGACTGGACGAATGATCTGGTAGTTAAGAATGTTTCTGCTCTTCCAGGGGACTGGAGTGTGGTTCTCAGCACCTATAACACTAGCTCTGGAGGATCCAATGTCCTCGTCTGGCCTCTTCTGGCACATACATACATGTGGCATGCATTTACACACACACACACACACATACACACACTCCACATAACATACCTTTTAAAAAAAACTGAGTAAACTTTCCCAAAGTGAAACCTCTCACAAGGAATGGCAGCACGGTCCTGAAGTCCCAGCACTCAGAACATTGAGACTGGAGAATGCGAGTTCCTAGGCAGTCACAAAGTGAGACTCTGTCCCACAACAAAATACATATATATATATATATATATATATATATATATATATATATATATATATATATTCATATAAGATTTCACTAGCCGGGCGGTGGTGGCACACGCCTTTAATCCCAGCACTTGGGAGGCAGAGGCAGGCGGATTTCTGAGTTCTAGAGTTCGAGGCTAGCCTGGTCTACAGAGTGAGTTCCAGGATAGCCAGGACTACACGGAAAAACCCTGTCTCGAAAAACCAAAAAAAAAAAAAGATTTCACTAAGTAAATTGTGCTAGGCATGGTGTATATGCCTTTAATTCCAGCACTCAGGAAGCAGAAGCAGGTGGATCTATATATTCAAGGCCACCGTGGTCTTAATAGCAAGTTTGGGCCAGCCATGGGTATAGGGTGAGATTCTGTTTCAAACAAACAATAAATAAGGTGTTTACAGGCAAAACATTAAAATCTCCAACTATGTGGCACACTGTTTTCAGAAATGCTCAACATTTGTCCATCCTCCTTCAACAGAGAGAAGAAAGATGCATCTTTTTAAAAACCCTATACTAATTATTGATGGATTCCACAAATAAGAACATGAGCTCTTTGGAGGTTCCTGGTATTCTTCTAATCAGAACCACAGGGTTCCTCTCCTGTGAGTGTGGACAGGAGCAGTTACACTGTGGTATCTATTGGGTAACACTGAGAGTCAAAAATAGGAAGCTCTATATGCAAATTAAACTTGTGGTTTAAAAAAAGAAAAAAAAAGAAAAGAAAAAGTTAAACTTTTTTTTTCAAGTAAGCTAGCCCCTGGGGTGGGGGGCGGAATTTCTTTCCTCAATTGAGGCAGCTGTGTGATTTCTTGAGGGGAAAAGCAAGCAGGAGATAATGTGAGGACAGATACAGTCATTTGCATTGTGTATCTTAGGCAGATAAGGTGGAGAATCGCCTGGTGGGTAGGTAGGAGTCTGTCTCTAAAGAGAAGTAAGGTGTGTGCTTCTCCAATAGTCTAAAAGGTGTAAAGCCATTTTGTATTATGATTGTTAGCACACTGGGTAATGGGTTTCACTGTGAGATTTTCACTCATGGGCACAGTATGTTTGCTCAACCCCTTACCTTCCCTCTCCTCCTTCTTCCATACTCCACTGTCCTCTGGCTCCTACATTGTCCCCTTCACCCTAAATAGTCCTCTTTCTGCCTTCGTGTCTTTCAGATGTGTATGTTTTTTGAAAGGTCTTTGTCATGGGGGAGCATGTCTGTTTCTCACCCCTCCCCCACAACCTCTACTTCTCACCTCCCTCTCCCTAAGTCATCCTCCACCCACACAGTCCCCCTCAGCTTTCTTTTCTTTTTCTTTTTTTTTTTTTTGAGACAGGGTTTCTCTTTATAGTCCGGGCTGTCCTGGAACTCACTCTGTAGACCAGATGTTTGTTTTTCAAGACAGGGTTTCTCTGTGTAGCCCTGGCTGTCCTGGAACTCACTCTGTAGACCAGGCTGGCCTCGAACTCAGAAATCCGCCTGCCTCTGCCTCCCAAGTGCTGGGACTAAAGGTGTGCGCCACCACCGCCCGGCTCCCCCTCAGCTTTCATATCACATACATTTGGGGGGATGGAAACCTTCAAAGGGAGCCTTCCCCCAAAGGAAAGAATTTCTGTTCATGAGAAATCATTTACTATTACATCACGTTTAAAATGGTAATGGATGCTGGTTAACAATAATAAAACAAATAGTAAGGCTAGGGTCCATCATTTGACTCAGAAAGTAACGGGGATGGCAAGCTACATGGTCAGAAGCGAGAGGAAAGGAGGAAGGAAGAAAGGGAGGAGAAGCTCTGTACAATGACAGTCATTCCAGGCCGCTTACTGCAACAGGAAGAAAATGCTCAATAATAAGGAAATGTTTATTATTGTTGCTGTCTGCAAACCAATGTTAAACATATGCAGTCCTTTTCAAACTCCCACACTGTGTAGAAAGAGAAGATGCCATGTGAGCCACAGCTAGACTTTGCCTCTGCCTTGGGAAGGTTAAGTACAGGAGAAGGTGAACTGTTGGCTTGTGACTCACTGTAACGGTAGTTACAGCCAGAAAGAGTTGTTGGTAAACAGTTGGACGCTGTGCAGCAAAATTTACCAAACTAAATATAACTTTTGAAGTGTCAAACACAAGATTTTCTCTTTACCTCTCTTTCATATTAACTGCAGTAAAATTACATCAGCCCTCAGTTTCATCTGGTGGTACAGAAACATCTTTTCGAGGAATGACAAGAAGCTTCGAGATTACAAAAACTGCTTACGACAATTTGATGCAAGCAGTTATTTTTGGCCTGTGTCTTTATAATGCTTCCATTTATAGTTGTCCTTTAAAAAAAGATGAGTTTTAGAAGAGCAGCATTTTACAGTGGGGCGTAAAATGAGGGCTGGAGCATTATGTAAATTTGAGGTAGAATCTCTCGCATCTTGTAGTTGTGGGGATCCCGTGTTGAATTTCTTAGTAACTCTCTGTACCTTTGACTCCCCATATGCAAATGAACACAAGAAGCATGCCTGCTCTCTGAAGCATGTCTGCTCTCTGAAGCATGCCTCTTCTTTGGATTAGCATGAAGATTAGATGAGTGTGTGTGACGTGAGGGCAGTCACACAGGTGACCATCGGGGACCATTGCTGTCTCTCTTCTCTAGTCTTTATTTTTCAGTACTAAGGATGGTGCTATGGGCTTTGCATATGCAGGCATGCTCTCTAGACACTTTGCATAATGTCTATAGACACTGAACTGCAACCATATCTCAGTTCTCTCTAATCTGCCACTTTATACAACAAGAGGTTGGCTCTAGACGTGGCCAAATTAAGACACATCTTTTTTTTTTTTTTTTTTTTTTTTTGGTTTTTTGAGACAGGGTTTCTCTGTATAGCCCTGGCTGTCCTGGAACTCACTCTGTAGACCAGGCTGGGCTCGAACTCAGAAATCCACCTGCCTCTGCCTCCCAAGTGCTGGGATTAAAGGCATGCGCCACCACTGCCCGGCCAAGACATCATATCTTTTTATGTTGTAGAATTTGGTTTTCAATTTAGACTTATTTCTGTATAATCAGAGAATTCATTGAGTAACATACCTTGAAAACACCTTTAATGTCTAGTTTGATCTATGTATAATATAGCATGTTAAGCAACATTAAACAATAGAGTTGTGGAAATTTTTCCAGAAAAACCATGCAAGCTTATAACAAGATATATCCTATTGTGAGTCCCATCGACCACACAGGATTGAAGCAAGGTTGAAGATTACATGTATAGCCTTTTCAAGATGTCTCAGCAGGTTAAAGCTTGGCTGCTCTTGCAGAGGATCAGGGTTCTGCTCCCAGCACCCCATGGCAGCGCCCAATCTGTAACTCCACTTTCCAGGAGACCTGAGGCCCTCTTCTGACCAGACATGAGTGTGGTGCATACATACCTGCAGGAAAACACGTCCACACATAAAAATAAGATAAAATTTTTTAAAAACTGAAAAAGATATCACTTCCTTAGCATCCCCTACTCACTCTCAAATTTGGGAGTTGGAGAGATAGCTCAGTGGTTAAGAGCACTGGCTGTTCTCTCTTCCAGAGAATCCAGATTCAATTACCAGCACCCACATGGTAATTAACAAGCATCTCTAACCTGGGTTCCAAAATTCAAATTTGGGCTCCCCCAAGGGACTTTAGACATTCCAAGTGATTATTTTTCTTTGCTTTTATATAGAAGCTGATTGTATAATCATTAATACTAATCCAAAATTTTCAGAGGCATCGGTTTAACTTTCTAATGTAGACATGATCAGATGAGGAAGTGGAGTTGAACAAGATCAGGAAGTTGAAGGTAAGAAAAAATCTCTTCAGAATAAGCAGAAAAAAATTCAGAAAGGAAAAACCAGTATAAAGATGGTAGTCGAGTTTTACTAGCCAAGTAACCATGGGCATTTGTGATAAAGAGGTCTATAGTCAGACCCAGTGTGATCCCAGGAGGTCCCATTTGTCTTCAATTAGCTTACACATCAGGTCATTTAGGAAAAGCTATTCAGGGCTGGAATGAAGGCTCACCACTTAAAAATGCTTGCTGGCCTTCCAGAGTGCCTGGGCTCAGCACTGATCGCAACTATCAATAACTCCAGGTACATAGAATCTGATACCTTTTTTTGCTATCTGCAAGCGCCAGGCACACACATGGTGCATAGACATAGATGCAGGCAAAATACTCATACACCTAAAATAAAAATAAATCTAAAACGATGCTTTAAAAAGAAATGAACAAATAAACCTAGTTGCCTAATTAAACTAATAAATACTACAAAATCAGGTCATGACAAAGAACCATTGTTTTCTTTCCTGTTTGTGGTTTCCGCTGCTGTTGTTATTTTGATTTTAGTTTGTTTGTTTTGTTTTTAAAGACATGGTTTCTCTGTGTAGCCTTGCCTGACCTGGAACTCACTCTGTAGACCAAGCTAGCCTTGAACTCACAGAGATTCGCCTATCTCTGCCTCCCAGGCAAAACACAGTTCTTAATGAGCTCCCTGGTCTTTAAAAAGTTCATTATGGCAAGTATAATTTTGGTTCTCATTTGTTCCAACAATTGTAGTAAAGGTCTTGAACTGTTGACACTTAACTAAAAGAAGAGATTGACAGTCACCTTTGAAACACATGATAGCCTCCCCTCCCCTTTCCCTCCCTCCCTCCTTCCCTCCCTCCCTTCCTCCCTCCCTCCCTTCTCCCCTCCTTCCCTCCCTCCCTCCCTCCCTTCCTCCCTCCCTCCCTCCCTTCTCCCCTCCTTCCCTCCCTCTTTCCCTCTTCCCTCCCTCCCTCCCTCCCTTCTTCCCTCCCTCCTTCTCATATGCTGAGGATGAAACCCATTCCTTCTGCATGCTTGACAAGTCTCTACAACTAGCTAAAACCCAGAATGCCCTGGATCTTATTTCTCACCATTTACCAAGGTCATTTTTCTTACCTGGGTCACTTCTCTCTAGTTCTTACATGAGCCTCTCTCTCTTTTTTTTCCTGACCTTCTTCCAACCCTATCAGTCTCTACCAAGCACCCAGGCCTTGTGTTGTGGTCATTCTGTGTACAGTCCCTTTTCTAGAAAAAAAGTTTTCATTCCTGAAAGATCTGACATGAGTAATTGGACTCAGAAAAGTGACATCTGTAACTCACAGTCTTGAACACACGTCCCTTCTATTTTACTTAACACCACTGATGGAGGAAGGGACCCAAATGACTTTTACTTCTTCTGTTGTATTGTTGTATTAAAGCGTTATTTTATTATCTACTTATTTACTTGTGGGTACAGAGAATAGAACTCGGTCCTGATGTGCACTTAGAAAGCTCTTTACACATGGCCGACATCCCCAGCCCATGAGCAGCTTCACAGGGGCTGGAGAGATGGTTTGGAGATTAAGAGCATTGGATGCTCCTCCAGAGGATTCAGCTTCAATTCCCAGCAACCACACATTGGTTCACAACCACCTGTAACTCTCATCCCCAAGGATCTAACACCATTTTCTGGCATCCACAGGTACCAGGAGTGAATGTGGTGCACAAACATACCTGCAAGCAAAGCATCCATACATGTAAAATTAATTAAACTAATGAATTAGCTAATTAAGTAAAAATTTTAAATCTTTCCCAATTACCTCCTCTGTATTCAGTGTGTTTGTGGAGGCAGAGTGTAATGTGTATATGATGTTTGGGCATATATGTGTATACATTCATGTGTGTGAGTGCAAGGCACATGCATGCCACAGAGTTTGTGATGGAGTCAGAGGACAACTTTCAGAAATTAGTTCTCTCCTCCCACCAAAGTTCCAGAATTGAACTGGTACTCAGGTTTGCATTGCAAGCTAAGCCATCTCACTAGCAAACTGTTGAAGAAAGTTAAAGTTCTATTTATCTCTGACAAACAAATGAATCACAATTTAATTTATTTATAAGTCTCTAATCACTTTTTTTCAGAAAACAGAAATGAATGTTCTGGTGAGCTAAGTAAGGAGACCGGTTATTATGGACACAGATGACTGAACAAGCAGAAACAAATGAACAAAAAGTAGGTTGGCAAGATGGCTCAGTAGGCCAGGGTACTTGCTGAGTCAAGCACAGAATCCAAATGGTGGAAAGAGAAATCCTGCTGCTGCTAGGTGTTCTGTGACTTCCGTAGGTGAATGTCATTATGTGCACACATATACAAACACACATAAATGCTAAGTAGGTAGATGATAAATTGATACATATATACATTGATAGATAGATAGATGATAGATAGATAGATAGATAGATACACACATACATACATGCATACATACATAGATACATAGATATATACATACACAAATTAATAGATACATACATATATATATACATAACTACATACATAGTGATAGATAGATAGACAGATAGATAGATAGATACAGAGGAACAGAGATACAGAAATAAATACATAAATGACAGATAATATGAAAAATTTTAAGTTGACTTTTCAAAGTTACTTTCCTTCTAAAAGAAGAACCAACAAATGTATTAATAAAAATAATAGATTAGTGTTAATAGACTATTATATTAATAGATTATTAATAGTAATAATAGACTAATAGCATCAGCCTGTTTTAGGTTTGATAGCTGTTCTTCAATTTGTCTGCTTGTCTGTTTTAGTTTTCTGTTTGTTTTTAAGGAAGAAGAGCTTCACTACACGCCAACTGAAGCTGACTTCCTTGGGAAACATGGCTGCTGTTTCTCTGAATCCTGATCTCTCAGGTCAGATGAACAGTGTGGCTTCAGCCTGATGGCAGGGAACTTTAATATGAATGACACCAGTTTGGTATCCAGTATCTTAGTCTTTGGCCTATTTATTTATTTATTTATTTATTTATTTATTTATTTATTTAATGTGATTACACTGTGAGTGTCTTCAGACACACCAAAAGATGAAGTCAGATCCTCTTACAGATGGTTGTGAGCCACCATGAGGTTGCTGAGATTTGAATTCAGGACCACCTCTGGAAGAGCAGTCAGTGCTCTAACCACTGAGCCATCTCTCCAGCCCCATCTTTTTGTCATTTTTTATTTAGCAAATCCCTCTTGAGAATCTATCATGATGTAAGCTGACCTTTGCCAAAGTGTATAGTGACTGCCATAAAATTCTGATGCAGAGGACACTGAAAAAAAAAAAGCCTCTTTTTCTCCAGAACCTGCTCTCTTGGGATCTTCTGTCATGATATTTCAAATATACAAAGCTAGAAGGCCACACGGGACGAGTGGTGACATTAAGATGTCTTCCTAATTATGCCACACCTCACCAAGAGATAAAGTGTTTTTACTTTCCTTAAATCTAGACTGACTGTGTCAGAGACTCTGTAGATTGGGACGAAAAGTGACTGATAAGTAAGGTTGGACCTTCAGCAGTCTCTGAATACTCCCCCCCCCACCTCCCACCCACGTCCAAATGAAGAAGTGCACCGACAGGTAAAAAGTACACTCAGAATGCACAGAGGAAGCCATGTCTGCCCTATTTGGCAGAGAATTTCTGGGAGAATGTCTTGCCCTCTCCATGTGGGAACACAAAGGTGCCACATGTGACGGAAGAGTTCTTGAAACTTCTATCCTATAAATGTCAACAAGCGAATGATGCCAGCGAGGGCCAGGGAAAGCAGGACCTTGCTTAACTGAACTAGCTAAATTGTACCTGGTTCCTGATGCACAGAGCCATGAGGAAGCAGAATGGTTGTTTGAAAGCACCATGTTTTGAGGTGATTTGTCATGCAGGAGTAGCTAACCAGATGACAGGTGGGCCGTTGCTTTCTCCTCCATTGCCCATGCGGTCTCTCTACTATGGGATCTGTCTTTCTTGACTAGCTCTTCCTCCTCATCTTGCCTTTACTAAAACATTCTCCCAGAAATTCTCTGCCAAAATTCTGGAAAGAAGACTAACTGGATTAACTCATTGTTGTCTGTTCTGAACATTTTGTAATTCAACCCTCTTCATCGAATTAAACAATTGTCCAGTTAAAATTGCTTGTTAAAAGACAGACACTTTCTGTACATATGAAACTTCAGAGCAGGTGCATATACTTTAACATGTCCATCGAAAGACTCCAGCGGGATCTAGCTAGATCTGTGTTTTAATACTAAAAAGCACAAGAAGGCCTGAGGTCTAAAGATACATGTTAGAGTCCAGGTCCTAGAAATGAGAACTGGGTTGAAAGATTGAAAGATAGTGGAATGTAATGTTTCTCAATTTTGTCTAGAGCAAATCTGACTCAGGTCCAGGTGCTGGCTTTTTAGGGATGGAGATTAGGTACATGTATAGGACAGGCCATAATCCTAGCTGCACTAGAGGCTGATGAAAGAGAACCACGAGTTTAGGACCAGTATGCTTAACTTAGTGAGATCCTGTTTCAAAAAGAGTGATTTTTTTTTATTGCTTTATTCAATCCAAGGATGTAGTTCACTGGTAGAGTGTTTTTCTGGCATGTGTGAAGCCCTTGGTTCGATTCCTTGTATTATAAAAGGGATAAATATTTAATGAATATAAGTATTTAGGGCTAGCTTTTTGGTAAAGCTTTGCCTAGCACACAGAAGACCCGGGGTTTGATTCTCAGCACTACAGAGAAAAGAAAGGTGAAAAGGAAGGGAGGGAG
>NW_021621323.1:8384651-8385373 GCF_004785775.1 Grammomys surdaster
GGGAAAGAAAGAAAAGGAAAAAAGGCGATGTCAGGCATAGTGCTTCATGCCTGTAATTCAAACAGCTAAATACTGGAGGCAGGATAGTCACAAGTTCAAGGTCAACCTCAGCTACATAGTGACTTACATATCTGCCTGGGCTACAGGAGATCCAATGTTTGTTTGGTTGGTTGGTTCGTTGATTGACTGGTTGTTTGATTGGTTGGTTGGTTGGTTGTTTGGTTGGTTGGTTGGTTGGTTGGTCGTTTAGTTGCTTGGTTGTTTGTTTGGTTGTTTGGTTGTTTGGTTATTTAGTTGATTGGTTGGTTGGTTGGTTGGTTGGTTGGTTGGTTGGTTGAGATAGAGTATCATATGTAACCCTGGCTGGCTAGAAATCCTCTGTAGACTACCAGGCTGGCCTCTAACTCAGTGGTTCACCCACCTCTGCCTCCTGAATACTAGGATTGAAAGAGTGCACCAACAAGACCCTGTCTTTAAAGGGGAGAAAGGAGACGGAAAAAGTGTAGGTGAGAGGACAGGAAACAGAAGGAGGCGAGCAGACAAGTAAGAAAGAGATACAGATGGATTTAAGAAGCTCATGCATGCCTGCAAGTCTCACTCTAGGAGGTGGTGGTGGGGGAAGACGAGGAGCATGAAGTAGGTTTAGGATGCATAGCATGCCTCAAGCAGCCCAGACTCTCTCTCTCTCTCTCTCTCTCTCTCTCTCTCTCTCTCTCTCTCTC
>NW_021621323.1:8385383-8407250 GCF_004785775.1 Grammomys surdaster
CTCTCTCTCTCTCTCTCTCTCTCTCTCTCTCTCTCTCTCTCTCTCTCTCTCAATCTCTCTCTCTCTCCACCCCCGTCTGTGTGTGTGTGTGTGTGTGTGTGTGTGTGAAGATCAAGATCCTGTCTCAAACTCAAAAGTAGTAAAAATACGTATGAATATTACAAATATATAACAATATGACATCACAGACCAGGTGACACTGTGGTTAACAGCAAGGTTCATGGGCAAAGCACATGCTGGGTACAGCCTGGCAAGAATCCAAGCACAGCTAGCATTGAATTCTAATTCATGGAATATTGATTTTTCCCTTCAGGATTTGTGCCTGTGAGTGTGTGTGCGCACACACACACACACACACTTTTTGTTTTGTTTTGCTTCGTATTGGTATTCTTTTGGTCTTCTTGATTTTATTTTTGTCTTTACTTTGTTTTGACCTTCAGTTTTTGTCTTTCTGCTGTTTTCCTTTTTGAGTAAAGAGAGACCCTGACTTTGAATGGGTGGGAAGGTGTGGAGGATTGTCGATGTAATAGGAGAGAAAAAAGGATATAATTAAAACATACTGCATGAACATTTTGATAAAAAAAATTAAAAAACAAAAAAATCCATATCAATGGATTTCAAAAATCTAAATAATGTTTGGCAAGAGAAAACACCCATCAATTCACTCAAGACTTTTTTTTGATTGTTTTTTATTTAATATAGGGCTTCAGAATGTAGCCTAGGCTGACCTTGAACTCAAGAACCTCCCGCCTCAGCTTTTTGGTACTGGGATTACTGGTGTACTCCACCCATTCTGCCTGATCCCTCACGTTTCCCAAGGACAATCTTCCTTCTGGTAATTGGAAAGAAAGTCTTACTTAATTTAATCAGGCAGCTGAATGCTATTTGAATGTCCTGTCCTCTCTTATAACTATAATCAGAAATCTATCGTAGCCCTCAAAACAATCCAAACAGGGCTGGCCAGGACGATGCACACCTGAGATCCCAACAACACTCAGGAGCCCGAGGCTAGAGTAGAGGATGAGAGAGAGAGAGAGAGAGAGAGAGAGAGAGAGAGAGAGAGAGAGCTCCATCCAAGCTACTTTGCAGCCTTCCTGCTGACCTTTGACCTTGTTTTCTTTTTAACCTTTTTTTAACCTGCTTGTTCTTGGCATTTTTTGAGCACACCAATCTAACAACCTACGGTAACATTTATTCTTTAGCATGCTTTCAATTCCTTCAAAATGCTTGAAACTAGGAAGTGATATTTACTCCTCAGCTTCCCTGCTAACTGGATCTCAGCTATGTGTGAGTGGAACTGAAGTTTAGGAGAGAGTAAGAGAGCAGAGACACTGCTGATCAATATTGTTGAATAAATGGATAAATGCTAAAATTATGGGATTTTTTCTTTTTTTTTTCTCTTTTTTTTATTTAATTTTTTTTGAACATGAAATGCTTTTTTATAGCATGTTTTACAAGGGGAGGGGGTAAGAGGGGTCAGGTGGTGGAAAAGTACAGAATCTTCTTGGCCTGTGCCTTGAAACATGTCATGGTCTATACGGTACACTGCCTTGAATTAAGATTTTCTTTTTTTTAAGGAGACGTAGAGAGGGGAAATACCACCAAATGGTAGTCCTGGCCTGGTGCTTGCTATATATAGAGAGAAGGCTAGCCTTAACTCTGACAAAATCCATGAATATGTGGATCTCCTGCCTCTCTATCCCTGCCCCAAGTGCTGATATTACTGACAAACAACTTAACCTTGGGGACAGTTGGCAATCAAGGCAATCAAGTCTCAGAAATATGAATTAAAAAAATATTCTGAGGCAATATTTAAGGATCAGAGTTTCTTCTTCTTCTTCTTCTTCTTCTTCTTCTTCTTCTTCTTCTTCTTCTTCTTCTTCTTCTTGAGACAGGGTTTCTCTGTATAGCCTGGGCTGTCCTGGAACTCACTCTGTAGACCAGGCTGGCCTCGAACTCAGAAATCGGCCTGCCTCTGCCTCCCAAGTGCTGGGATTAAAGGCGTGTGCCACCACCGCCCGACTCAGAGTTGTTTCTATCATGTATGTATTTATGCTTTTGGCTTGGTTGGGTGGTTTTGTTTTTAATTTAACACTTCTTTTTCTATTTTCTCGCTTTACTTGTTCTTCTTGGTTATAGTGGTTTAAATAAGGCCATTTTCATGCATGTGTAATGTACTTTGTGTTCCCTGCAGAATCCACTGTCTTCCTCCTTCTCAGCCTTCCCATGAGTCCCATTGGCTCCCCATTTTGCTTCTCCTTTCATATAGTCAGTCCATGTGTGACATTAAGCATCTACAGTATCTAGGACCCATACATGAGACAGAACATGCGGCATGTCTGTGTCAGACTGATTTGATTCACTTGCAATGATCATCTCCCATTTTCCTGTAAATAGCATAACTTTATTCTACTTTATGGCTAAAAAATATCCATTGTGCATATAAATCACAGTGATGGGACCAGAGAGATGGCTCACTAGGTAAAGGCATCTACCCCCAAGACTGACAACCTGAGTTCCATCCCCAGGTAGACAGAGAGAGCACTTTCATAAGACTTCCCAGTCTCAGCTAGCTCTCTCTGTCTCATGGCTGCAGATCAAGATGTAAGCTCTCAGCAGCTATCCCTGCCATCATGGATTCTAACCTTCTGAAACCATGAGAGAAAGTAAATGCTTTCTCTGGTAAGTTGTCTTGGTCATTGTGTTTTATCTCAACAGTAGAAAAGTAACCCAGGCACTTTTTCAAAATGAAATGCAAATAAAATGTGACATCACATCATTAGAAAGGTCTCAGCTGGTTATTGGGTCTTCCTTCTGTGATGTTTAAAATGTGAAGTTTGGTTTGTTGGTTTTCTATACTAAAGAGTGAGTCTGGGACCTCATGATTTGTAGGCTGGACCATGGTTCTTCACTTCACTGAGCTATCACCTCAGATCTCATTTCACTTTTCATTCTGAAACAGTGTCCCAATAAGTTCCCCAGGCTAGACCGTTGTCGAATTTGATTTCAAGAACAATCCCACCTCAGCCTCCTAAGAGTTAGGACTGCAGGTATGTGCCTCATGTGGGGCTCTCATGTCTGCCTTAATTAGTCACCTTAAAAATCAGAAAGAGAAGTCAGTTGTCATGATAGACACCTACAATCCCAACAATTAAGAGATGGAGGCAGGACAACTAAGAATTCAAGGACATCTTCAGCTAAATAGTGAGTTCAAAGCCATTCTAGACTTCATGACACTTTGTCTCAAGCAAAAACAAAACAAACACCAACAGCTTAGAAAGACAGCTGGGACTTTTGGCTCATGGCTTTAATCCTTAATACTGGGGAGGCTGAGGCAAGAGATGGGGTGAAACCAAGTTCAAAGCCAGCCAGGACAATTTAGTGACATCTGGTCTCAACTGAAGAGTTAAAAGACCTGGGAGAGGATTCAGTAATAAGGTGCTTGGCCAACATATGTGTAGGTTCAATGCCAACACCATAAAATCACAACAACAATAATAATAGCCATAGTAAACAAATAGTTTTAAAAACTAAAGAGAAGCAGGTATTTGGGGACATGGTAGTTGTATGCCTGCAATTCTAGCACCTAAGAGGAGAGAGATATCAGAATCAACAGTGAATTGAAGAGCAATGGAGGTTTAGGCACTGACCTTAACTTCATGAGATGAGAACATTCCTACTCTAAAGAATTAAAGGGATTGTCTTTTTTTGGAGGAATCAATGAGACAGTCATCACACGATTGTGAAATGCATTTGAGAGTCCAGGAGGCACAATGAAAACAAACTCTGTTTTCAAGTCTAAGCAGCACATGTCTTGAGTTCTCTGTGTTTTGCTGTCATTGGCAGTTGTTCCCAGCACCATGGCATTAAGGATGCAGCCAGTTTCAGTGTGGCTAACCTCACACTTTAGATGATGGCTAAAATAAGACATGGAGTGGGAAAGCTACTTTTTAAACTGTAGTTGTTTGTTTCTGATACTCCTGCTAATCCTCATACTGGAATTCAGATTCAAAACTATCCATGAGAAAATTGCAAAAGAGTTATGCCAAGCCTCAGCCACTTAGGATTGGCCAGGAAAGTGCAGTTCTAAAGAGCAGACTGTGGCACAGCACAGACTCTATGACACAGGACATTAATTGTGCTTCATGCATATAACCCTGTTTTTGCTCAATAGGAAACCTAAGCATATAGTATTAAGAAGAACTCATTGCATCCTTTCCCAAGAAATATACTCTTGATGTGTCTACAATTCATTTTCTCTTTCCAGAATGAGTACTGTGAACAACCCCAAGGGTTCTGAGTTGATTTTTCAAATATCTCTTAGTCAATCCTTAAGCAAACCTCACCTACAAAATGTTGTATCCAATACTTTTGAGTCAGTCTTCCTTAGTAACACATAGTAAGCATGAAGAAAGAAAAGAATCATTCTAACCAAGAAGAAAATCATGACTCAGAAGCACTGAAGACTGTAAGGTAAGGAAAATAGATATATTACTTTCTAGTGACAGCCATGGACTATTTCATGGTATGCACCCCAAACAGGGATAATCAAGTCAAAAGAAATGTATTCTGTGTTTTCTAAATTATAAATTGAGATGGCACTTTTTTCCTAATAATTCTATAAAGCGCCAAATTTAAGTGCTATAATGTGTGACTATACTAAGTTTGATAGTTTTTTCAAAAATTTGAAAGATATCTAGACGGTGACAGAGAACAGATAACATTAAGTTTAAAACAAAAATGATTTGAAAACAGTTTCTTGATTAGAATTGTCCCTGATCTCAGCACATGTAGTTGGAGTCCAGGTCTGATGGCCACCATCACTGGGAAAGGGTTGAAAGCTTCCAGGAAGAAAGGAATGGTAGTACCATTATACTCACATACTTTTCCATCAGAGTCATACCAGAGTCTTTTCCTTCATTACTAGACCTACAGGAATAGAGGAAAGTATAAAGGGGACACTCATGTGCCTGTCAACACACCCTTGGGAAAGCATGAAAGCCAGCCCTCTGGGTCTTCTATTTTAGACAACCAATGTTTTTATTACTCATTTCACTCCTTTGTCAATGCTCTGATGAGGATAAATATGTGTGCATTGGTGGAGACTATGGGATGGATGGTATTGTTCTTGGTCTGAAGAAGTCGTGGTTAATTGGTCAAACCCTTTTGGTATGTCCTGTCCAAGTATTTCTGTGGAATTCTGAGATTTGCATCTTCCTCTAGCTAAGCAAAGCAGGCTCTAGAATTGTCTATTCCTTCAGGTTCCATTTGAGATCCCTAAGTACCAGGTCAAAGCTGCCAGCTAAGCTCAGAAACTTCCCACCAGGAAATCTGCCGAACACTTACCTTCAGTCTGAAGCTCTTTGATGGCAGATAACAGTTCTTATCTGCATTTTACACTAAAAGAGTGTATCTAAATATATCCCAGCTTATCATTGCTGGAAGACCCTCATATATACTTATTGCATGGACACAAATGGCCACTTAAACACAGGGAGACAGATGCTTTTCTACCAGTCACCTTCAAAATCTGAAGTCATAATGGCATCAGGATCTTCCTTAACCAGCCAAGATAACAGTATCTTCAGTCCAGCCCTGTGCCTAGGTCCTTGTCACTTCCTCAGGTCGAGGAATGCCCTGACAAAAGAGCTTTTACAAGGCAGATGTCATCCACCCCAAAGCTGATTTGTCACCTTATCAGTGTTTTCTTTTTAAAATGTCCTCCTGCCTGGAATGAATCATGACACTCCCACCTCCAACTTTCCTTAGTCTCCTGCTGACTAACCAAATGTTTTTTTCTTTGCATCTATAATCTTGAAGGGAAGCTATTTAACTAATTTGCCAAGATGGCTCTTCAGTCAGAGGACTGAAGCTCATTCTGCACCAATGAGATGATGAGAGGCGTGTGAGAGGAGCCCCTGTAGCCAGTGTCACCATGAAGTGGCCACATCATAGAGCCCATGCCATATGCCCTATACACAATACAGTGTTACCATGACTCAGCCACATCATAGAGCCATGCCCCTCTTTTTAAAAGACTTATTTATTTATGTATAGGGCATCAGATCCCATTACAGATGGTTGTGTGTCACCATATGGTTGCTGGGAATTGAACTCAGGACCTCTGGAAGAGCAGTCAGTGCTTTTAATGGTTCAGAGAGTGAAGGCATTTCCTGTCAAGTCTGATGACCTGTGTTCAAGGCATGGGACCCATTTGATCGAAGGAGAGAACCACCCCAGAAAGCTGCCCTGTGAATTCCACACCCAGTGATACAAGCATGAGTGTGCACATGGTGGTGCATACATGTGAACACACAAATAAATGCATGGTTTTTAAATCATTTTTGACAAAGCTGACAGGAGGCCCACTTAGTAAAGGTGTTTGCTGTCTAATGACCCCAGTGCTATCCCTGATAGAAGTGTCATGGTAGGAGGAGAGAATTGAATCTTCAGTTTATGCTCTGACCTCTGCGGGTGTGCTATCACATGGGTAACACACACACACACACACACACAAATTTAAAAATTGTTTTAAAAGACAGCAGTAACCAAAGGTTATATATTTAACTTATTAGTTTAGAATTCCTTAAGCATCCAGTAAAACCCACTGCCCCTGTAATTAGAGCTGTCTCTAAATCCCTTGGTTCTTTGGCTCTTCGTAACTGAATGTAGTTTCAGTGACTACTCTGTAAAACACAGTGGCCGTGTGATCACCCAGGAATCAATGTTCCTCCCACAACCCCTTCATTCTCTCACTTCCCAGACCACACATCCATCAGTGAGCCAAGGCTCTTAGAGAAAACTCCACTTAACGGATACTGACTCCATTAGAAAAAGTAACCACTTCCCCCACCCACTCTCATAGCCACAGCTAGCAGATGCATTGGGGAGGCTTAAAAGCTGTAAGGAACACACACACACACACACACACACACACACACACACACACACACTTCCTAGCAAACAGGCAATGCTGTAGCAGTGGATTCCAGTCTGATGTCCTCTAATTCAATCCAGGAAGACACCATCAGAATCCCACAGGTTGGAAGCTTAGTCTTAGTCTACCTCCTTTAGAGCCAGTCATAATCCCCAGAGTGTTTGATCTGTGCTTAGGAACTGCTGACCACAAACAAGGCTTCCACAACTCCTTCCTCAGGTCCAATAACCATGGAGAGTGTCTCACAGAACTCAGGGAAACACTGACTCAGACCGCCCTTTGTATTACGGAGGACATGGCAAAGGATGGAGAGAGCTACTGCCTGCATGGTGGTGTGAGGGGTGCTTTGCTGGCCCTGCCAAGGTGTCTCCATGAACAATCAAGCCATACGACAGGCCTAATATGAAAGGGAGTTTGTTTGAGACCTGGAGGAGGGCTAGAGGCAGAAGATAGAGGGGGACAGAGAAAGATGAGAGAGAAAAAGAGAGAGAGAGAGAGAGAGAGAGAGAGAGAGAGAGAGAGAAGTGAAGAAGAGGCTAGCCTGGCCTGGACAGGTGGAAAAGAGAGGGGGGAGGAAGAGAAAAGAGGGAGAGGCAGAGGAGGGAGGGAGGGAAGAAGGGAGGAAGGGAAAAAAGATGGAGACAGGAGACAGGAGAGGAGGAGAGAAGGAGAGGGGGAGGCAGAGAGAGAGAAAGAGAGGAAGAGAGAGAACCTGAACGGTCCTTTTTATTGTGAGCAGAAGGAGAGAAAGAGGGAGGAAGGAAGGGGGAGAGAGAGAAAGAGAAAGAGAGAGCGAGATAGAGAGAGAAGCTGAACTCTTCTTTTTAAAGTGAGCCAGGCTCCTACCTGGCTGTTGCTAGGTAACTTTTGGGTGGAGCCTTGAGGAAGGGCTAACAGAGGCTTCATGCCTCCCCTTTGCACATGACACTTCAGGTACCTGCAGGTGGTCAGCAGTCCAGATGGTCGTAAGTGCTATAGTAACATCAGTGCCACGGTGTAAAGCTACTCCCTCTCTGAGATGAAAATGCTTAAAGACAGGAGAACATATTTGACTGCTGAATAAAGAAAGACAAAGCGGCTGAACACAGATCATGAATGACTAGTTTGGCCAGTACTGGATTAGTTCAAGCCACCTCCATGCTTCAGGTAGAACAGGTCCACCTGTGCCCTGTGGTTCAACGATCTTCTCTTCACATATAAGCTGCAATGTCACCACCTAGCACAGGGGACCCAGTACTTACTTGGCCCTGTGTGTTGTGGGCTATGTTTGGTCTCAGTTGGTTGGGCTTACCATCGGCCTTCAGACACACTGGTCTCAGTCACACCCTTTTTTGCTTTTGAACATCCCATATAGCATTTTCTCCTCTGAGGATCAGGCTCCTTCCCTTTGTGTCCTGTTTGACTGGCCCACTTCTGTTTATTTTTCTAAGGGCAGATAATCCTAATTTTCTCGAGGAACTCTTAGGTTGACACATAACCTGTTACACCTTTCTCTTCCATACCCCAGCGGCCACTAAAAGTCTCCTTTATACCTTTTCTCATAATCATAATTAAGTTTCAATGTGAGGATTTACTTTTAGTTCTATGGGAACAAAATAACTGCCCAAATTAAGATTTTTGTCAAATAAATGGATGTAATTCTTCACCACCTAGGCAAGCTAAAGGACTTCATGCTGAAGACAACTTAGCCCCTCTTACCGCTTCCTGCACACCTAGGTCTAGTTTTCCTTTCAACTCTCTCCCTTACACATCAATACTAATTTCTCCCTTCGTTAGTTGCTCAATAATGTCAACAAAGAGGACATTTTAGTTTTGTGGCAAGCCATTCCCATAAGAAAATTTTTAGAGAATACAGTTTCTCAATTAATTATTTTTTCTTTAGGTGTGTGAAACAGGACCTCATGATAGTACCTAGACTGACCTCAAACCATTGGGATTTTAAGACAGAGCTACCACCCTTGGCTCCAACTTTGTATTTCTGAAGGATTGATCAAGCAAAGCGCTCACACCCTGCCATACATAAACCTGGATGTCAGGCTGGCTCAGCCAGCCACAGGCTCTTTGATTGCAAGAGTTTATTTATTCTCTCTGAGTCTTCACTTGTCTTCCCACTGAAGATAATAACACAAATCTGATGGGGTCTTGTGACAGTATAAAAATAATGAATGCTTTGTCCCTGGCACAAATCAGGCAAGCAATATTTTTATGATTATTCTTATATCACGAAACTGTTGCTGCTCTAGAGAGCTTGGTACACAGTCACCTGCACATCACCTGGACAGTGTCTTTTTAAGACTATAAAAAGGAGTGGCTGGAAAGGAGGGATCCACGCGGTGAGTGACCTCAGCCTGTGCTGGAAACCATGTGGTCTACACTAACGGGGACCAGGGTTTTTCAACAATTCCCTCCTGTGCTTAGAATTAACTTCACAAAATTACCTGAACCTTAAAATCAAAAGAAAACTTCACAGTGAACAGAGTGGCCCGGTTTCTTTGCCCTGTTCCCAGCGTTGCCAGCAGAGTGAGTGAGTTTTCCCCTCCTGTTCTGAGGAACAAAACTGAAGACCTTGGGGCTAGAGAGATGGTGCAGGGATTAAAAGCACTGGTTTTTTTTTACAGAGAATTCGGGTTCAGTTCCTGCCACCTACATGGCAGCTCATAACTGTCTATAACTTTAGTGCAGGAGATCTGACACTCTCACACAGACATACATTTAAACAAAACACTAATGCATATTTAAAATATAAAAATAAATAAATCATTTAACAAACCCCTGAAAGCGTGGGCTATGCTACACAAGTCCATGCACCTTTTCTCACAGGCTGTGCCCACAGACTCTGCCTTTTTAAGGTTGATAACTCCAATAAATTATCATTTCTTTCCCCTCATCCACCCACCTTAATTTGTTCTCTCTGCTATGGGCACTAAACTATGTTCAAGTGTTTCTTATCTTAAAAATAAAAACCCACTTTTCTCCCCCACATCCCTCTTAGCTGCTCTGTCTCCCTCACCCCCTCCACTGTAAGTCTTCTTTAAACAGTTGTCTGCACAGCCTCACTCACTTCCTGCTTGGCTTTCTGGGATCAACACTCTCCTCACTGAAATTCACTTGGCTGAAGATCACAGGACTGTCCACCTGTGCATCCGAGGACAGTTCTTGTCACCAGTGCCTTGTGACAGCTTGCTGGTTGGTGGCTTGCTGACCAGGTCTTATACTTCCTCTAGAAGTTGTTAATCTATTCCTTAACCCTGCCCCCTTGGCACGAAGGACCCTCCTGTCCTGTCCCCAGAGCTCTTTCTCTGCCACCAGGTTGGAGCTTCATTTTTCCCTCTCCCTACTGAAAAGTCTGGTTTCATCACCTTTCTCCTGGTGATTAACAGATTCAAACATCTACTCCAAGTCTTCCTTCTGAGTGTCTGGTTCAGGTAGACAACCACCCCTGAGCATGTACCCACGGCAGCCTCTCAGGTGCTTCAGAATAACTTGTCTACTGCTGCGATTTTCTCCCACAAACTGTCAAGTGCCTGGTCCCAAGAGCACCACCCATCCCATTATCTTTAGTCCTAGGAACAACCACCAAACACCCCATCGGCCACGTAGGAGCTGTGAGTGACATCAGCCCCACACTGCTGAAAACCCTTCACCATGGTTCACATCAATACTCAGCAAAGTGCTACACCCTGCCCTCTTCAGTTCCCCCTCCCTCCACCCCGACTTCCTGCTCCACATCTTCTATTTCTGGAACACCTCTGGCTTGACCCACTTTTCTCCTCCTTGTGGTCTAATCTCTAACCCCAACTACTCAGTTTTACCTAAGTGATGAGTCACTTTTCTCACCGTGTTGGAACAAAATAACCTGACAATGGCAGTTTATGAATAGTATAGCCAGGCGGTGATGGTGCACACCTTTAATCCCAGTAATCTAGAGGTGGAAACAGAGGCAGGCACATCTCTGTGAGTTTGATGTCAGCCTGGTCTACAGAGTGAGTTACAGGAAAGCCAGGGCTACATAGTGAGACTCTGCCTCAATGAAAGGAGGGGAGGGAGGAAGGGGAGGGGAGGGAGGGAGACAGGGAGGGAAAGATCATTTTGTCTCACAGTCAGGGGTACCCTCTACCACAATGGGGAAGGCCGGACTGCCAAAGAAGAGACAAATGCTGCTGTTTATCTCTCTTTTTCCTTTTTATTCAGTCCAGGACCCTAACATACGGAATGTGACTACCCATACTTGTAGTGGGTCTTCCCACCCCTATTAGCCCAATGTAAAACTCCTTCCTAGGCATATCCAGCGGTTCATCTCCTAGGTGACACTACAAGTGCCCAGTTAAGGCTCAATATTAAGTATCTCAATGATCTCCACTTTTCAACTTGCTGACACAGCATCTTTCTTGTTTCTGTTGCAGCATCTGTTACTCCAGGCTAGCTGGCCATGAATTTCCAGGCAATTCTCCTGTCTCCAAGGATAACCAGAGTTACAGATGTATGCCACTGCCTTGGCTATTCACATGGCCTCTGGTGACAGAACTTAGATGGTCAGGCATGCACAGCTAGCCCTCCCATCCACTGAATCTTCTTCTCCATCCTGCTCTTCTGTCTTCTCAGTCCCCACACTGTCTCACTGAAGCTATAGAGGAATTTCTGTATTCCAAATTTGCTAATCTGACAGAGATCTTCTCCTCTAGAATCCATTGCTATTGTTTTGTTCCCTCCCCCATTTTTATGTTTATGTGGGGAGGGCATACATTTTGTGTACAAATGAGCATGCACAGGGAGGCTAGCATTTGATGTGAATCTTCCTCAAGCACTCTTCTTCTTTACTCTTTGAGGTAGAGTATTTAATTGAACCCAGAACCCCTCTTATGATTCACCTGTTTGCTGTGGGACCATCTTGTCTCCACCTCTGAGGTTGGAATTAAAGTTGAGCTGTTATGCTTACCTCGAATCTGTGGTGGTTCTGGGGATCTGTCCTCCAGTCCTTTTGCTCAAGTGGCAGACAATTGCTTCAATCACTGAGCTATCTCCTTAACACTTGTCAAATCTGTGAGTCAAGGTTTCACTGTATAGCCCTGGCTGGCCCAGAGATCATTATATAGACTAGGCTAGCCTTGAACTCACAGAGAATTATGTGCCTCTGCCTCTTTAGAATTGAGGTTGAAGGTATGCATCACCATAGCTGGCCTCCTTTGTCGAGTAGGCATTGTAGGGGCAGACAAGGTTTACTTTGTAGTACAGGTTGACCTAGAAGTCACTATGTAATGTATTGGCCTCAAATTCTGAGATCTGGCTGCATCTGCCTCCTGAGTACTGGGGTTAAAAGTGTGCACCACCATGCTCACCCTGTTTTTTTTTTTTTTCATGTAGTCCCACCCCATTCTCACAATTGACCTCTCTGAAAGTCCTTTGGAATTCATTTCTTCAAATGTCTTCTGCTCTCTTAGCCATAGTCTTCCTCTTTATCAAGTACTCCCCGTTCGTGTCAGGACTGGCCTCTGCAATTCTCTCCTTACTGCTAAGATCTGTTTAAACATCACAGCAATGGAGAGCTTTCTCCGAGGCTGAAACACGAGTTGAGCACGGCAGCCTTCCCTCACACTGCTTACACTGTTTTGTATTAACCCCACTGCACGCCCGTCTTCCCACTTTTGCATAAAATCTATGCAGGCAAAGGAACCCAGCTCATTCACCGTTGTGTGCCCGGATAAAAGAATAAATGTGTAGAAGAATGCCAACAGCTGAACCTGAGCACTGCATTACCTGCTGCTTAACCCTAAATGAGCTACTTAATCTTTCTGACACATCCCTGCTTGTATCAAATGCATGTCTCCTCGTGCTAAGTAACAAAAGTCAGTTAGATAGGAATCAAAACAGCCTGACTTTGAAGATTACCGAAGACATAAGAAGCACAGCTCAATAGTAGAGGTCTTGCCCAGCACACTGAAACACAGAAGAAAAAGTCTTTATGGCACTTTGTTACTAGCAGAGTCTAGGGCACAGTCCTGAATTGTCACTGACCTCCAGAAGACTGAATTGACTCTTCAAAAAAGTGTGCTTTTATTATTTTTTTGTTTAAAAAAAATAGTTACATTTTCCCTGTGTGTGTGTGTGTGTGTGTATACCCTTATATACCCTAGGACATTCCTAGGGCACACCTGTAGAAACCAAAGGATAACTTGTGGGAGTTGATTCTCTTCTTTCCCCATTTGGGTCTCCCGGGTCAGGCTTGGCAGCAGGCACCTTTGCCCACAGGGCCATCTCCCCATCCTCAAAACATAAAATAAAATCCAGGTCAACAAGATGGTTGAGCAGACAAAGATGCTTCCCACCCAAGGCTGCCTAAGCAGAGTGGTATCTCTGGGTCCCACATATAGGAGGAAGGACAGGACCGACTCCACAAAGTTGTCCTTTGACCTCTGCACCCACACTCTCACATACGCCTCGCCTACACACACAATATTTTAATAAGACACGGAACACTTTATAATGCTGCATTTAACTCCTGCACATGAGCCAAGTTTATCATCTCTGCAGTATTTTAATTTTAGTAAATGTGTGGCCAAAGAGAACACTGTTGTTGGTTTTGGGTTTTACTACTTATTACATTTTATTTATAGTGGTGGGTGGTATACCTGCTATGCTGCCTGTGTAGACATCAGAGGACAACGTGTGAAAATCCACTGCCTCCTTCTACTGTGAGGTTCTGAGCGCTTGAACTCAAGTTTTCAGTCTAGCAACAGCCAAGCACCTTTATCCAAAGCCATCTTGGTGGCATTGTTAGTTTTTAGAGGCAGGGCCTCAAACAGATCACGTTCTTCAGGCCAACCCTAAATGTGCAGCAGTCCTTCTTGCTCTGTCTTCTACAAGCTGGGATTACAGGTATGCAATACCATTTTCTGAATTTTTCTGAGGCAAGGTATCACAGCCTAGGCTGGCCTGAAACTTACACTGCAGCACAAGCTGCTCTCAAACTCAATGCTCTGGCTTAACCTCCAGAATTCTGGCATTACAAGCATGCATTACCTAATGTGATTTTTAAATATCTTTTTTTTTTAGGTTGCTTGTACCTTTAAGAGTCAACCTCGCCGGGCAGTGGTGGTGCACGCCTTTAATCCCAGCACTTGGAGGCAGAGGCAGGCAGATTTCTGAGTTCGAGGCCAGCCAGGGCTACACAGAGAAACCCTGTCTCAAAACAAACAAACAAACAAACAAACAAAAAGAGTCAAACACACACACACACACACACACACACACACACGCACGCACGTACATGAAAAGTGATAACTTCACATTTTCCAAGATGTTCAATCTAGACAGATTTTTCTAGTTCTTGCTTTCTGGAACACAGTGGCTTCGGGCATTCCCTGGATGTAAGTGGTTCAGGAAAATTTACTTCATTCAGATCTACTATCTGTTACAAGTCACCATCAGGGTCTGGCAAGAAGGCTCAGCTGGTGAAGCTTCTTGCCAAGCAAAACATCATCACCTGAACTCAATCCCCAGCACACAGACTGAAAAGTTGTCTTCTGACCTCCACACAAGTGCTGGCAATCACATTCACATGAATACACATGTGAATAGCTGTCACACGCAGACAAGGAAAAGAGCAATGATGTATATGTATATGTATATGTATATGTATATGTATATGTATATGTATATGTATATGTATATGTATATGTATATGCATATGCATATGTATATACTGGCATGGGTTATAGCAGCTGTCTAAAGTTCACGAGGCCCTGCTTTTGCCTGTCTGCACCACAGAAGTTTATCAACTTAAGCAAAATGAGAGGCTAACATAACCAGGCTAACAGCCTTTACCTGGTGACACCAAGCCATGAAAACACAGCCTTCTGCAACCATTCCTTCCTTGCATGTCCCTGCCCAAGCTTAGTAAGACCACCGACCAGAGGATGAGGAAGACAAGGACCCGCTCAGGGTACCTTGTCACATCCTACCTTCAGAGACAAATACGTCTCTTTTTACCTCACAGCCTTTCTGGGAGGGGTCCCTGGTTTGTGACCAGTGCTTAGATATGATTCACAACAAGCTGTTGTGAAATGCAAGGCCATAGGTTGGCCATCATGCCAAACAGTAATAACACTGTGATCAAAAATATAAAATGAGAGGCCAGGTTTGGTGGCACACATCTTTAATTCTAGCAGAAGCAGGCAAATCTCTGAGTTTAAGGCCAAGCTGGGATATATAGAAAACCCCTGTCCAAACCAAATATTCATATATATACATGTATCAGAGGGGGAGGGAGGGAGGGAGGAAGGGATGGAGGGAGGGAGGGAGAGAGAGAGAGAGAGAGAGAGAGAGAGAGAGAGAGAGAGAGAGAGAACAAACTGTAGTGCCAGCCTTGGAGGAGGAAACTACTGACTTCTCACACACCCATGGGCTCTGAGCTGGCAGTGAGTCAGATCTCATTAGATTTTCTACACACTTGTCTAGAACATTTGCAAACACTGTAGAGGATATGAAGAAAATTGGATATCAAATAATGCTAACCTGCTTCATTTCGATTTTTACGTCTCACCAGTTAAGAGTATCTGTAGGAAAGGAAATAATGTAACTAAGAGAGGCCTAAACTAGTCTTGCTTAGTTGTTTTGTTTTGGAGACTGGGCCTCACTGGCACAGTCTGGGTTGACCTGGAACTCACTATGTAGCTCAAAATGGCCTCCAGTTGAAAATCCTCTTACTTTAACTTCCCAAGTTCTGGGACTAGAGAAAGAAGGCATCTGTCTGGCTACTAAATGCCTTTATCTATTACGTATGCACAGATAAGCGGTCCCAGTGGTTTTTGAAGGGCTTATAGATCTGACTCCTGCAAATCTGCTGAAAGGCCTTGTTAGCTTTCACCCCAGAGCTAATCCATGCACTTCTCCTCAGGATCTCCAGAATTAGAGTTGGGAATCTGCTTACACATAGTTCTTCCCAAAGCTCCCTAGGTGGTTCTGACGGGTTTTCCAATTGGCATCATTTTGAGTGTATCTCCAAGGACCCATGCCTCGCTAACAAGTTCAGCAGAGGGTGCTCTTTCCATCTTCCAAATTCCATGCAAGGCAGAATGACTACTATTAAGTCACTCCTGAAAGGCAGGAGTGGATCAGAAACGCAATTGCACCCTTTTCAGTCATCAATGGAGCTAAATTAAGACCTTACTTTTTATTTGTGTGTTTATACCACGCAGAGGGGGTTGGGGGCTGGGTGCGGGGGATATGCCTGGAAATTATAAGTCTCTAAACGCTTGAGCCACCTCTCCACAACATAAAAGATATTTCAATCACCTTCCCTCTTATAAAAGATGATTATGTCTTACTCACTTCCCAAAGAACTGAGACCAAAGTACAGCATTCACTGATCTATGCTCATCAGAAGAGATGAGAATCCAGACATGATGGCATATGTCAGTTACCATAGCATATGCCAGACTGAAGCAAGAAGATCACAAGTTCAGCACCAGCATAGGACAGTCCTATCTAAGACTGTCATCAAGCTAAGTCAAGCAGAAAGAAGACAAGATAAACCGAAAGAAAGAACAACAAGGTTTATGGAGGAGGAAGGGGAGCTATGAAGAGCGGGAAGTTAGGAAAGTGGTCCAGATGTCCACTGCACAGGAGCTGCAGGAAGAAGCCAGAGGCTCATGTGCCCACATGATCAGTCCTCACTTGAAGGTGTTTTTTACTAGGATAAAAATGGACAAAGACTCTGTGAAGATTCTTGAACAAAAAGCCAAATTCTGCCAACTAGGGCAGGAAATTAAGGAAAAACAATGAAGAAAATGAAGGAGTAATACTCTTACACACAATATTGTATGGAAACCTACTAAAATGAAGGAGGGTAAGATTGACTCACTGTTACCAGTAATACTGAAAACATGATTTAGCTGTTACCCCAGTACTCAAGAGAAAGAGGCAGGAAAATAGCAATACGTTCACAATTTTAAGACCAGCCTGGTTTATGTGGTGAGTTCGAGGTCCACTTGGGCTTCATGGTAGCACCCTGTTCAACAAAGCAAAGTAGGGTGTAGGGGTACATATCTTTGGTTACAACAGTTGGGAGGCAGATGCAGGTGGATCTCAATGAATCTGAGATCTACATAGAGAATACCAGGACAGCCAGACCTACAAAATAAAAACAAAACCCCAAAACCTCAGGCACTGTGGCTCATGCTTATAATCCCAGCACTTGGAAGGTGGAGAGAGGGCATCAGAAGTTCAAAGCCAGCTAGGGCCACATAAAAATTCCAAAGCTATTTTCCTTACATGAAATCATAAAAATAAAAAGTTCTGAAGATTACAGGAGATTGATATTAGCAACACATTTATAATATTTCTGCAGAGTTTTCATGATATTTGACCAAATAATGGGGTTTTTTTTTGGTCTTGGTTTTTTTTGTTTGTTTGTTTTGTTTTTTGGTTTTTCGAGACAGGGTTTCTCTGTGTAGTCCTGGCTGTCCTGGAACTCACTCTGTAGACCTGGCCTCGAACTCAGAAATCCACCTGCATCTGCCTCCCAAGTGCTGGGTTTAAAGGTGTGTGCCACCACTGCCCGACCCAGGTAATGGTCTCTTCACAGTAATGTTTTAATAGGATTGGAAGAGGGAACTATCTCACTAGTTCATACGTAAACCAGGTCAAACAAGGTAAGGTCATAAGTACAGGGCATAGTAAGAAAAGGGACTATGTGGGCTCTCATATCATTATGATATCTGGTTTTAGAAAACAATGGTTTTTATCATTATTGATAATTATTTCATATCACCAGGCTAACAGGTTATGTGCAAATGTTTTTATCTATTGGTAATACCTTCTCATTAGCATTCTATCTATCTATCTACCTCCTCCCTTTGATAGGAAGAACAGCAAAGCTGCTGTGAAAAGCAAAAGTGCTGTGCCGAGGATTGTCAATTGTCTTTTAAGATTGCAGAAACCCTCTATCACATTATATGTACTTCAGAAAAAGTATTTTCAGAACTATGAAATGACATGGTAGGATTTAACGTTTCTGTGAAATCTCTGTAATTCTTTCAAAGCTGTGGGTAGCATAATTCTTAAAGAAAAAAATCAGGTCTTTAAAATCAATATTCTACACCGCAGGCAGGAAGAATAGGGAGAGTGCACCTAGTTTTTGTTGGTGTAGTGTCTTTGTTATTAGCACAATACAAAACAAAAACGAACAAAAAAATCAAAAACCAAAACCAAACCTGCAGTGCACTGTAAGTCATTTCTCCAGTGGACAGCAGCAGACAGGAAATGGCCTCCTCTCCATGAAGCTTGGTGGAGGAACAACTGACTAAGACAACAGATGGTCAGGCCAATCAAGTCATCTCTGACACAAAGTAGCATGGCACTGGGTTAGTGCTACTCGCCTTTCCCTCCTCCATCAGGAAGCAAAGGCTCCGGAGTGGGGTAGCAGCACCTCTTCTTTCTCATTTTAGAGACATAGCTGAGGATCTGATAACAATTGGCTGTTGTTCAGATAGTAAATTATCTTTTAAAAACTAGATTAGCCACACCTAGGGGGCCAGATCTGAAAAATGCATAGTACTCACAAAAGCTGGCTCTGAATTCCTCCTACAGATGGACTCTAATGCCAGTAAACAAGTGATTATGCACACCAGAGCCATCCTTTCCCAGAAGTAGCTAAGAGAGGAGGCTTTCTTTCAATCAACAACAAAAAATGGAAAAACAAAAATTCATAATCTACAGACATTCATAGTTTCACTTCATTTTTCTGATGAAAAGTCATAGTAGCCAATAAGAATAATATTTTTTTCTTTTAAAGTAACAAATGTCATGGTGGTTAAGGGTGGGTGGGGATACAGAGAAAAGAATTTGGCAAGAAAATGTTCAGAAAAAGCAACTGTAACCCAAACATACTCCCAGATAGACAAGAACCACCTGCTACAACAGAGAGGTTTTAAAAGATGAACCAAGGAGATGGTTTTAAAGGCTTTTCTTTAAAAAAAAAACAATTTTAATATAAAGAAACTTTTAGACATGTCAAATATATATCATGCTTTTAATCCCAGCTCTCCAGAAGCAGAGAAAGCAGATCTCTAAGTTTGAGGACAGCCTAGTATATATAATGAGTCCTGGCCTAGCCAAGATTATATACTGATGCTAGAGAGATGGGTGGGGTGGGGGTGAAGGGATTTGAATATTTGGGGGGGGGCTGAAGAGATGGCTAGGCAGTTATGAAGTCTTGCTCAGTTCTTGCTGAGGATCTGAGTTCTTCTCTTACGGATGACATTGGGCAGCCCACAACAGCTTGCAGTTCTAGTGTTGGGGATCTGATGCCTCTTCTGGACACTTCAGGTACCACACATGATGCACACACATACACTCCGGACCACACACATACACATTAAAAAATACATACCAACATTAAATTTCCCATCTGTTATTAAGCATAGAAAGATATATAATTATGTATATATTCCTACAGTTAGTCGAGAAACACTCCTGGAAGTAGATGGCTTACTACTGATAAGAGTAATAAGTACCCACACACATACTTGGAGTCTTACTTAATCCTTATAAACAACGCTGTGTTTAACAGTGCTTAAGGGCTGAAAAAAAAAACCAACACAACTAATTCGGAGAGTTATGTAACATGTCTGGGTTCACACAGCAAGAGATCCAGGCAGATTTCCTGAAGTCTGTTCAACAACAAAACCCACACTTTAAGCAACTCTGATACTATGCACGACATAAATGCATTCAATGGTCCATGTAGAATTTCACATCCAAGTCAAGAAAAAAATAAATGATAAGAAATCTTCCTGTGTTTTAAAATTCAGCAGTAAACTTACCTCCACACGAAATGGTTACAGGAAGACAAACAACTTTGCTCAGTTAATACAAAATCAGAAATCAGATTGTTTCTTTTCCCCTTCCTCTCTTTTCTTCTGTTTAAAATTAAATAATTACCACGGGCATGGCTTCTTGCCCTTTAAGACATAAGTCCAGTGTGCAACTTGTCCTGTTAGGAACCAGCTTCTCACTGGGAAATAGAATGAATGATTGTCAGTGAAAGGGTGCAGGGGGCTATTGAGTCCTTCAGGATTAACTGCAGACCATCCCCAGCAGTCAGGCCTAGTGATTAAACTAAGGTGAGGTACAGGAACCTGACTAGGAAGGAAGAGTATGGAAGTCCTGTGTTCTCCACATGCATTCTGATACATGGGTGTGTGCCTTCAACAATCATGTACCCACATACATTATTTATAAAATAATATATTTTTTTTGTTTTTTTTTTTTTCGAGACAGGGTTTCTCTGTGTAGCCCTGGCTGTCCTGGAACTCACTCTGTAGACCAGGCTGGCCTCGAACTCAGAAATCCGCCTGGCTCTGCCTCCCAAGTGCTGGGATTAAAGGCGTGCGCCACCACTGCCCGGCTAAAATAATATTTCTTATTTGTGTATGTGCATGCATGTGTGTATCACAGTGAAATTGTGGAGGTCATATGACAACTGAGTAAATCAATTCTCTTGTTCTGTCTCCATGAGGGCTCTGGAAATGAAAGCCAGTTGCTCTAACAAACACTTTTTACATGACTTCTAACATCTGCTGGCCAGCTTTTCAAAATCTCCCAGAGAGTTTGGCCTTGAAGATAATTCAAGAAGAAGGTCAGCATATGGGGGTCATAGTATCTGGTGCCCTTCCCTATATGGGCCAGGCTGTGGTAAGATAGAAATCCTATTACTTCCTACTCCTGGGTTAGACCTGAGTGTGCTCTGACTGTCAATGCATCAGACATTTAAATACCGAATAACCAGGGTAAGACCCCTGAACTACAATGGGAATTTCAGTTTCTAAATGGAGGTTTTGTTTTGAGACAGGGTCTCATCATGTATCCCAAACTGGCTTGGAATTCAGTGTAGCCAAGTGAGTATGACAATGGGCAGATCATCCTTCCGTCCCCAGCTCCTGGATACTGACATCACAGGCCTGTCACCATGGCTTGAGCTTCTCTGAGCAGAAAAGGCAGAACACAGGACCAAACAACAGGTTTGCCTAGATACTCCTTGGATTCCAAAGCTGGCTCCCAAGGGCACTGTAGATACCTGCTAAGGCTTCGGAGGCTGCCCCTGCAAAAATTTAGATTTGAGAATGACTCTGGTTTGGAGGGAGTTTCAACAGGATTAGCTTGGGTATTTTAGTTCTGGCCATTAGCCGGCTGTTTTGGATTTCCGAGTGAACTCAACAGACTTGAGAAACAAATAGAAAAGAGCCTGGAGAGATGACCCCGTGGTTAAGAGCACTTGTCCTTGCAGAGGACCTATGTTTAGTTCCCATCACCGAGAAGGGAACTCAGAACCATCTATAACTAACCCCCTTTTTGGCCTCCTGGGATACCAGGCCAACACACAGTACACAGGCATACAAGCCAGCAAAACACTCATACAAATAAACTAATTAATTAATAATCATATTTTTTTTAAAAAAAAGGCCAGACAAAGCAGGTGATCACCTTTAATTCCAGCACTCTGGAGGCAGAGGAAAGCTGATCTCTATGAGTTCTAAGCCACCTTGTCTACATAGCTTCAGATGAACCAGGGCCACACAGTGAGACCCAGCCTCAAATAAAAATTAATTTAAAAATAAGGTCTTGCTTCAAAGCCCAGCTAAATGTTATGATTATTGACTTGTGAGATCACACCTTGGTAACTGTTTCTAACTGGAAGAAACATTGTTTCCTTAGAATGTATTTTGAGCATTCTTCTCAGTAACAATGTGACACACAGAGTTCCCGGCCTTTCCTGTGCGAGGACGTACACATATGAGAGCACTTTACAAAGAGGAAGTGTTTGCATTTCATGACGTCATGAAGTTAAGGGAAGGTGTCATGGCTGTTTGTTTCTCTCTCTCCCTTTCTGTTCCTTTCTTTCTTTCTTTCTTTCTTTCTTTCTTTCTTTCTTT
>NW_021621323.1:8407350-8409262 GCF_004785775.1 Grammomys surdaster
GCCACCATGTGGTTGCTGGGAATTGAACTCGGGACCTTTGGAAGAGCAGTCAGAGCTCTAAGCCACTGAGCCACCTCTCCAGCCCGTGCCTGTCCCTCCCTCCGTCCCTCCCTCCGTCCATCCGTCCGTCCCTCCCCCCCCCCCAACTCCCGACAATCTAACTACAAGACCCAGCTGAGTTCAAACTCCCAGACATCAGACTTTTAAAGGCTGTGATTGCAGGTCTGCTCTTTGTTTTCAAAATTTATGTAGTGTGTGTGTGTGTGTGTGTGTGTCTGTGTGTGTGTGTGTGAGAGAGAGAGAGAGAGGGAGAGGGAGAGGGAGAGGGAGGGAGGGAGGGAGAGAGAGAGAGGCAGAGACAGAGACGCAGAGACAGATAGAGAGACGGAGACAGAGAGAGAGAATATATATTGGAATATATATTGGATATATATATGTATGGGTAGGTCATTGATTACTTAATGTAATTTATTTTACCTTTAGGTAGGTTGTGGGGATCCAACTAATGTCCTTAGGTTTGCAAGACAAGCGCCTTTACTCTACAGGTAAGTTTCCACTACTCTGACTTATTCTTTCAAATGATACTACTGTCATCAGTCTCAGGAATAGCTGTGGGTCACAGTTGGTTCCAGACCTCATTTCTAAAGAACACACGCACGCGCGCACGCACACACGCAAAGGAAAGGATGCTTTACAGGCAATGTAATAATGTTAAAGTAGACTTAAGGTTGCTGTGATCACAACCGATCCGGTAGAAGAGGTTCCCAAATTACCTATTTAAAATGTAACATTCTGTGACAGGAAAACTCGAAGACGGAGCATAGGTGGGTGGGTGCCTTCACATTCCCTAAACTACTGTCTCATGATTCCAAGGAGTTTGTCTTGATCTCATCTTCAAAAGTTAATAATTATCAAAAAGAACATTAAAAATGTAAGTAAAAACGACTGAGCAAGAAAAAAAGTGCCAGCCGAAGAGCTGGTGCGCCCAAGCCTTGTACTTCAGGGAAAACTGAGCGCCAGCTTGTTCGGAATCCAGCTTCCCACAAGGCGGTTTCTTCATTACTTTACCGTACGGAGTGGCAATTTGTGCAAAATAGAGGAACTTACGGGGGCGACCTGAACATTAGAAGCTGCTGGCTTATTTCTTTCGAGTGACAAGCAGGGGCTTTGAGAGACAGCACCCGCTGAGCGGCCCACGTGGCCAAAGTAAACAGAAGGTGGGCCTGGGCGGGGAGAGCCGGGCGCCACCGAATTGCTGCCGTGTGGAGTCTTTAACGCCCAGGCCCCTCGAGCTCTCCGGGCACCGCCTTGGAGAAATGGGGAGCGGCTTGGCTGGGCGACAGGGCAGGGGGTGGCAGGGAGGGCATGGGGGTGAGTGGGGAGCCAACCGCTGCGGTGCTTGGCAGCGGGAGCGCGGGGAGCCAGGGGCCCCCGGAGCGCGCGGGAGAGCGCAGAGTTTCCAAGTGCATACGAGGCCCCCGCGGGGGACAGAGGCTAGGAGGCCCACGCGCGGGTGTGCGGCCGGCGGCCCGAGGGCTACGGAAAGGCCGGGGCGGAGAGGCGCCGAAGAGGCCCTTAGACCCCCGCGAGGGAGCGAGCGCGCAGCCAGGTCCCCGCCGCGTTCCCGCGAGGGAGCGAGCGCACAGCCGGGATCCTGCCGCGTTCCCGCGAGGGAGCGAGCACACAATCTGGGCTCCCGCCGCGTTCCCGCGAGGGAGCGAGCGCACAGCCCTGGTCCCCGCCGCGTTCCCGCGAGGGAGCGAGCGCACAGCCCCGGCCGCCGCCGCGACCCCGCGAGGGAGCAAGCGCACAGCCCCGGCCCCCGCCGCGTTCCCGCGAGGGAGCGAGCGCACAGCCCCGGCCCCCGCCGCGTTCCCGCGAGGGAGCGAGCGCACAGCCCCGGTCCCCGCCG
>NW_021621323.1:8409272-8431328 GCF_004785775.1 Grammomys surdaster
CCGCGTTCCCGCGAGGGAGCGAGCGCACAGCCCCGGTCCCCGCCGCGACCCCTCGAGGGAGCGAGCGCACAGCCCGCGCCCGCGCCTGCGCTCGCGCCCGCGCCGCTCGCATGCCAGTCACGTCCGCCCCCTCGGCGGCCGCCCGAGAGCCGGCCCCGCCGAGCCCAGAGAACAGACGTCAAACTGCCTTATGAATATTGATGCGGAGGCGAGGCTGCTTTCGTAGAGGAGCAGAAGGAAGCAAGATGGCTGCCCTGTAGGATTTGTTAGAAAGGAGACCGGGCTGCGACGGCGGCAGACTGAGAGGCTGAGGGACCAGAACCAGGTCAGAGCGCTGCTGTCCGCGCCTGTCTCTCTCTATCTCTTTCTCTCCCCACTCTTTTCAGCCGCGGAATGGTTCCTTTCCAATCTCTCTCTCTTACTCTCGGCCTTGCGGGGACTGTCATGTCACCCACAAATACCAAGAGGGAAGAGGGAAGCCTCACAAATTACTGGAGCTTCTTCAACATGGCTGACAAATATAGTTTTAATTCAGCACCCCCTTTTTCCTGCAACCTGTACTTCTGGGGTCCCTTCTTCCTGCTAATGCGTGTCTCCCCTCCGTACCCAGAAAACTTACCTTTGTACCTCCCACCAGTCGCTCTTCTGGCCTTTCAGTCTCAGGAAAGTGAGTGTTTTCTTGGGGTTGCCTTCCTGAAAGAGTTCATCTTTGGGGACCACCACTTTCTCTTTTGATCCTCCTTCCCCCTGTCCTTAGTGTAAGTCAAAGGAGCCCCTAGTTCATCCTCAGACACCCCGGAAAGAACACTGACCCGGTGTGTTTGACTCTTTTATCTCCAGTAGTGTTTGTTTGGGTCCTGTTCTGGGTTTGTGTCTCCCGCTTTCAGCACGTTTGTCCCCCCCACCCCCGGACTACTACACTAGACAGATGTCACAGTGAGTGGATTCAGGATCCACTACGTGGAGTTTTTTTCATTCTTTCTTTTTTCTCTCGAGTCCGCGCGTTTTGTTAGTGGCGCTGAGTGAGAGAGGAAAGAATAGTTTCTTTGCTCCCCGAAACAAGACCAGAACCCACTTTTCTCAAGGTTCACAAGCTCTGCGTGGGTTGTGCCTTCCAGTTTGGGAAATGTGTGTAAGAGAATCTGTGTACATCTCTGTGTTGGCTTTGTGCTTCCCCCCGAATCAGCTTCGTTCTGTTCCCCTTAAGTGACAGGCACACACAAAGGCAGGCGCAGGCCAGGGGAGGGGGCGGGCGAAGCGTTCTGAGTTGGAGAAGGCAAGGTCAGGGGAGCCCAAAGAAGTGAAATCCAATCCCAGCGAAGATCTATAACAGTCCGGTCCCAAATTTCCTTAAGTCTGGCTTTCACTCTTTTATTTGGTCATTCACACACACCCCTCCCCACTCTTCACTCAGATCTTGACTCTATTCCCTAGACCTGTTTGCTTACTGTTAGAAAGCTAATAGGGTTTCTATGGAGAGTTTTCTACATTTGGCTAAACCAAGTGAGGCCTGGACAAATTCTTGAGAAGGTCGAGTTAAAAGACATGTTACTTGTTTGCTAATGACTTCATGATAGATTTTGTTTGCTTTGGGCAATTTTTCTTTCTTCCGATTAATTATCTGGAATAGAAGTAGGTTTGTTTGTTTGCTTTGTGTTTCCCAAGTTGTTTGCCTAAAATTTAGCAAGATGTTGTGGTGTTTGTCTATCTGGGGAGCAGAATACATCCATAGCTTTAAGAATCACAAGTCACACTTTGCTCTAAATAGGATTATAATGGTAAAATTCATACTCAGAATTCATCAGCAAGAAACCAGCATAAGGATCAGATTACATGTTAGGGGATGTTGGGATTCACAGGGAAAATATATTGGTTTGGTTTAAGACTGTGGGTATTGTAGCTTAGCTAATGAAATCATTACATTTGCATTTTAATGGAAAGTTGAAACACTGAAGAGGAGTTACATTCTTCTCCATGTTTGTATGTGTGTTTTATAATGTATTTTGAATGCAATATAAATCACAACATAATAAATATTAATTTAAAAAAACTGTTATTAAGCAGAAGAGTGTTTGTGAAAGATTGGGGCTTAAACTTAAGATCAGTAGGGGTTGATTTGATTACAGGGTAGAGGGAAAGGCATGCCGCTGTGTAAGTCAAATTTCCAAACCCTTAGTAGTTTACTTTACAAGTCTTTCTGTTTTGGTTCTCAGAAATGAGAAATGTGGCTAAGTTTGCTTTAAGCTTGGTACTAGGGGCTCATTCACATGACCAGAGGGAAGAAACATTACTCATTCCTGAACAGAAGCAGTTCATTGGTTCTGACTTGCCCTAAAGTAGTAGAGGAAACACAGAGCTGTTTTTTTTTTCCTTCTCTCATAAATGTCTATTGTCAGTTGAGAAAACTATGGTCAATTATTCCAGCAATCTAGAATTAAAAATAAGTAATTTGTTTCACTAGTAGACTAGTGTGTCATGACTTCTTTGGTGGGCAACTTTTCAGATTCATGATATTTTATGCCCTCAAACTACATGAAAGTGTTTTCCATTCTTATCAATAAGAATGCTTAAGTTGGCTTATTCTTTATGTTATCATAGAGGCCTACTCTTTCCTGCTGGGAAGTTTAGATTCTTGTTACTTGGTGAATTTCATTTTTCTGCTGAAAACAGCTGCTAAGTAATATTATTTTAAGGGTTTCAGGGAAATTTTGTATCTTATTGAGCATTCTGAATAAAAAGAAACACTTTCTCATTTCTTAGAGAAATTATTTAAACAAGCATGGGATGGAGAGTCTACAGTAACCTTTCATTTACCGTGTGTGTTAAAGTGCCACCTAAGTATTCTAAAAGTTCTTAAGAGCTATTTCGATTGATTTTACTTTAGAAAAAAATATTAAAACAATAACAAGACTGGTACCTTTAAATGTACATTGTTTTATCAATTCACATCTTGAACTAATGAAAGAATAACCTGGAACCAGGCTTTGGTTTAGTTAAACTCACTTAAAGTATTCTTTAAGGCTCTCTGTAGATTTACTGTTTAAGTCTGTGCCGGGAACCTGGGGGATGGTGTACTTTCCATGTGGGGACATATGGCCCTGCATATTGGCATCACCAACACTTCTCATGCAATTTGCACACCTGCTTTGGACTCTTTAGGATGACTTCCCCAGTCCTCATTGGCTGCTGGGTTTGTGTTTCCTTTTGGTTTCATCTGTTGAAGCTAGAAATTCCCTATCAATTTCTCTAGCTCCACCCAGACCCTGTTGTAAGCCAAGTGCCACTATTTCCTTGTTTGCTCGACTCATTTGGAAATCCTTCTTATGACTCACTGACACATTGAAAAGAAACTCTATGTTCCATCATTACCCAAGCAAATTAACCAATTCTTAAATGAAATTGTCATCATATCAAATGTCCTAGAAATGTCTAATCTCAAGTCTGTAAGCTTAGCACTTGGCAAGCTGAGGCAGGAAGATGGTTAAAAAAAAAATTAGAGCTAACTTGGGCTATAGAATGAGACACCTCAACAAACAGACAAACAAGGAGATGATGTGAAATGCCAGTATTTTAGGCTACCTGGTATTTTATACTAGATCTGACTTTATGCTGTCATCACTCCTACTTCTTCAATTGTTATTTTAAAAAAGATTTGTTTTCTGTGTATGAGTGCTTGCTTGCAGGTATGTATGTGTACTGCATGCACACCTGGTACCTTTGGAGGCCAGAAGAGGATATTGATGCCTCTGGATCTGGGGTCAGGTTGTGAGTGCCACATGGGTGCTCCTTGGAACCCAGATCCTCTCCCAAGGGCAGTGAGTGTGCTTAACTGCTGAGCCATCTCTCCATCATCAAATCTCATAATCTTACACAGCTTATGACTTGAATACATAATATAATTGTTTCTTCAATGGGACAGTATTGATTCATTAAAATTATGCTTTCTCAAAGATTATGCTGCCATTGAATAGCAGTTCCTAGGAGGAACAGCAGAGCAAAGCCAGCAGCAGGAAAATGTCTTGAAAGCCAGCTTTACAGTTGGAGCCTTAACTGTGGGACAGTCTAGTTGCCAAGCAGAGCTGGTGGTTATCTTGGAAACTGTGCTGAAGAACACAGCCACGGTGGTTTTTGCCAAACACACATTATTTACTTGGGTCTAGCGCTCTGGTTTTTATTACAGTTTGCTGCCAGAACTAAGTGAATACTGTGACATTATTGAATGAGGTTATACAGTGCATCTGTTGGTTTTATGTAGGGTCCAGCAGGGGAGGAGGGGCAGCCAGAGCATGTGTATCATTGTGAGCACCAGCAGGAAGACTTGTGTTCACTTTGTGCTTGCTTATTTTCAAGTTATTCTGACTATAAAATGGACATTGCAGAAAATTCCAGGTTTAAGATAGATATATCATCCTTCTCAATAGAGTTGACCTTGAGTTGCCCTTTCCAATGTAGCAAATTCTCAGTTTTGACTTTCTCCATGTGTTATAAAAGGTATTTAAGAGATTGGAAAGAAGGCTCTGCAGTTAAGAATACTTTGCTCAATCATAGGGATGGGAGTTTGAATCCTACTACCTACACTGAGTGGCTTACAAACACCTATTAACTACACGTCCAAGGATTCCAACACCCTACTTCAGCCTCAGCAGACAGCTGAATCTTAGGCTGGATGTGGTAGCATATGCCTTTGATCCCAGCATTCAGAAGGCAGAGGCTAGCAGATCTTTGCAAGTTTGAGGCCAACTTGGTGGACATAGTGAATTCCAGGATATCCAGGGTTATCTAGAGAAGCCCTCTCTCAAAATAAATAAAGAAATATTTAAAAATGGAAAATCTCAGATCAGAAATGTATAGGCAAAAAAAGTATTTAAATGTTCTATGCTTTAGCAAGTAGAATGGTAGGTTTTAAATATTTTTGGAAAACACATTCAATAATTTTAACCTGCAGGTTTTTTTGTTTTGTTTTGTTTTGTTTTTTTGTTTTTCGAGACAGGGTTTCTCTGTGTAGCCCTGGAAAACCTGCAGTTTTAAAAATATGTTTTCTGTGTTTATTGTCTTTCTATGTGTATTTCTCTGTACAGTGCCAGCAGATGCCAGAGAAGGGCATCATCAGATCCCTTGGGACTGGGGTTACAGAAGATTTTCATCTACCACATGAGTGCTGGGAACTGAACCCAGGTCTGGGAAGAGCAGTCAGTGCTCTTAACTGCCCAGCCATCTCTTCAGCTCTAGTTTGAGATAAGGTCTTGCTGTGGATGACCTGGTACTTACTGTACAACCCAAGCTGGCCTCAGACCTGCTGCAGTCCTCCAGACTCCCATCTTCTGAGTACTTACCATGCCCATCTAAGAAACTGATGTGAAATCATATCCTAATAGTCTGAGAATTAAAACCAAAGATGACTAAACTGGGATGAAGTATTTTTGAAGGATAATTTAGAGCATAAAATAAATTCATCGTTGTTCTAAATATACTGCAAATTTTTCTTTTTAAATTAGATTTCTTTCTGTCTGTTGAACAGTTGCTAATTTCTATATCTTTTTATTCACTAGCAGGATCTACCAAAAACTTTTTTTTTTTTTTTTACAGGCCTCGGTGATGGGCATGGTCAGGGTGGTAGGTAGTGATGCTGTTTTTTCCTTAATGTAAGTTCTACAGGAAAAGCCAATGAATGGCTCCTGTTTAAGTCACCCATCCTCACCATAGGATTTAGTGGCTTTCAATAAATTTATACCGGAATTACATATTTTTATTTGAAGCTTTTCTTGAAATAGTTATAGAATCTCTACAGTTATATGAAGCAATGTACACAGATCCTATGTATATGACCTGGTCTCTCCTCTAGTGGTGACATTTTGCACAACTTTAGTACAGTGTCATACCCAGGAAGCTGGCATTGATTCAGTTGATTCAACTCAACTTGTGTGTGTGTGTGTGTGTGTGTGTGTGTGTGTGTGTGTGTGTAACTCAGGGTCTCAGGTATGCTAAGCAATCATTTTTCCCTTGAGAAATAGTGATTTGTTTGTTTGTGTTTTAAAGTTGTTTTTATGGTAGGACCATGCTATGTAGCCCAAACTGGCATCACACTCATGCCAATCCTGTCTCTGTAATGCTGTGATTACAGGCACAAACTTTCACATCCAATGCTGCATTTTTTTTTTTTTTTTGAGACAGCGTCCTGCTATGTAGTCCATGATAGCTTCCTTCTACCTCAGCCTCCTCTGTGCTTTGGTTATGGATGTGTGCTGCCATACTTATCTTTGTGTCTGCCTGTCTGCCTCTCTTTCTTGACTTTCTCCACTCGTTCATCCCTGTGTATACCTAGTTCTATGTCTTTTTATCTCATGATCTTGAACACAGAGAAGCTGGGCACAATTCTCCGTTATGCATGTGATTGCACCATGTTTTAGCAAACTATATCCAGTTATGTAGCCTTTTGCAGTTAGTTCAGGAGGCAGAGCCTAAGAAATAGTAAAGGGCTGTCATTGTTATGACGGATGCCGAATGTATAGTAAAATCTAGGTATGAAATCTGTAGATTGAATATTTTATCAACAAATTACTAGACAATTTTGAGGTCTTATCCAGCTGAAAACAGAAAGGCATTAGTAGTAGGTCTCATCAGATTGTAAAGTCTGAATCTTTTTGCAAAACAAGATCTCACCATGTAGACCATGTAGACCATGTAGACCAGGCTGGCCTCAGTCTCATAGAGATCTACCTTTTGATGCCGGGATAGCAGGCCTTGCTGTTGTGTCCAGCTCCCTAGTTTCTCTTAGTACTTGAGAATCACTTTATTGAAGGTAGATTTTTATAGTCAGATCATGATAATTTTTAGTTATTTACTACTTTTAGTCCTTTGTTTTTACTTTTATGAACTTCCAAAATTTGATTCCCCACCCCTATGCAAAATTGGAGCATTGTGATTTGTTGGTTTTGCCTTGCTATCCCAGGCTGACCTAAAATTTGATTTAGCCCAAGATGGCGTTGGCATTCCTTTCTTCTCTCTCCTCCCTCTCTTTGAGACAGCGTCTTTCTTGTGCTAGCCTTAAAATCAAAAGTTTTCTCCTTCACCTTTCCAGTACTAGGATTATAAACACGTACCACTATGCCCTGTTTGACCTTGAACTCCTGATCTTCTTGCCTCAGCCTCCTGGATGTCAGATGCTAACTTTAAGGTACTTGTCTGCATCTGTGGTTGCTTTTTTAAAAAGAATGATTTATGTGAATCAGTGTTCTGTCTGCATGTGTATCTGTACACCATGTGTGTGCCTGATGTCTGTGGAGGTCAGGAGAGGGCGCCAGATCTCTGGGAACTGCAGTAACATAATTTTGAGCCACCATGTGGGTATTGGATTGGAAACTAAACCCAGGTCCTCATTGGTTAAGAGCACGTGCTAGTTCTCCCTGTTGTTGATTTTGTTTTGTTTTTGTTTTTCAAGACAGAGTTTCTCTATGTAGCTCTGGCTGTCCTGGAACTCAATCTGTAGACCAGGATGGCCTCAAACTCAGAGATCCTCCTGTCTCTGCCTTCTGAGTTGTGAGACTAAAGACATGCCCTACCATGCCTGACTTGTTGATATTTTAAACTTTACATTTACAAATAATTTCTGTGAAAAAATAAAACATATTCAAAAGAAATGATGGGTTGTTTTTGCTGATGGACTGTTCTTTTCAGAGAACCCTGCCTGTGGCCAGGCACAGGGGGAGACTACCTTTCATTAAGGTGTGCTGTGCCATAGTACATTGGGGTTTGCTACTGTGACTGTTCTGAGTTACCAAACAAAGTTTGCTCTCTGGGTACTGTAGCCATAGTACTTGTCATGGTTACGGCTTCATGGACATTGCTAAAACGCACCTTATCAAATTAACGACTTTCTTCACAGAGTATTACACTTTAATGGGAACGATCCACAGAGCCTTCCATTTTACTTTGTTTTTGTAATTTGTCTTAAACAAAAAACAAACCAACAGTGGCCGAAGTGAGGGTGATGGAAGCCAGGTGATATGCCGTGGTATCTGAGTTACTCTTCTCTGTTTCTCCCCTGTCTGCAATTAGAAGGTCACCCATTAGGACAAGGCTGTAATCCTCTAAGGTTGACGTGGTGCATGGCCACAGGTGGGACCATTAGTACACTGGCCTGTTCCAGCCCATTCCAGTCACAGCTGCATTCCATCCACAGCACCGAGGCCCACTACTGCCCACTTGCTCCTTGTCTGTCTGTTCTGCACAGCCCCACTTTTGCAAAAAGTTCCTGATCTGAAGTTTCAGAGTCTTCATATTGGGTGTCGGCTGCAGCATGATCTCAGTTTTTTGCACCTTTCACGACTTTTGCACTAAAAGGCTTAATTTTCACTGCTCTGTAATTAGAATGAGAAAGCTTTTCTGCAAATTAAGTTGGCTGGTCAACTGTGAGTTTCAGGCGAGAGTCTGAAAATGAGTGCTAAGGCACTCACGTTTCTATTTTAAAGTTTAACAAAAGGAACACAACCCATAAATAAATACTTTTCAGATATGAGGGAAGAAGGAATCCCCCAACTTAAAAATGCTTAACACATAAATTTTTCTTTTAGTAAAACCTTAGGTATATCTTAGAAAGAACATATTTAAAATTTTATACTCTAAATTCTGCTTATTTATGCAAATAACACCTACATGATTATTATTTTGTCTTGTGACATTATTTATGTTTAGGCTGGCATTCAAGCAAGATTGTATTTTAATTTAGAACCCTCTAATTCATGGGAAATCAGAAACAAAGAAAGGTAGCAGACATTTCTGCAGATGGTTCCCTGATCTCCTTCTCAATGGCTTGGGTTTGATTACTGCTACAAGTCGGCCATTAGCTTTGGGAACTAAGCTTTCACTAGCTTGAAATGATCTCGTTCTTTTTAAAACATTCTTTTTTTTCAAGTGGAAAATTTTATAGGTTTCTTTCGAATAGATTTGAAATAATTTCTACAAAGTGCATATCTCAAGTGTTAAGAGATAAAGAACATGTCATTTTTAAAATTTAAGATTTGTTTTTTTAATATATAACTTATTTTTATATTATAGTCATTGGCGGTTTGCCAGCATGCATGTCTGTGTGAGGCTGTCCAAGTCCCAGCATTGGAGTTACAGACAGTTATAAGCTGCCACATGGGTGCTGGGAATTGAACCCAGGTCTTCTGGAAGAGCAGCTACTACTCTTAACCACAGAACCATCTCTCCAGCCCTTAAGATCTGTTTTAATTTATTTATTAAGAGTTTTGTCTGGGGCTGAGAGGTGGCTCAGCAGTTAAGAGCACTGACTGCTCTCCCAGAGGTCCTGAGTTCAATTCCCAGCATCCACATGGTGGCTCACAACCATCTGTAATGGGATCTGATACTCTCTTTGGGTGTGTCTGAAGACAGCGCGACAGCATACTCACATGTATAAAATAAATACATCTAAAAAAAGAGTTTTGTCTGGGTGTATGTAATGTGCACTGTGTGCATGCCTGGTGCCTGAAGCAACCAAAAGAGGATGTCATATCTCTCAGAACTTGAGTTCTAGATATTGTGATGTTACATGGGTGTTTGGGGTGAACCTCAATCCTCTGGTAGAGCTGCCAGTGCTTTTAAGCACTGAGGCCTTCAACACCACTATATTTAATTTTAAAGTAATTTAAATAAACAAGAAAGAATAAAGATAAACTAAATCCTCATTAGAGCAAATTCTTAGTCATCCACATGTACATTTTCACGGCTAAGAAAGTAGGTTTCTGTGTGCAAAAGAAGCATTCAAGTGTATTAAGCAGGACCTTGTCAGTTGGACACGTGGGCTAACTCGTGGCAGCACTGTTTACAAACACTTAGGCAACCCTGGGGAGAGAGGACGCTTTTGTGTCTGGGGCTGGGCCCCGCCCCCTTAATTAATAGTCAAAAACTCCTCTCCAGGCTCTGACCGGGTCATGACCCCAAGATCAAGGTGTTTAAGTGAGGCCTGCTCAATTCAAAGTTTGCTTACCAAAGCCTGGCAAGCTGAGCCTGTGTGCAGGCTTAGGTTAATCTCCTGAGGTGCACAGAGCGGGTCTTGCCAGCCTTTTTGTTTATTTGTTTTGGTAGATGATGCCTTGGTTCTGTTAATTAGAGTGTCCAGAGCATTAAGCATGGCCCCTTCTCACAAATGCCATTCAATTAACAAAAGAGGATCTTGGAGGAGCTGAGGGAGGAGGAATCATAATCAGAACATAGTGTATGAAAAAAAGCCATTTCAATTTAAAAGAAAAAAAGAGGAAGAAAATCCTTTTTTTCATTTTGGGGTCTCAAGAGGTGAATCCCTGATCCAATTCCCCAAAGTAGGAACTATGGCCAGAGAAAGTTGATACTTCCCAGGCTCCTCTCTTCTCACCCCCACACTGGCATCTGAAATCTGCCTTGTTGGATGGCTGTCCTAACCCTGCTTAGGACCCATCTCACCCTGGGGGTCAACTTAGTAGAAAGAAAGCAAAGCTTTCACTTAGGACTTCCTCCTTTCCCTAGTGTTGAGTTCTGGGGATTTTCATTTGTATTTATTCATAAAGGGTCTGGAGGGCTTTTTGGTTTTTTGTTGTTGTTGTTGTTCTCTCTCTCTCTCTCTCTCTCTCTCTCTCTCTCTCTTTCAGCATCATGACTTTAAATGTCTCATCTTGTGTATGCTTGATCTGTTGTTGTTGTAAGCAGGCTGGTTCTGATATGTAAAGTCAGAGCAGGTTTAGAGTTGTGTTTGTGTTGTGTCCAATCGTGGGTTCCCTGTGTTAGCAACTGAGATGCAGCAGGTAGCTGTTTTCTGAGACTCGGTCTCACTATGTACCTCAGGCTGCCCAGGAACACTGAGTCTCCTTGTGTAGCCTAGGTTGTCCTTGAGCTTACTACATAGCTTAGGCTGCCCTCAAACTTGTGGTAGTTCTCCTGCCTCGGCTTCAATAATGCTAGAATGCATACCTGGCTAAATCGTTTGGCACATCCCTGATGAGGGGGAGAGGAAGTAAAGTGAGAGATAATTTTATATGCAGTTTAATAGTGAAGTGCTTGTATGTGTATCCAGCTGAGTGTCAGCAAGTGTTGAACATAGAGACGTGCTAGCTGGGTGAGAGGAAAACATGCAGAATGACGACATTAATAGTTTTCAGTGAATAATAAACACTGTCACTAGTTATGAAAATTCTAAGATTGACTGTAAACTGATTTCTTCTTGTAACAAATTGTCAAATATTTGAAATTTTTCTTGTTCTTTGCACTTTTAATAGTTCTTATAAACTATAGGTTTAATTCTGTGTCTTTGTTTGGATTTGATTTTCTTTTTTCTTTTTTTCTTTTTTTTTGTTTTTTCAAGACAGGGTTTCTCTGTGTAGCCCTGGCTGTCCTGGAACTCACTCTGTAGACCAGGCTGGCCTCAAACTCAGAAATCCACCTGTCTCTGCCTCCCAAGTGCTGGAATCAAAGGTGTGTCCCACCATTGCCTGGCTTGGATTTGATTTTTTCATTGATTGTTTTACAGGCCTTGGGCCACTTGACCTCCGAGCCGTATCCTCTGTTTGATATTTTACGTGTTTGATATTTTAAGTGTAAAGTAAAATGCCTTTCTAAGCACTTACTTGGTTACCCCTTTGACAGTAACCACCTTCAGCACACTTCTAAATTATTATTTATTAGATATGAAAAACGTAGTTCATACACAGCATTGTGCGTTGTGACCAGATATATAGACTCTAAGGACTGAGGTGAAACGAGAGAAGACTATAAAGGAACGTCAGCTTGCTGGTGTTGCTAAAGAGGCAATATTTAATTCTCTTTTTTTTTAAATTTTTATTTATTTTATTTATGAGTACACTGTAGCTGTCTTACCAGAAGAGGGCATCAAATCTCATTATGGGTGGTTGTGAGCGGCCATGTGGTTGCTGGGATTTGAACTCAGGACCTCTGGAAGAGCAGTCAGTGCTTTTAACCGCTGAGCCATCTCTCCAGCCCGGCAATATTTAATTCTAACACAGGCAATATTAACCACTTTCTGTTCTGATGATTTCTGTTTCCTCGGATTCCATATGTAAGTTAGATCATGCCACAGGAGACTTCTCAAATGGTGGCTTTCTTTTTCATTAGGTATGTGTGTCTTTATCCTGTTGCTCTATCCTCTCTGTACCTGCTTCACCATCTGCAATATGGAACAGCCAAAAATGTTGATATGTTCCTAAGAGGAGCCAGTGGGATGTCAAGTTTCAGTGATTCAGTGGATGATGTTTGCTCTTCAGGTGTGTGTTGAGCATTTATTTGTCTAGAATAGGAAGAAAGTGACCATCATCTTTGCTTCTACGGAGTGCACAAGAATCAGGGTTTTGATCCCTTTGCCTGTTATTCCAGCATCATGGAAGCTGAGGCAGGAGGACTGCCATAAGTTTGAGGCCAACATAAGCTACATAGCTATTTATAGACTATCTATGCATCTGAGGACTTTCCTGGGATATTTTCCTATCATTACTCGAAGGACTGATTTCTCTATTGCCTGGATGGTCCTTGGTCTGAACTTGGCATAACTTTCCCAGTATTGGGCCTGAGAAAGAACACACAGCATAGTGGCATAATCTATAAAGAGATGGAGAATCATTTCTGTCCTTTGGATTGCTGCAGTCAGATACACTAGCTCCTGTTGTCACCTGTTTGTGACTCTCCTCTATTGTTTTTATTAGGGATATGAAAATAAGCTTGACTTTAGAAATATTAAATGATTGCATGCATGGTCTAAAAACTATCAATAGTAAAGAGTTCATGGGGTGGTGGCTCACAGCTAGGTTCCCAGCTCTCGGGAGATGGAGCCAGGAAGGTATGAACTTTCAGATGATTTAATGGAAAACTTGAGGCCAGCCTAATTCTGTCTTCAGGTGCAAGGATTAAAGGTATGCACTGCCACACCAAGCATGTGTGTAGCCCAAGCTACCCTGGAACTTGCTAGATATTGGAGGAGAACTTCTGATCCTGTTGCCTCCAAGTGGTGAGACTATACACATGCACCACTGTACTCGGTACAAATTAAACATTTAAATTAATATCATTAAAATGTGAGTTTTTTTCCTCATCACAGAACATTTCATTTTTAAAATTGAACAGTGCCAGCTGGTGGTAGTGGTGGTGGTGGTGGTGGTGGTGGTGGTGGTGGTAGTGGTGGTGGTGGTGGCACACACCTTTAGTTTACTCGGGAGCCAGAAGCAGGGGGATCTCTCTGAGTTCAAGGCCAGCCTGGTCTCCAGAGTTCCAGGACAACCAAGGCTAAACAGAGAGACCCTGTCTCAAGAAAACAAAACAAAAACTGAACCATGCCATGTTGACCCCCTCCCCGTGACCTACCTCCGACAAACGTGAGATGTGAAACTTAGTATTTTTCCAGCATTTATTTCTTTTCTTCCCTCCCTTATATCATAATGCTTTTTATTGAATTTGTTTACTTAATATATGAGGAAGAGTGTGTCTCCAGACCCAAATTTTCTGTTTTGTATGCTATCATTCTGTATTGATAAGTCTGTAAGTTTCATATTTTGAGGGCAAAGGCTATATAGCTCATAGACCTGCAAACATGGGAAAGACTTGGCTTCAGTTTGATCCTAGCAACACAAAATAAATAAATATATCCTAGTGTTCATTTATAGCTAGTTTCTGTGTGTGTGTATATATTGTTTCTTACTGCTAACTGAAACAGGTAGATCGCTTACAGTTGTGACTGTGATCTTTAGAACTCATCCCAAGGCATGGATATGCCGAGCAGGAGGAGCGATCCTGACACAGAATTTGCCTTGCTTCAGGTGTTAATATTTTAAGCATCAACTTGAGAGAATTTTGTCTTCATGTATTCTTTAAATTCCTTAAAATGATGCTATACTTTGGTTTCTTTCACAAACACCCTCAGATCTTCCTATAAATATTCATTTTTTCCCTTGAAAACTCTTAATTGTTTCTTGTTTTCTTCTTTGAATGATTATTTATTTTTCTTTTCTTTTTCTTCTTTCTTCTTTTTCTTTTTCTTTCTTTCTTTCTTTTTTTTTTTTTTTTTGATTTTTTGAAACAGGGTTTCTCTGTGTAGCCCTGGCTGTCCTGGAACTCACTTTGTAGACCAGGCTGGCCTCGAACTCAGAAATCTGCGCCTCTGCCTCCCAAGTACTGGGATTAAAGGTATGCGCCACCACTGCCCGGCTTAAATGATTATTTCTGACCAGGAGTGTGGGTCTATGTGACTGAATGCTGTGGAGGTCAGAGGCTTTGAATAGGAAGTGTATTTTTCTTAAGGTCTCATCTTGTGCTGCAACGCACAGACTTTCTGTCATCTTTTTGCCCTCCCTGGGCTTAATCATGGTTCTCTCTCGTATCCACCTCTTCTCTTCTCTTTCTGTACCTCTAAGCATTTTGGAGGTCCAGGAGATAACAGCAGTCCTAACCTGTCCAAAATACTTTCCATTTTTCTGCATGGTTAGTAGAAACATACTTGTGTTTAAAATTATTTGGAGCAATTAAAATTTTTATTTTCTGGAAACAGAGTCTTACTGTGTAGTTCAGGCTGTTCTCAAATTCTAGATCCTCCTGCCTCAGACTACCAAGTAGGGATTTCAGTATGCACTACCATACCTGGTAGTTTGGAATCATTTTAATTAAGAATTTAGGAGACATTGGAAGATTACTAACCATCTGGTATTGCTTGTGTAATATCTTATGTCAACATTTTAAACATCTAACTGCTTCTTATGAAAGCAGTTGAGTCTTTAACTCTAAAATCTCATTACAAAGTATTTAGGGTATAACTTAAAATGTCGTTCTTCTTAACACTGTGATCCTGTATATTTATTTTCATTTTTTTTCCAGACAGGGTCCATGTAGTTTACAGACATTCTTTTGCCTCTGCCTTCCTCTAAGTTCTGGGATTGAAAGTGTGTATCCCTGAACCCAGGGTCTGCACAATCTTAAAACAAAAACCTTCATTCCGTTTAAGGAATTTTTCTTGTTATCACTTTATCTTATTATCTATTTTCTTTTTGTTTTTTATCTATTTTCTCTTTTTTTCTAATTTATTCATTCACTTTGCATCCCGCTATCAGTCCCCCTCTCTTCCCAGTACTCCTCATGCAATTCCTACCCCCATTCCACCTTGCCCTTCTCTTTTGAGAAGGTGAACCCCTCCCCTCTGGGTGTCCCCCCCACTACTGTTCCCTGACCTCCTATCCCCCTCTACCCCTGTTGCACGTCAAGACTCTGCTGGACTAGGTGCATGCTCTCCTACTGAGTCAGACAAGGCGGTCCATTTAGTGGAGCAGGAGCTGCAGAGAGGCAGGCAACAGGCTTAGGGACAAGTCCCTGCTCCAGTTGTTGGGGGAGTGGTACGAAGACCAAGCTGCTCATCTGTTACATATACGTAAGGGGCCTAGGTCTAGCCCACGCTCACTCTTTGGTTGATGATTCAGTTCTGGGAATCTCCAAGAGCCCAACTTTGTTGGTTTTCCTGTGGAGTCCATGTTTTCTTCAGGGCCCTCAATTCTTCTCCCAACTCTTCCATAAGACTCTCCGAGCTCCATCTAATGTGTGGCTGTGATTCTCTGCATTTCTTTCCATTGGCTGCTGGGTGGAGCCTCTCACAGGGCAGTTATGCTAGGCTCCTGTCTGCAAGTGTAACAGAGTAGCATTAGTAGTGTTAGGGATTGGGGCTTGCCCATGGGATGGGTCTCACTTTGGGGCAGTCATTGGCTGGCCATTCCCTCTGTCTCTGCGGTCTTTGTCCTTGCACAGTCTTGTAGGCAGAACTCATTTTGGGTTGAAGGTTTTGTGAGAAGGTTGCTGTCCTTATCTCTCCACCGTGAGTCCTGGCTGGCTACAGGAAGTGGCCACTTCAGGATCCATGTTCCTCACTGCTAGGAGTCTCAGCTAGAGCAGCCCCGCTACAGTCCCTGGGGCCTCCCCCCATCCCATGTCTCTAAATCTCAACTATTTATCTCCTACTTTTGTAGTGTTCACTAAAGAAGTCAATTACATTTCTTTACAGTGTAGTTTACTAAGAATTCCCAGCAACACAGAAATACAACATCTGTCTTCCACAGCCAATGTCATATGTGCCCTTTTATGACCTATACTATAACATCCTCTCCAGCCTGGCTGCCATGTCTCCTGTGACCTACCAAGGACTGTCAGTTGAAATTACCTCCTGGGAAGATGCATGCTCACCCATGGCTGATCAGGGCAAGACAGGACTCCCTGCCTAATACCCTTCCTTTCACTCATTGAACTGTGTATCTTGGTTTGAATAGTAAATGCTCCTCAGAGTCTCAGGCATTTGAATACTTAGTCCCCAGTTGGTGCGTCATTATTTGTATATGTACTCACTTGTAAGTGGCTATTAGCCATGAAGTACAGGATAACCATGCTATAATCAACAGACCCAAAGAAATCAAACCACGAGGAGGATCCAAGGGAAGGTTGTTGAATCTTTCTCAGAAGGAGGAAGAAAATAGATATCGGAGGTTGATGGAAGGAACTGGGTAGAAGAAGGGATGGGGAGGGGAGCATGGTGGAGTGGGGTGCGATCATATGTAGGGAGAGCAGGGGAGAGAGAACAGAAATTGGTGTGGGGGGGGACAATCTATTTTCTTATCTTTGTAGAATTTCTAATTGTGTCTTAGCCAATCCCCCAGTTGAATCTTTTGGTTTGTCAAAGTCCTGTTATTTCACACTTGATTTCAAAAGTATCCATCCAGTGCATGAAAGTGAGGCTGGGTTTGCAGATGGATGCCTTGCAGTACAATATCCCAGGAGCTTCTGAAGCAAAGGAAACATTGTACCTAAAGTGTGCTTCACAATGGCAACTGTATTCTGTTTCGATATTCTTAGAATGTTATGGTATTCCAAGTGTGTGCTTAAAAACACGATTTGCAACACTATTTTTGAGTTTTAAACAACCTAATTATAAGCAGAGGCGAGGTCAGTTGATTCCTGCCTTCCAAGGTGTGTCTGCTAACCTTGGGGCTTGGAGAGATTGTGGTTTCTGTATCTCTTGGCATCTGCTCTCATGATGAGATACAGATCTTTCAGCTAGCTTCTTTAGATTTCAGATGTCCTTGACATTAGCAAATAGTCATACCTTGATTTGGTAGTACACACCTTTAATTCCAGTACTTGGGAGAAAGCACAGGCAGTGCATCTCTGAGTTTTAGGCCAGCCTAGTCTACATAGTAAATTCAGGACAAACAGAGCTACATAGTGAGACCTTGTCTCTCCAAAGCAAAAAAAGAAAAGAAAGAACAAAAGCACTCACATGGCCTGGAGGCTTTGAACCCTTATTGCTTTTCCACAGGACCTGGGTTTGGTTCCCAGAACCAAAATGCCAGATGGTGGCTCATAACCATCTCTAACTACAGTTCTAGGGAATCAGATACATTTTTCCAAGGTCACTAGGCACACATAGCTCATAAGGATAGATGCAGATAAAATACTCATATACATTAAATAAAAGAAATAAAACTACCCCCCCAACTTTTGAATTTTACTTTATACATTTCTTATTTATTACTAATATTTTATCCCATGTGTATGAGTGTTTTCCTGCATGTATATCTGTGCACTACCTGGTGTTTGATGCTATAAGAGGCCATAAGAAGGTTTGGATCTCCTAAAAATGGAGTTACAGTCATATAGGTGCTGAGAATTATATAGGTCCTCTGGAACAGCAGCCCATGGTCTTAACTGCTGAGCCATCTCTTGAGCCCCCACAAAATAATTTTTGTTTGTTTTCTTGAGACAGGGTCTCCCTACATAACCCTGGATATCTTGGAACTCACTAAGTATACTAGGCTGGCCTCAAACTCAAACAGATGTACCTTTTTCTGCCTCTTAAATGGTGGAACCAATGGTATGGCCCAAAATAGGTTTTTATAAATCAGTCACAGGTGGATGATTTGTCATGAGCAATTTTCAACAGCTTTCAAAATGTAAGTTTTGCCAGGTGTGGTAGGGTATGCCTTTAATACCAATACCCCAAAGGCAGAGCCAGGCAGATCTTTGTGAATTCCAGACCAGACTAGTCTACATAGAGAATTATAGTCATTCAGTGCTATACAGTGAGACACCTAGTCTTGAGGCAGGAGGAAAAGAGAAATAATAAAGAAAAAGAGAAGAATAAAGTAAAAGTTGGACTTTATACACAGTTAAAGAGTTGGAGTGGGGGGTTAATGATGTGGGGTTGTTTGTTTTGTTTTGTTTTTTAAAGATGGCAGACTTCCTGTTTGCAGTCTGTCATGTAAGGAACATAAAAATCACCACTCCATCCAAATGACAAAGAAATGAGTGAGATGAAAACCAACAGTGCAAAGAAAAAAAAAAAGGAAAAGAAAAGACAACCAACAGTGCTTGGCTCTGTCATAAGAAGATCAGAGGATTTTGCCTGTCAGGTTTTCACAAAGATCTGCATCCCACCTCTGAGGCAAAGAACCAAGAGCAGGGTGGACTCTTTCTGGATGTTGTAGTCTGACAGGGTGCTGCCATCTTCCAGCTGCTTGTCTGCAAAGATCAGCCTCTGCTGGTCAGAGGGAATGCCCTGGATCTCTGCCTTGACATTCTCAATAGTGTCACTGGGAGGCTGATTGTTGTGAAGACCCTGACAGACAAGACCATCACCTTGGAAGTCGAGCCCAGTGTCACCACCAAGAAGGTCAAGCAGAAAGATAGACGTACCTCTCTTACCACAGTATCTAGAAAGAGCCTTCCATGTGCTTGTTCTTTGGTTTGATGGGGAGGTGTCTTAGTTTTTCCTATCTTTTAAGCTCTTAACAAGTTCATTGCACTTTGAATAAAGTTCTTGCACCCCCCACCCCCCAAAAAAAAGATCAGAGGAAGCCATAGTCTCAGTGCTGAGGAGATGTAGGCAGATAGTGAAAGAAAGGTATAGCTTGTCAGCAGTCCACAGGAAGAACTGTCCCAACCTATTGTCAGTGTGCGAAAACCTGGGCAGGTAGTGCCTTGCTGGGGGGCTTGCTGTGTCTAAGGATTTCAGACTCTGCAATCAACCAGTCAGTGTGGCACCCACTTCGCACCTCCTGTGCCACCAGCTCTCCCAGTTCCTCAAAGTTGGTAGTGTAGCCCATCACCACACAGTTCCTGGCAAGGAGGGGAAAGAAATCCTTTTAAAATATGCCAGAGAATTTCATTAGACTTTCAACACCTGACTTCAAGAAACATGAATAAAACCTACATTCTGAATTTTTTTCCTTTCTTATACAAGGCTTCCCTATGTGGATAAGGCTGTACTAGAACTCACAGAGGTCCCACCTCCCACCTTGCCCACTGCTGGAATTAGAGGCACCAGCATTTTAATAATTTCTGGAATTTTATCAGATTCTAGCCTAACCCTAACCTGAAGGAAGGGAACTACCCAACTGCAGACCATTCCAGAAATCCAGTTTTACCCAGCTGCCTGAAATAACTTTGAACCACAGTGGTGAAGTTCACAGTGCAAGGCACAGGCCCATAAAAGACAGGTTAGTCACAACAGGGCAGAATGTTCCTCCACCAGCATCATCAAACTTAACAAGGATATAGTGTGTGCCATTGAACCAAAAATTGTAAGGCATACCAAAAAAATTGAAGAAGTACTCCAAATAGAAGCAAATGTAGTACCAATATGAGAATAATCAAGATTTGTATTACATTTGTATTTATTTATTGTGTTTAGGCTTTTTGCTTTGTTTTTTTTTTTTTCAAGACAAGGTTTCTCTGTATAGCCCAGCTGTCCTGGAACTCACTCTGTAGACCTGGCTGGCTTCAAACTCAGAGATTTGCTTGCTTCTGCCTCCTGAGTGCTGGGATTACAGGCATGGCCCACCACTGCCTGGTTTTTGTATTGTTTGTTTGTGTGTGTGTGTGTGTGTGTGTGTGTGTGTGTGTGTGTGTGTGTGTACATATAGTGGAGGTCAGATGACTTCTGTGAGCCAGTTCTTCTTTCAGGATGTAAAACCCAGATGTCAGCTTTAGCAGGTCCATCTCGCTGGACCCAGGAATGGCTTATTTAGTTAATATGCTAATGAATAAATAAGTAGAAAAGGTATGGACAGATGCAAGAACGGGTGGATAATGTTGACAGAGACAGACATTTTCAGAAAGAACTAAAGACCTGTTGGATCGCAAGCATGCTGCAGCAGGAACAACAAGAACGCCTTTGATGGCTTCACTAATAAACTGGATACCACCAAAGGAAGAGTCTGAGCTTCAAAAACTAAAAAACTCGAAAGGAAAAGAGCTGGGAAGGGCATGTAGCGGATACCACTGGAGAGCTTCAGGACACACCCAAAGCTCATATTGTAACGTAGAAAGCCAAGAAAGAAAAATGCAGACGTACCTGAGCAGTCTCAAATTAATGTCAAATACATGATGCTCGTGACCGTCAAGTATCCCACCAACCCCACCCCTTGTGGCTAAAGTAGCCTACTGTCCTTCTTAATTGACCCGTAGCATTATTCATGACCGAACAGTTAGCACTGATCTTTTACTAAGAACAGGATCTGTAAGAGTCTACAGGAGACAATGGGCTTTTTCTTCAGTTACCTTAACAATGCTCACGGTACAAAGGCTACAAAGCAAATTAGCATCTCTACTGATTTCGCAGTTAGTATTCAAGGTGAAAATATCCTGTTTAATTTTAATTCCCTCCTTGCCTCACCGCATCATTTGAAAGTGAGTTCTTGTAATAGAAAGTTATTTGTTGACAGCTGTGACTCTTAGGTGATTTATGCTACCTCTGACCTGCATTCTGTAGAACATGACTTCATCCATGGCAGTGAGTGGAGGTGACATGTACACCCTAACCTGGCACACACCTAGTGCCTTACTTAAGTAACTTACTTCATCCATGCTTGCTGCTGGAAGACTGACATCCCCCTGGAAGGTTGTCCGCAGGGAGGCCTGAAAAGCAGGTGTCTTCCCAGTGAGGAAGGACCAGCCTATTGGGTTCTTATCTATGAGTAGTTTATTTTTTTCTATTTGTTTATTCATTTTATTGTTTTGATTTGTTTCTTCAGCTGGCCTTGAGCTTGTAAAAATCCTCCTACCTCAACTTCTTTAGTGCTGGTATTAGAGACCAGCTCACACATAGCTTCTCAGTTTTACCTTCTCAGATGGTCTCAACACTTGACCTTAGCCAAAGGTCCAGAAGCCATCAGAATCTTTAGCCTCTGCCTGTATCTTTACTATTTGCATTTAGGGGGATGTATGTGTGTGCCTATCAGTCTTTATATAGTCCATAAGTACTTCATTTGGTTGCAGTTGATATTTTGGTCCCAAATCCTTTGAGAGGATTTTTGATGGTTTCCACTTTGTCACATGATGAAGCTGGTTGGAGATACTGAGTATCCCCCTCTGCTTCTCTGCCCCACCCCACTCTTCACTGTAGCATGGTTGTAGACAATTCTTACACTTGTTTCAACAATACAGAAGCTACAGGTGGCTAGAATGCCTTCAACAAAGGACAATAGGCACAGGGTCTTTGTTCAGGTATCTTGGAAAACTTAGCAAATAAAAATAGATTTTGAACATTTAAAAAGTTATTATTAGGAGAATATACATATATCATGGCATGTGTATAGAGGTCAGAGGACAACCTTGTATAATCTGTTCTCTCCTTCCACTTTACACGGGTTCCAGGGATCAAACTCAGATCACCAGCTTGTACAGTAAGCAATTTCATCTTCCTGTCAGATTTTGAACATTTAAGGAGAATTTTTACATGCTGGAGAGATGACCTGATTTGATGTCCAACACCCATATAATAGCTCTAAACTATGTATAATTCTGACACTTTCTTCTGACCTCCACAGGCACCAGGCTCATGTGTGGAACACACACATACATGCAGGCAAAACATAAATTATCACTCAGTTTGTAATGCAGCTCTATGTGGACATGTCCCTATCTATGGTCTGGATCATGTTCCCAAGTTTGGTTTGTGTTATTTGTTTGTTCAACTTGTGTTGTTTTTAAAATATTTATAACACATCAACTTCTTTCTTTCTTTCTTTCTTTTTTTTTTTTTTTTTTTTTTTT
>NW_021621323.1:8431428-8441382 GCF_004785775.1 Grammomys surdaster
TTTTTTTTTGGTTTTTCGAGACAGGGTTTCTCTGTATAGTCCTGGCTGTCTTGGAACTTACTCTGTAGACCAGGCTGGCCTCGAACTCAGAAATCCTCCTGCCTCTGCCTCCCAAGTGCTGGGATTAAAGGCGTGCACCACCATCAATTTCTAAATATAACACAATAATTGCTTTCATTAAAATAGTCACATTTGTTATATAAACATTTGAATTTATCTATTTATATGATTATCAAACCTTAAGTATGCCATGTGCTTGTATTTTTGGCGTTTTTGTTTTATTTTGCTTGTTTTTTCAGACAGGGTATCACTGTCTTACCTTTCCAAGTTTTAGGATTGCAGGTCGCACCATTATGCCTGGCTGAATTTATGCCTCTCTATGCTATCTGCCTTCTGTCCCTAGGGGGAAATAGTTTTAAATTCAGGTAACTTGGCTAGAACTTGAAACATTAGCCGCCTGCTTCTGTTTTCATTAAAGCCTGATAATATAATTTTTTGTATTATTTTGAAAATATTTTAAAAGTTTGTTATATTTAAATGTTTGGGGTTTTTTTCCCCCAAAGTACCCCCTTCTCATCTTGCTCTCTAGCTATCACTAGAGTGAAAAGTGACATTTTCCCCCCAGTGAATGTTAGATTCAAAGAGACTTAACAACGGTCAGTCTTTTTTTATCCCTTAGGATCTGTGGGAAGAAGCAGGGCCCATGTGCAGCAGGTGCGAGAGGGTGACTGTCACTGCTCATTGAAGTGCTTCCAAGGGAGCGGGCAGTTCTGCTGCCTCAGCCACTGCACCCCCTTCCCTGCCCCTTCTGGGCCTCTCCACTGCCCTGCAACCAAAATAACACACGGCTCATAGGTGGGCTGCAGATGCCTGCTAGGACCCTGCTCCGTCCTGTGACCCAGGCTTTGCACACCAGATGTTAAAGATTTTGTTTACTACTGGTTATGGCTAGAGAGACCTCATTTACTTGTTTTAAGTTTATGGATGCTTCCCCCAGCCCCTTCTTTTTTCCCTTTGAGTTAAAATTTTGCCATGTATCTCAACCATGTTGGTCTGAAACCCTGACACTTCAGTGTTTTCTTTTTTTAATAGACTCTGTGTTGGGTTGAAATAGCACACACCTTTAATCCCAGCACTTTGGAAATAGAAGCAGGTAGGTTTCTGTGAGATGGAAGCCAGCCTGGTGTATATAAGTTCCAGGCCAGCCAGAGCTACATACTGAGACCCTGACTAAATAATAATAATGATGATAGAAACAACAGTAATAGTTATGGTCAAAGCTTTATGTTTGTTTTCTGTCTGGGAACTGCAGCACACTTTGGTGCACGTACACAGACATGCACGCGTGGGGTTAATCTTGAGTTTCTACTTCCTTCTCCTCCTGCCTTCACCTCCTTAGTTCTGGGATCACAAGCGTGAGCCACCACAGCCCGATTGTGATAGAATTATTTTTATTTCATTTTAAATAAAATTTCTAGTTTGTAAAATGCATAATTTGTTTTTAGCAACACAGGTAAATACAGCTCCAGAGATTTCTTGTTTGCTTTTGTCTTTTTATACATCGTTTCCTTTGCTTTTCTGTTAGAAGTGAGGTTTGATGAAGTTCCACCTGGGTGTTGTGTTGCACGCCTGTAATCTGAGTGCTAGAGAAGCCAAAGAAGGAGGATCAAGAATCTGAAGCCACTCTGGGCTACTCGGAATCTTTGAGGTCAGCCTGAGATTCAGATCCTGTCTCAAAACAAACAAAAAGGAATTGATAAAACTTGGCTTGTTTAAAATTCTACACTACTCTTTCTGGATTGATACTATTTTAAAAAAATTTTTTTAAGGATCATTTTTTGTTTATGATTATGTATAACACAAGGCTGTGTGGCATATGAGTACAGGGTTCTCAAGGAGCCCAAAGGAACTGGATTCCTTAGGGCTGGAGCTGCCCAATCTATGTGCCAGGAAATGGATTCTCTGCAAGGAACAGTATGTGGTCTTAATCGGCAAGCCAAGCCACCTCTCCAGCCAAGTAATGCTGTTTTAAAGAAAATAGTACTAGACTGAAGGTCACCAGCCTTGTGATGTGGTGGTGGAGTGGGAAGTTTCACGTCACATGTAGTTCTGCATCTTACCAGGCCTTAGAGTCCCTCTAATTGATGCTTGATGTTGGGACTGACACGGCTCCCGCAGTGGCCTCAAATCTTCCCTCATGAGAACATGCCTTCACTTGAAGGCAGGACTATGAGTCATTTATGACATAATTTATAGATTAACATTCATTCTTCTTGAATGTTTTAAAGACACTGGGAGGTAGGGTTAATACAAGCCTCATACTTTCCTCAAAATATCGTAAGCTAAACCATTTTTAATATCTCGGGTCATGTTGTAGATTTGAAGAGGCTCTCTAAAGCACCTACAGTCTACTTCTGATCCTCAATGTGTGGCCGCTGTGAATGGTGCAGTCAGTGAGTAACTGAGTCTGGTTGAACCTTGGTTGGTCATAGACTTTTTTTTCTTCTAGGAGTCCACCATGGTACTTTATGACATGAAATTCACAAATCTAAAGGAATAGAGCTTACGTTATAAAACGTCTTTGAACCCAGTGATGAGCATTGTGACTGTGAACTGTGGTTACACATTTCTGTTTAGGGAACATTATTTGTAAAAACTATGTCATTAGGGTTTGAAGGTGTGACTCAGCTAGTAAAGGAAGCTTGCCTAACGTGCAAAAAAGCCCTGGGTTTCAGGTTTCACTCATTTGTACTGCATAAACTAGACATGGTGGGAAGTACCTGCAATTCCAGCACTCAAGAATTAGAGACAGAGGATTGAGAATTTAAGATCCGCCTTGGCTGTGTAGCAAGTTCAAGGCCAGCTTGGGATATGTGAGATTCTGTCTCAAAAACAATTTCTTTTACAATCATGTAACTGGGAATAAGTGGAGATAGTTCTATTGACATAAAGCACCTTGTATTTCTATATATTGTCTGCTCCTGCTTCAACTTCGTTTTTCTCATTATGTAACACTGGGTGGCCTGTAACTTGCCAAGTAGTTCAGCCTAGATTTTAACTTGTGATTATCCTCCTGCCTCTGTCTCTTAGAGTACTGGGGTTACAGGTGTATGCCATCACACCTGACTGTCTATATGGTATAGGTATTTGTCCCACCAGAATCAAAGCCAGCATCTAAGCCAGTGGGTGTCAATCACTGAGAGTCAGGAGTCTTTTAGGGGCCAAACAACTCTCTTACAGTGATCACCTAAGACCATTATAAAACACAAATAGTTACATTATGATTCATAGTAGTAGCAAAATTACAGTTATGAAGTAGCAACGAATGTTGGGGGTTACCACACATGAGGAATAGTATTAAAGGGTCATAGTTAGGAAGGTTGAGAACTTTAGAGCTGCTGCTGAGTTCAAAACCAGCCTGGTCTACAGACTGAGTTCAAGACTAGCCAGGGCTGCACAATTGCTTTCCAGTAGAATTATTGTCCTGTATGTAACTATATCAATAAATCCTCTGCATTAGTTGGTTTCTGTTGCCATGGTAAAATGCAGTGACCAGAAGCAACTTAGACACGAGTTGTTTTTTGCCTTGTGGCTCCAGAAGATTGTCCATCATGGCAGGAGGTAAGGCAGCAAGCAGAGTCAGAATAGAAAACTGATAGCTCACATCTTTAACTTTGGTTACAAAGCACAGAGTGAGCTGGAAATGGCAGGGGCTTTCAATTCTCAAAGCCCACCCACAGGTTCATACTTCCTCTAACAAGGCCAGGTCTTCTACATGTTCCCCAAACCCTGCCACAATCTGAGGACTCAGTATTCAAAGGCCTGAGACTAAAGGGGGGATTTTCATTTAAACAACCACAATCACCATGCCTAAAGTTCTTTGTCTGAAGAAAAAAGAAATGACAGGTGAACCATTAAAACCAGTGCAAACGTTATATCCTCTTCTTTGTCCTCCTACCCTCTTCTGTTTCCAGATAGGGTTAACCTGTGTAGCCCTGGCTGCCTGGAACTTGTTCTGTAGACCAGGCTGGCCTTGAAGTCACAGAGATCTGCCTGCCTTTGTCTTCTCAGTCCTGGGATTAAAGGTGTGTTCCACTACCGGCTTCTTCTCCTTCCCTTTATATGGGATTTTCAGAGAGAATCTTCAAAATGTCTGGATATCAGGATGGTACCACTGTTGTAGGAAGTTTTATTTCTTTTTTTGTTTTGTTTTGTTTTGTTTTGTTTTCGAGACAGGGTTTCTCTGTATAGCCCTGGCTGTCCTGGAACTCACTCTGTAGACCAGGCTGGGCTCGAACTCAGAAATCCACCTGTCTCTGCCTCCCAAATGCTGGGATTAAAGGCGTGCGCCACCACTGCCCAGCGGAAGTTTTATTTCTTACTTAGTGGATTTAAAGTACACCATATCTTTTGCTGGTTTTCAGAGTTAAAGATTTAGACACACCTGCCATTGGCCCAGACTTTGGCCAAAGAGGTCAAATATTGGCAGGTGTCAGAGTGTCAAGTGTTTGTACTCCAGACTCAGAAACTTCCATACACTTTCCTTTTGTATGGTTGACATTTTTTTGGAACAGAGTAGGCAACCTTCTTGCCTCAGCTTCCTGTCTGCTGAGATAACTGAAGTGCACAGTACTACACTTGGCTGTGTTTTTCCTCATTTTCTTCCAAAGTGGGTGTCCCATCTTTATTTTTAAACATACTTACTATAACTTTTTCTTCACAACATTTTTTTTTTGTTTCTAGTGAGTATGTAACTTGACTTATATATATATCATCAGGTCATGGTGCAGAATTTATAGGTACCTCTGACATTTTGCCTGGCTCCTAGCTATCTCTTGGTGCGGTGCAAACACTATGATGGCCATAGTATCTTCAATGCTGGCTAATATTTCAGATTTGTTTGGGATTTCAGGTCTCTAAGACTTGACAAGAAACAACTTAGGTGGGGCATATTTGTTTTAATTTTGCTGCAATTTGTTCTGCGAATTCTTGCTGAATTCTTCCCCTTCAGAGTCACACTTTGTATAAGTTAGGAGGAACAAGAGCAGAAATAACACAAGGTCTTCTTTAATTTTCTTCTCCTGGCTTTGCTTTAAAGCAGTTCTTGGTGTAATCATTTTTAAAGCATTAATAAGGAAAGAGCCATTGCTGCCAAGTTGCTGAGAATCTGAAATAGTGTTTTCTTCTGAGAACTGGGCAGCTGAGGTCATTTACTAGTGCTGGGTGTGTGTGGAAGGGGAAAGCCAATTTGTGGACACACCCTGCTGAGGTCAGTAACCTGCCGTTGCAGTGCACACTACTCTGACCCCATTTAGACCAGGAGGATCTCAGCGGGCAAAGACAAGAAGGAAGCAGCTAATGCTGGGAGGCTTGGAAGGGCTCAACAGGGAAAGGCCAGACCCAAGGCTCCAAACTAGGAGCCTTCGTGACATTTGTTTAACAATGGATCCAAGTACTGACAAAGGGTGACGTTGTCCCCAGGAGTGGTGGCTTCTGTTAGTAATCCCAGTACTTAGGAGGCTGAGGAAGGGGGATCAAGGCAAGCCTGATTGGCAGAGTAAGTTTCAGGCCAGCCTGGGATAGATAGAGAATGAGATAGTTCATTAAAATAAAATAATAAAGAATTTCAAAAGAAATATATTAGACACAGCATACATTACTTGTATGCATGTGCACATTTATAGTTTGAGTGACTGACTTTTAGAGATTTCTTTTTCTTCTGTTAAAGGCCTGCTTTGGCTGGAGACACAGCTTGGTGGGTGAAATGCTTACTGCACAAGTGTGAGGACTCCCAAAATCCACACAAAAGCATGCCTGGAAGCCTCCTGGAATCCCAGCACCGGAGAGGCAGAGATACCCAGGGCAAGCTGGCTAGCTAGACCAGCTAGAACTGTAGAGCTGCTGGTTCAGTATGAGACCCTGCTTCACTGCATGTAGGTCAATGAAGATGAAGGCCAGCAAGCAAGCACGCGCACACACACACACACACACACAGATGCATACCTTCCATACATACAAAAAAAAAAAAAAAGGAAGAAAGGAAAGAAAATGCACTTCTAGGATTTGAAATGGTGAATTGGGTCCTGACACATGAACGTGGTAGATCCGAGTAGAGGCTCAGGAACTACATAGCTTACATACAAGAAACACTTATGTTGAACCTAAATGAGCCCAAAGGCCTTTAGTAGATCATAGCTCTTTAACTTATTATTTTAAATTTTATCACCTAGAAAATCTGTTTTTAAAAAAACTGAATAACTAATAAGGATAAAATTAAAATAGATTTCAATTTAAGGAGAAAAATCTGTCTAGGAACTACATTAATTTCAGAAGGATTGCACTTTATAGACTACAGTGGTCCATTGCTAGTAGTTCCGTTGTTAGTTGTTTGCTAAGAGGTTGTTTGGGTCATGGAAAACTGGACCGTCATGGTTCTCTTTGACAGTTTGCCAGCTGGAGTTCCGGCCAACCAGATAACAAGTTGTAGTAACACTCAGTCTTCTAGGACTCCTGAACCTGCGCCAGGCCTTGAAGGGAAGTCTCTCTGAGCACGCTCCAGTCCATCTGAGAGGAGGATACCACAGTCCCATGTACACAGAAGTATTCCAACGCAAGAGGCTTACAATTGAAGGCCTGGTAGTATTTAGCATTGTTTTACTATTTTAAATTTTAAGCAGAAAACAAGACGGCAGAATCCCCTTTGCCTTCTTTAATGTTCTGTCTGTAAGTGGCTGAACTCAGCTGGAGAGACCTCAAGTATGTGTGTTAGGAAATGGCAAAGACACTCTTTTAATCTGTCTTAGTTAGGGTTTTACTGCTGTGAACAGACACCATGACCAAGGCAACTCTTATAAGGACAACATTTAATTAGGGCTGCTTTACAGGTTCAGCCCATTAACACCAAGGTGGGAGCATGACAGCATCCAGGCAGGCTTGGTTCAGGAGGAGCTGAGAGTTCTACATCTTCATCTGAAGGCTGCTAGCAGAATACTCACTTCCAGGCAGCTGAGATGAGGGTCCTAAAACTCCCACCCACAGTGACACACCTATTCCGACAGGGCCACACCTTCTAATACAGCACCTCCCTGGGCGGAGCATATACAAACCATCAAAATCTTACCATAATTTATTTGAAAGATAGGGGCCGGGGAGGGGGGAGAACGGAGAATGGGGTTAAAGTAGAAAGGGAAAGGGAAGAGAGAAAGATCCTAAATTTCATCTTTATTTATTGGAAATCCTTAGATTTCCTCAAGAGTATTGAGGTGAAGTCTATGTCTCCTCTCAGCTTTCCTTTCAGGAATAATGATGCATTTATCTGGTTGATGTCATCACCGATCCTGTCAATGAAACCCAAAAAAGGATGAGTCATTCTTTTCTCTCTACATACCTAGGATGTCACTGAACTTCTGTTTAGGCACTAACAGTAGCTCCCCAGCTAGTCGTTTTCCTTTTGGTTCAGACTCAGTTTCAGACTATTCATTTTCAGACTCAGTCACTTCATGCATAGCTGTAGTACTAATCTTACCTATCATTATTTCTAGTACCTTTACCATTTACCACTCGTGAGGATAAATATAATTAAAGGAACATACAATAATGCATGTTAGTAAGGTTGTAGAAGACGGGGAATCCTATCTATCTCTCAGGTAACTCCACCCTACTCTTAGAAGTCTAAATTCTGCCAGGCAGTGGTGGCGCACACCTTTAATCCCAGCACTTGGGAGGCAGAGGCCAGCCTGGTCTACAGAGTGAGTTCCAGGACAGACAGGGCTACACAGAGAAACCCTGTCTCAGGGGGGGGAAAAAAAAAGAAGTCTAAATTTCCTCCAAGGGCAACAGCACTCAAGACTTTTGCTGTGTCTTTGACTGGTAGATTAGGTTCTGTTGTTTTCAACATATTTTTCTTTACTGGTAATTTTAAAAAAATGCATATTAGAGAAAATGAAAGCTCCAGAACACAGAGACTACCCGTTGTAAGGCCTTTCTCTTTCCACAGCACCCAGCACACTGCCCTCACATGGTATATACAGAGTAAATGCTACTGAGTTAACCGAGTGCTTCATTCAGTAAGCGCCAAGGCTTAAATGACTGGTCTTCAACTTTGCCTTCCATAGAATCACTGGAGACAAAGTCCTACCATAGTCCTCAGGTCAGAGTATCTGGGTGAAGGGCTCATGAGAGCACTGAGATGCTGTTCTTGCAGCCCAGGCTTCAGGGCACTGAGCCCAACAGATCAAGTAATTAAGTCAGTGGTACTGTAGGAACCTAGTTGACCATCACAAGCACTAAGCTGCTGGTTCTTGTGTGTCTCAAAGTGCTCTACACAGATGGGATTTTTATTGGGACATTTGAAGGTGTCACTGCTTTGATAAAAATGTTTTAACCTTAATTCTTTTTTTTCTTAACACTCAGGGATGTAATTCGGCCTCTGACCCTTTCAACCAGTGTATTGTTTTTGTTTTTTTGTTTTTTGTTTTTTGTTGTTATTTTTCTAGACAGGATTTCTCTGTATAGCCCTGGCTGTCCTGGAACTCACTCTGTAGACCAGGCTGGCCTCAAACTCAGAAATCCACCTGCCTCTGCCTCCCAAGTGCTGGGATCAAAGGCGTGCGCCACCACCGCCTGGCTTCGACCAGCGTATCATGCCTTTAGTAATAAGCATAGATGCCCTGATCCTATTCGCAAACTAAAACCAAGCAAACTCTGTCTTTCTAGGCTGGTACACATTCGGCAGCTTGCCCTCAAAAGACTCTCCATGTTCCTGGTTCCTGTTCCATTGTGGTGCTTGGAAGCAGGAGATGGACTCGCTCGTGGTCAACAGGACATGATCCAGGAGGAGCACTGAGAGACCGTGCTGCTGGTAAGGCAGGGGCACAATCGGTGCTTGACTTACAACATGTGTGCAAGGCTGGTTGCAGTTGCATGGATATTCTCCTGTATCTTCAACTTCAGGCCACACTGTGAATCATAACCTTTAACTGTGCACAGGACACAAGGATTAGAGTTTTAAGATAAATCTTTAAAGCCGTATAATTTTTATGCCTCTCTGTATTTTTCTGAACTGTTGTTATTTTTACAGAGGGTTCTTATCACTTTTTTTTTTTGGTTTTTTCGAGACAGGGTTTCTCTGTATAGCCCTGACTGTCCTGGAACTCACTCTGTAGACCAGGCTGGCCTCGAACTCAGAAATCCGCCTGCCTCTGCCTCCCAAGTGCTGGGATCAAAGGCGTGCACCACCACCACCCGGCTCTTATCACATTCTTGGCTTCTGATTCTTTCTGAAAAGAAATAAAAGTCTTGGCATACTACTCAGCATAGAGAACTGGAATTTTATTGCCACTGCGTTCCGTTCCTCCCCTCCCTCTCTGACTTTGGACAGCCACTTCCTCAGCGTTTGCATCTGCATGATCTCTGCACTGAGCACTAGAGAGGAGGCTCTTGTGGTCAGAGGAGGCATTAGGGCACTAGTGGAGAACTAAGGCATGACATGTGCTTGCAGATCAGACAGGCATTCATACCAGCTCCTGAGAGGACCAACCAGAGGCAGTGGGTAGAGGAAAATCCAAAGACCTCCTTGTGTCTGTAAAGTTGATCTGAATACAGACCAGTTTGCTTAATGCACTGAACTGTTAGTAAGTTTCTCAAATTAAGAGTTCTTAAAAGAGAAAAATATTATTACATTTATTTATTTACTTAAGGGGAGACATTCTATATCGTGTGTGTGTGTGTGTGTGTGTGTGTGTGTGTAGTGTGTGTGTGTGTAGGTCACAGAACAACTTGTAGAAATGTTCCGTCCTTTTACCATATGAGTTCTGTAGATAGAACTCAGGAACTCAGGAACTCAGGTTGTCACCCTTGGCAGCAATCACCCTTGCCCCTCCTGTCAGCCATAAACGAAGTTTAGGTTTCTCTCTCTCTCTCTCTCTCTCTCTCTCTCTCTCTCTCTCTCTCTCT
>NW_021621323.1:8441392-8486871 GCF_004785775.1 Grammomys surdaster
TCTCTCTCTCTCTCTCTCTCTCTCTCTCTCTCTCTCTCTCTCTCTCTCTCTCTCTCTTCTCTCTCTCCCTCCCTCCCTCTCTTTCTCTCTGTGCATGTACTTGTATGTGCACGTGCATGTGTGTGTATGTGTGTGTACTTGTATTTGGAGGTAAACCCTCAGGAATCTGCTCTTTCCTTCTACCATGTAGGTCCTGGGGATCAAACTCAGGTTATAAGATTTGCCAGCAGAAACCTTTACCTGCGGAGCCATCTCTCTGGCTACAAAGTAAGGACTCCGTATAAAACCATTTTCATTTTTTATATAAAGAAGTAAAGAACAAATGGATGCCCTCCCATTGGAAAATGAAGTGCATTCTATATATACCCTTTCCTGTGCTAGAAGCCAGCTGAAGTGGTAGGAGTGGGTCTTGAGGGAGAGCACTGATGGTCAGAGAGAGCAAAGGAAGATTTCGGCAGTGTTCATCCGTAACTCGGAGCAGATAGTTCAGCTGCAGTACATCTTCATGCTTCCAGCATAAGGAATCCTGCGTAAAGCTGCTTGCTAGAACCTCTGCCCTCATTCTCGAGCTCGAGGATGTAAGCAAACACTCTGCCACTCGATCCTTCGGAGTGGCTGACTTGGTACCAGCTTTGCAGTGGCCTTGGTTAAACCCCCGTTACTTCTGAGGCTGCTTAGATTTCCTCTTTAGCATGGGGGTTTGATGATGACTGGCTGACACAGGATTTTAAAACAAACACAGATATAGCAGATCATTTCATTCAGAGTTCTTCGGTCTCCAGTGACTTTTCACCCTCTTTCTGTTTGTTATTGCTTTTAGTTTTTAAAAGTTTCGTTAAGTGTATTAAGTGTGGGGACACATGCCCACATATGACCTTTGGAAGTTGGTCCTCTCCCTCTACTTTGTGGATAGTGGGAGTAGAACTCACTGGGCTCAACTGCCTGTCTTTACCTGTTGTGTTGTCTTGTTGGCCCCGTTTTTAGTCCATTTTTAAAAATAAAATATAACTATTTAGTAAATGAACAGCAGAAGTGTATTTGAAAGATTTTGATTGTCCACTTTCAAAATCTCCATATTCATTTCTTTCCTGTCTCCACTCTGGCACTGCCTGGTTGGAGCTGTGGGTGAATTGTGTGAGGAGTAGAGCCCTGTGACGCAGACTAGGATGTGTAGCCTGTATTCCTCAGGTGTTAGAGCCTATGAGCACTGTCATAGGATTCAGCTGAGAAATTTGCCTGTCTCCGAATTCACAATTAGCTGGAGAGCCCCAATTGACAATTAGCTGGACAGCCGTCTTGCATTACTACATGTCCACAGGCAACAAGTGCTTTAGAACAAGTGGGGCAGACTGAAATAGAGCCCCACCCCCACTGAGAAAGTCATTTTCACTGTCCTTGGATTTCAGTTTCCTCTCTCAGCAGAGTATCATTTGCCTGTATTGATCTCATGGGGTATTTTAAGCAGAGATGAGAGTCTTGGTGAAAACACTTTGTATTCTAAAATAAAATCAGAGTGCCAACGAAGGCCCGCCCTAGAAGGGCTTGCTCATCATTTCAGGTATTAACCTTCCAGATCTTTGTTTCTCGATATGAGGTTGTGTATCATCTTAGATTTTAATGTTGAGATCAGGGCCAATAATAGTTTTCTTGTAGAATTTCTGATCCTATAGTGAATGTTCTAATTTGTATTTAAGGCATTTGTAATTATTGACCAAAGAATACACTCTCCCTAAATCTTAGTGAGGGTTTAGACTTAAACTCAACGACTTGATATTTATCTTTACTGAATATTTACTGAAGTGAACTAAAGATTTTTGTATCCGCATAAACCTGCACACATATGTTCATAGCAGCTTTTTATGTAAGAGCGTTTTGTCTGCATGTACCTATGTGTACCATGAGCATGCCTGGTGCCCACAGAGGGCAGAGAGGGTGTTAGGTTCCCTATAACTTGAGTTGTAGACTGTTGTCAGACACCATGTAGGTGCTGGGAGTCCTAGGTCCTCTGCAAGAGCAGCAAGTGTTCCTAACCATTGAGCCATCTCTTCAGCCCCATTTATAGCAGCTTTACCCACAACAGATAGTTACTAGTGTAAGTCTTTAAGACTCTCCAAGCCATCCTTATGGGTATTTTACCCTCCTTTCTCCTTCCGTATCTATTTGCTTCTCCTCCCTAGTTAGAGTCCCTCTTTCTCGTTTCCCCGATTAGAACACATGGACCCTTTTATTCCCTGCTCTACTGCATCCCCCTCCACCCTAGCAATGCTTCTGCTTACTTCCCTGGTTTCTATACTGGCTCCAGGATGTGTGCTAGTATAGAACACATCTGCAGATTTGGAGTGGGAGCCTAGGTTGACAGAGAACTTGTGACACTTTTATCTCTCTGGGCTTGGCTGTCTCACTGGATGTGACCTTCTCCAGCTCCACCCATTGCAAATTTCGGTTTTGTCCTTGCTGTTTGTGTTTATTTTGTTCTTTTGAGGTAGTATCTGGTATTATCCAGGCTGGGAAGTTGTTTCTGAAGATGAATATCAATTGCTGATTCTCTATCCTGCACTACCTAGAGATACAGTATTGGGTGTGTACAGTCACACCTAGTTCTCTCTTCTAGACTGAATTGGAATACTTAAGTTTTATTTTTGTTCCCCTTTCTCTGGGAATAATAGAATTGTAATTTATAATCAGTACAGTCAGGCCGGGCAGTGGTGGCGCATGCTTTTGATCCCAGCACTTGGGAGGCAGAGGCATCAGGATTTCTGAGTTCGAGGCCAGCCTGGTCTGCAGAGTGAGTTCCAGGACAGCCAGGACTACACAGAGAAACCCTGTCTCAAAAAACAAACAAACAAACAAACAAACAAACAAAAAGAATTGTTAGTGCAGATGGACATTAAGCTAGTGTGCTCATTCTACCTCCCCAAACTGCCCCCTGCAACATATGCATATACACAGGATCTTACTGTGAAATCCTGACTGGCCTGAAACTCACTATGAACTCCCAGAGTTCCCTGCCTATGCCTCCCAGATTAAATTCATGCGCCACCATGCCCACTGGGCACATTAAATGTTCTTTTAAAAGGGAACTGGGTAGCTAGCTGTGTAGTGGCACATACCTGTAATCCCAGCGCAGGGGTAAATCATTCATTAATATTCCTCTGTCTGTCTGTCTGTCTGTCTGTCTGTCTGTCTGTCTGTTGTCATCCCCATCCTTCTCTGCTTTTGAGCTCAAGCCTCAAACTCAAAAATCCTCTTTGTACAGACTCCTGAGTGCTAGGATGAAATATGTGGGTTGGAACAAGCAGTGCAAAAATCAACTGGGGACGATGTATAGTGAGGACCTTGTCATAAAACAAAATCTGCTGCTTCTAGAATAGTTGCTAAATTATGTTATTTAATGTGATTTTTCTTTTTCCTTTTTTTTGCATGCATGCATGCATGAGTGTGTGTGTTGAATTTTTTTTTCATTCTTTAATCTTTATTTTTTACAGTCCAGACTTTATACCCCTTCTGGTTTGCCCTCTGTTCCCCATCCCATACCTCCCCTCTCCCATCTCCCATTTCCAAATGGATGTCCCTACACCCCATTCCACCTCACCAAGTTTTTTTTTTTTTTAATTGTGTGCCTATGCAGGTATGTCTGCATCTCTCTGTGTCACTGCGTCTGAATCTGTGTGTGTCTATATGTGTCATGTCTGGCTGTCTCTGTATGTGTATCCTTGTGTGCGTGTGCTTGCACTTGCAGGCATAGATTCTTCCTACCACCATGCTGCATGCTCAGCCCCACACCTTCCTTTGGCAGGGTGACACACAAATCTATAGACTTTATAGAATGCCAAGCAAATGATTTCCAAACACACTGTTCTACTGTTGAATATTATATTTGTTTTCTCATTTAGGTTGAAATTTCCTTTTCCCTTACATTTGGTGACATTGTGAGATATGCCAGTTTTAAATTTGCTTCTGGCTTATAACTCCCCAAAGCAGGCTAAGTTTATTCACCCCAAGGTAGGTCATAGAAACTAGAAACTGGACTTTCTCTCTCTCTCTCTCTCTCTCTCTCTCTCTCTCTCTCTCTCTCTCTCTTTCTCTCTTTCCTTCTTTCTTTCTTTTCTCTCTTTCTTTCCTTTTTTTGTTTTTTTGGTTTTTTTTTGGTTTTTTTTGAGACAGGGTTTCTCTTGGAGCCCTGGCTGTCCTGGAACTCACTCTGTAGACCAGGCTAGCCTCAAACTCAGAAATCCGCCTGCCTCTGCCTCCCAAGTGCTGGGATCAAAGGTGTGCACCACTACCGCCTGGCTCTTCTTCTTTTTTTTTTTTTTTTGAAACTGGACTTTCTTGAGGAGTGTGACCACTGCCACCCATGCCTGAGGGAGGTGGGAGAGGTCCAGAACGATAAGAAGGCACTCCCTGGATCCCCACCCAGTCATTAGCATTTGATGTACTTGGGAGTCTATAAGTGCCTGTGAACTACTGTGTCTAGCATGCCACAGCAGAGGGAGTGTGGGAAGACCCTGGAAGTGTGTGTGTGTGATGTCTCAAAGCGGGTAAGGAATCTTCAAGCCCTTTCTTTCAGATACCTCTCCTCTTCCATATCCTTCCTTCTAACAGTTTCTTAATGGAAAATTGGCTTATAGAATGCCCTGTGATTTATACAGTGTTCTTGGGCTTTGTGAGCGGCTCCTAGAAATGAGTCAAACCCAAGGAAATTGTAGCCTGATGGTCAGCATAGCAAGACACCCGAGGCTTTCAACTGGGATCTAATAGGGGACTGTCTTAGGCCTGAGCTCCTGCCCTGGCACCAGATGTTCTACCCAGGTATTGAAGCTCTAGAAATTTAAACGATGAAAGATGGTGTGGTATATTCATGGCATTGGGAAGACTAAATCAGGTTAGTTTTGACTAAGCCAGTCAGGTCTACATAATAATAAGTATCTCAATGAGAGAAAAAAAGCCCAGCCTGTTCCAGGTTATACCACCACCGCTGCCAGTCTGCATCCTGAGTTTCTTGTTACTGGGGAGAGGTGCTCGCAAGTTGTGTGGGTCATGCTTTCTGTGTTGGTTCTCTCAAGGGACAAATGGGCAGTTGGGTTTTGTTTTCGAAGCACAGGTATTTTGGATATTTTTTTGTCCCCTATTAACACATCCGGAAGGAAAACATCCATTTATCTTCACAGTATGTAGTAGCATCTAGGTATTTGAGAAAGTCACTTCAGTAGGGTGTCTCTGAAGTTGTCTCCCGCCTCTCCTCTGCCCTCTGCATTTATATCCTTTTCACTTCTCCAGGTTTCTAATCCAGGTCTATAATTTGGTAATTATGTGTCATATCCCTCAGGCCACCATGCTGAGGAAGACCTGTCCCGCAGGGTCTCCCTTTCTGTGAGCCATGCTTCATGTGAGAGCATTCTGGAAGCCAGAGTAGTTCCAGTCATATTGCGGGCAGATTGGACGCCTGTTGCCTTTGGTTATGGACCTTGAAGCCATCGGTTTCTCAAGCTTTCCCCATTCCTTGTAGCTAGCTATAGTGGAGCCTTTTGAAGAGGGCTTGTCTGGGTTAGCATTCTACATGTGACTATGACTCAGGACACCACATGGCATCTGCTTGTCCCTTGAGCTGCTGTACAGTGACTGAGTGAGGCCTTTGACTGCACAGTTTGCTGTGAGGTTTTTTTTCCTCCATCTGAAAGTTTTCCAAATAAGTGGTGATAAGACAGCATAGCTTTGCTTTCTGTAGCACTCCCTAGCTAGCTTAGAAGAGAGCTCATGGTTAGACTCTGAGCAGTGTAGACTCATCTGCATTTTAAAAGTTCTGGAAACTTTTAGATGATAGAAGTCTGAGCTTCTGCCGGGTGGTGGTGGCACTGGCCTTTAATCCCAGCACTTGGGAGGCAGAGGCAGGCAGATTTCTGAGTTCAAGGCCAGCCTGGTCTACAGAGTGAGTTCCAGGACAGCCAGGACTATACAGAGAAACCCCGTCTCCGAACCCCCCCCCCCCAAAAAAAAAAGTCTGAGCTTCTATCATCTAGTTAGTATTGGGCATATTAATACTAATGTAATTCTGAATTTTTTTTTTAGTCAGTCTTGTACTTTATTGTCATTGTCGTCTCAGGCCTTGACTGCATACTTGCGCAGTGGGTATAGCCGCTCCTTCCGCTGCTGCTTCTTGGTCTTCGGCTTCTCTTCATGCTTGGTGAGCCGGTGTCGCATGGCTCTAGTCTTCTTGGGTCGCAGGTCCAGGGGCTTGTACTTCTTGCCCTTGTAGAATTCCCTGAGGTTTTCTAGTTAATGAGGAGTCTGGTTAATGACAGGACACGGGCGATAGATTTGCTTACGAACTTGGAGAGCTTGGACGCAGCGCCGCCTGTCACTTTGGTGACAGGAAGCTGAGAGTTCCACCTTCAGATCCTCCAGTTGTTTCAACAGCTCCTCCTCCTTCTTGTCGCGCAGGTCCAGAGCCATTGCCGTTTTTCCCCCCCTTTTTTTCAATCAGTTTAATCATTTCATAGGGAGAAGGCTTAGGTATCTCTTTCTCTGCCTTAATTTTACCCATGGATGCAAACCGGAGCTCCTGAAAGGGCTCTATTGTTGGATACTGCTTTCAAAGAAACTTAAAATAGAAAGCATGCTTTCAAGATAAAAGAGTAAGGGCATGGAGTGAGGCTGGGGTGTGGGGGTGTGAGGGTGTGCTCCGTCAGTCACAGCTGCTTAAGGTGCAGAAGCAGGTAGAGTTCAAAGTCAGCCTGGTCTACATAATGAGTTCCAGGCCAGCAAGGGTGATATAATGAGACCCAGCTAGCCTCAAGCACAAAAATAAGCTATGTCTTATTTTAGGAAGGTTTTGAACTTTTTATATCAATTTGCTAGGATTAAAGGTGCACAACGATACCTGCCTCGATTTGATTTTTAATTTGTTTTAATGTTTTATTGTATGGGCTTTGGTGTTTTGGAATGTATGTGCTCCTGTGAGTGTATCCCTTGGAACTGGAGTTATAGACACTGAGCTGCCATGTGGGTGCTGGGAATTGAATTTAGGTCCTCAAGCAGAGCAGCCAGTGCTCTTAACCACTGAACTATCCATCTCTCCAGCCTTTCAGTTTGAATTTTTTTTGTTTTGTTTTTGTTTTGTTTTTCGAGACAAGGTTTCTCTGTGTAGCCCTGGCTGTCCTGGAACTCACTTTGTAGACCAGGCTGGCCTCGAACTCAGAAATCCACCTGCCTCTGCCTCCCAAGTGCTGGGATTAAAGGCGTGCGCCACCACCGCCCGGCTCAGTTTGAATTTTTAAAGTGAAGCTGGAGACATAAAAACTATAGTTTGAGGCCAGCCCGGTCTGCAGAATGAGTTTCAGGACAGCCAGGACTACACAGAGAAACTGTTTCCAAAAACCAAAAACAAACAACCCAGTAGTTCTCAACCTGTGGCAGGGAGGGGCCTCAAATGACCCTTTCACAGGGGTTGCATATCAGATGTCCTGCATATTAGATATTTACATTACAGTCCATAACAATACATTACAGTTGATAACAAAGTTTCAGTTCTAAAGACAAAAAGAAAATTATTTTATGGTTGGAGGGGTTACCACAACATAAGGAACTGTACTAAAGGGTTGTAACCATTGCATTGATATGTAGAAATGTATAGTGATAGGAAATTTTATATAAACCTAGAAAGGGTTACTTGTTGCTTGCTAACATCCTAGATCTCAGTGCTTTGGAACGGATGCTGTAGTGTGTGGAAATTAAGGCAAATATTGATTTTTCTTTTTGAGAGTTACTTGCTGTATTGTAAATACGAAAGCCTTTTTAGTACAGAAAAGAGAAAAGAATTGAAATTAGTGGTTCAGCAAGTGCCATAATTCAGAGTATGCTGGTGAGTTGTTTGGGCCACACTTTCCATGCCTATGTCTGCATTAAGAAAGTAAAAAGGAACTGAAAGGAATGTCCCTGCTTCAGTCCTGGTGTGCATCCACAGCGGAAAGTCCAGCTGCTTTCTCCTGCAGAAGTCACACTATGGCTGTTCTGACTTTGCAGTTTTTTAAAATGGATTATTATTACTGTGGAAAATGGTAGGAAATGTCCTTAGCAAACATTTAAATGGGCAGCATTAGTTTGAAATCCCCCAAACTCCTTCCTCACTAGGAGTGTTTTTCTAGTTAACTTGCATTTAGGTATAAAGGGCACAAAGACTAGACTGGTTTTTACTACTTATTTAAGTTTAAAAGCTAAGTAGGATGTCTTTATCTGGCCTCTGTGTTATATGAATCTTCTTGCTTAGCATACCCAACCTCCCTCCTGGACAGGTTATGACAGTGAAGTGCTTTGGAAGCTGGGGCCACAGCAAGCAGGTAGTGTTCCAGTAACTACTAAAGTGTTGGTAATCTATCATGAATTTTTTCCTTTGCTGTCTGCCTGAATTTTTGACATGGTGATCTGCCATAACAAAGACAGCAGAACACTTGATACCAATTAAAACAGCCTGCCTCTATGGAAACCTCAACCATTAGCAAATCCACTCTCAAATTCAAGTAAGTCTTTAGAATTAAGAAAAAATAATGACAAAGCTATTAAATTTTAGCATCTGCTAGGAAACAAAAGTATACCAGCTTAATCATCTTCCTCCCCCTCCTTCCTCCTCTTCCTTCCCCTCTTCCTCACCCTCCTTCCTCTTTCTCTTCCTGCCCCCTCTTGCTTCCTCCTCCCCTTGTTATTATTTTTAAAGATTTATTTATTTTATTTATGCATGAGTACACCACCACATATCAGAAGAGGGCACCAGACCCCATTACAGATGGTTTGAGCCACCATGTGGTTGCCAGGAATTGAACTCAGGACCTCTGCGAAAGCAGTTGGTGCTCTTAACCACTGAGCCATCTTTCCAGCCCCCTCCTCTTATTATTTTTTTTTCCAAGACAGAGTTTCTCTGTAGCACCAGGAAGCCTGAGATTTGCTATTTAGACCAGGTTTCTATGGGATAATAATAAAGTAAGAAGAAAGAAAACTAACATCTGACTGGACAAAACAAAAAGGAAAAGAACTCATTCATTACGTAATCCCATAAAAACACTAAACCGAAAGCCATGATATGTATGCAAGGACCTGTAGAGTAAAACAAAAAATATGTATAAAGATAAGAAATATATAGAAAAATAATATACATTTTTTTTAAAAAGGCCTGACGTGAGATTGAGGAACCCTCAGAGATGCCATTGAGCATTGGCACCAACAACACTGGGCGTGTGACCTACATTAGTTTCCCCAGTGAGACTCCCTTGGAGGAAATTAAATTTTTTTTTGCAAGTGGTCATCACTTGTGGATAATGGATTAGGAATGAGAGCTGTGTCTTTTCCCTTAAGCTCTAGAGACCCCTCTGGTGTAGATCTCTAGAGTTTGCATGATCATGTTGATTACTGGTACTTGTTTTCTTGGTGTCTTCTATCCCCCCTGCATCTTTCCCTCTTTGGGATTTGATGGAGAGTTCATCTTTAAGGATGAGTGTTCGAAGGTCTCTCCCCTTCTGCATATTGCCTCCCTCTGGGTCTCTATTAGTTCCCATCTGCTGCAGAGGGAAGCTTCTGAGGGCAAAGCAAGCCACTGCCCTCAGATCTATGAGAATAGCAAGGTGTCATTAGGCGTCATTTTATTCATTTTTTTTTAAAGGACAGTAGTATTTTGTTTTGCCCTGGGTTCCTGATCTATTTAGTCTCAGGTTCTTGGTCACACAGTGTCTTGGTATGGGTTCCATCTCATGTACTGGGCCTTCAGTCAAATCAGATTGGTTGGTTACTCCCACAATTCCATGCCAACATTGCACTATCTTGGCAGGCAGGACACTCATGTAGATTAGGCTAACTTTCTGTAACAAACCCTAGCATGGAGGGATGAAGGGTCTGTGTAGGAACCAACTCAACTGTTTCATGTTCAATGAGAGCCGTATAGGTGTCTTGAGTAATTGGCCTTGCCATCAGCTTTCACAGGAGGTTGTATCAGATATCTATATTATGACTCTAACAGTAGCAAAATTACAGTTATGAAATAGCAACTAATTTTATCACATGAGGAACTGTGATTAAAAAAAGGTCTCAGCATGATGAAGGTTGAGAACCAGTACTGAAGACCTTCCATGGAGGGACAAAAGCTAACTAGTCAGATGCTTGAAATTAAACTTAGCCAGCCATAAACATAATAAATTATCTCATGCTTTGCCTCTTAGAGTTCATGATTGACTAGTGAGATTAGATTTACTTATATAAACTTATATAAACAGTAGGTTTGATTTTTTTTTTTTTTGTTTTTTTTCAAGACAGGGTTTCTCTGTAGTCCTGGCTGTCCTGGAACTCACTCTGTAGACCAGGCTGGCCTCAAACTCAGAAATCCGCCTGCCCTTGCCTCCCAAGTGCTGGGATTAAAGGCGTGCGCCACCACGGCCTGGCACAGATTTGATTTCTTTTTAATAACACTTGCCAATAATAAACTTGACAACCACTGTGAATGTTCATGGCTCCATTTTTGTTTGGGTCACCTACTGACCATGAGCGATAGCTTCTACATTAGGAAAAAGCTCTGAATGTGCTGTCCAGGCTATACTGTCTTACAGTACTTAACAGCTCAATAAAAATCAGTTGAACCAGTGTCAAGTGTATCATAGTTATGGCTTGTGTAGTGATGCTTGGGAAGGATGCTGTTCATAAAGTATGTCATAAGGCCTCATGGTATCTAATTTTCTTCAAATGGGAATCATTGAAATAAAAAAGGATGGAGTTTCAGTGTATTTCTACAATCTTTTGACTATTTGCAGTCTGTAAAATACATGTATTAAAAGGCAGCCCAAGTTCTAAATTCAGTGCATTGTAATTTTTACTACTTCAAAATTAAGTTAGCTAATTGGTACTTTTAAATATTTATAAAATGGGTACTGATCTGGCAGTCACCTTAAGTTAGGAAGCTATGATCTTTCTTTTTTGTTTCGAGACAGGGTTTCTCTGTAGTCCTGGCTGTCCTGGAACTCACTCTGTAGACCAGGCTGGCCTCGAACTCAGAAATCCACCTGCCTCTGCCTCCCAAGTGCTAGGATTAAGGGCATGAACCAGCACTGCCCGGCTTTTTTTTTTAATGATCTCTCTTTATCATGTTGATACAAGCTAGATTTACCCAGGAAGAGAGAACCCTAATGAAAGATTAGCCTGTAGGCATGTTTGGGACCTTTTTCTGACTTGTTAATTGAGGGATCAATTAACTGGGCAGTACCATCCCTATGCAGGTAGACCTGAGCTATATAAAGTTAAGTGATAAATTCTCATCTTTAAAATTAAAACTTGTATATGATAAATCACACTAGCATTTTACGAGATACCTGCTATACTAATGTCATTAAAAAAAAAAAAAACCTGAAGCCAAGTGTGGTAGCATATGAAAAGACAGGTGGACATGAGTTCCAGGCCAGCTTAGTCTACAAAGCGGCTTCTAGGACAGCAAAGGCTATACAATAACAGTCTCAAAGAAACTTCAAAAGCCAAAATTATGTTAAGTTAATTTCCAGTGTAGTAGTCTTGCCTAAGTAAGCCTGCTCTTTGTACATAGTGCTATCTCAACACACAAGGGTTACTATTTCAAAAGCTACTTATGGGTAAAAGATTGTAACCCTTCACCAAGACAAATACTGAGTTAAAGACAAAACAATTGAATAAGTAGAACTCCTGTATAAATGAAAGCCAGGATGAACTTTCTACCATGTTTTTTGAAGTTGCTTACATAAGTACATTCCTGACTAAGTTTAACATGGTGATAATTTATATTCCTTATCCATACATAAGACTCTCAGCTCCTCAGGAATAATGTATTTAAACCAGGCACAGTGGCTCCTGTATATTCCCAGTACTGGAGAAGCAAAGGCAGAATTCTTACCAGTTCAAGACTAGGGTGGGCTATATAGTGAATTCCAAGCCATACTGAGCTACAGTGAAGTCAACTTTTAATCCCAGCAGGCCTGAGGCAAACAGCCCTAGATTGTACCTGGTCTAGATAGTAAATTCCAGAGTAAGCAGGGCTACATAGTGAAACTGTCTTAACACCCCACCCCAACTCTGCACATGCAAATTAAAACTGCATAAATTATTCATTTAAGCTACGGTTTTAATATATGCTGTGCTGTGGGATGTTTGATTTGTTGCATATTCTATAAATGATGTTCCACCTGTACCTGTGAGATGCAGCAGAGCACTCACTGGCTGCTTTCTAGTACATGTGACGGCTATGACTATCGGTAACTCCTGGTCTAGGGGATCGAGTGCCCTCTTCTGGCCTGGATTCAGGGAAATGAATTGTTCTTAAGGGAATCTGCTGTAAGACAGTCTTAGTGAACAATTGTTTGTCAGTGGTACTGCTGGCACATCTTTGTTTCATTCATGTCTGTTTGCCTAGGGATTGCAATCACTGGCTAATCCCATTTTCCCTGGAGAGTACAACTATGTACTCAATCCATGATCCATTGATTATCTGGACAAGAAGATATATATACACCACCAATTTCAGAGAAGTGTTGCATTTAAAATCTAAGACATTGCCCTTATGTCTATTTTATTGTGTATGGATGTTTTTCCTGAATGTATATCTCTGTACCAAATGTGTATGGTCCTTTTAGAAGTTAGAAGAAACAGGAATTAGACGGTTGTGAGCTACTGTGTGGATTCTGGGAATCAAGTCTGGGTCCTTGGGAAGAACAACCAGTGTTCTTAACTACTGAACCACTGCTCCAGGCCTTAAACTGCTAATTTAAAAAAATGGAGATGGAGTCACTTTTTACTCTGAGTAGCCATTCTTGTGCATGTTTTATATAGTCCTATGTCCAAAAATTGAGACCTTTATATCTCAAGACTCTACAGATAGAAAGTATTATGTTTGTGTGTCTCAGGATATGTATATGTATCATGAGCATGAAGGAGAACATGGAAGGAAGGAAAAGAAACTAGGTTCTCTGGAGCTGGAATTATATACATGGTTGTTTGCAGTCTGGTATGAGTGAGTGCTAGGAACCTAACCTGGGTCCTGGAAGAGCAGCTAACCACTGGGCTATCTCCTGCTTCTACAACTAAATATCAGTCTTTCTATTTGTATTTTGATACTATCTAAAGGTACCACATAAGTAATACTAAAATGTTTTATCAGAGTTTTAATAGTTGTCTTTGATTTTTAAGGATACCCTTCTTGTTTTCACATCAGTTTGTAGCCCTTAGACACTCAGCCTTAATGAATGCATGGTAATCACTTCCAAAACAGGAAGAAAAATGACTAGCTTGTCCTTAACTACAGTCAATTAAGATTAGATCAATATGAGGATAGAGCTGTTCAGGTTTGGGTGAAAGCTTCTGAGAAACCTAAGCAGCATGCCTTGTGTGGGGCAAGCAGAACATCTTTGAGAAAGAGCAGATGTCATGAGTATGATTGTGTGTAATTCCCCAAATGTGTATGTTGCAACTGCTACAGAGTTTCAGTAAAAAGGGCATTTATTCTATTTCACATTAAAAAAAAGAAGCTTGCTTTGGACTTGACAGGTCAATTAACTCAGGGTGAGGGAAGTGCTGTCTCTGTTTTGTTGGTGTGTATGTGTGTTTTGTTTTTGAGAAGATAGGGTCTCAGGTTGCTATGCAGGTGAGCACAACTTTCCTTGAACTCCAGATCATCCTCCGACCACCTCCAGGGTTTGCGATTATAGTTGTTTGCTAACAAACCTGGCTCTCTTTCCATGCTGTATTCCTTCCCTAAGTTAGGGAGAAGGTAGAAGACAGTACCTATAATTAAAAGAATATCCTGGTTAATTAAACTTGCTCTAAGACTTATTGAATATCAGGCTCACAAGGCAAGGATGTTTGTCTCTTTCATTCAGTGATGTATTGGTGGCCTACAACAATGCCTGACCAAGGGGTTTATTCACCATTTGTCATTGAAGAAAGAATAACAACCATGATGTTGGTTACTTCTGATTAATGTTATCATTGCTTAAAATTGAATGATACCAGGGCAGAGGTGGTTGGTACACACACACCTTTAATCTGGACAGATCACTGTATTCAAGGCCAGACCCCACCAACAAAACAAAACACAATACTGAATAATTATAAAATTAAATGTTTGAAGTATGTATGGAATTCTAATATTGTATTACTAGAAGCCACTGTATTAGATCTACCTGAGCTATGAATGTCTAGTCATCCCATGAACATTCTGCAATGGTCATCCTCTAATCTGTTCCCCCTCTGACCTTGACATTTTATATTTTTTAAACTCCCATTCTAACCTGTGCCCAGCCCTAAGACCTGCAGGCTTTACCTCCAGCACTTAGAGTGTGAATCAGTCTCACTTTGACAGTGTCCTCTCCCTGCTTGATCAACATTGCACACCCCCCCCTTAGACAGGGCTGGTTTGTCAGAGAATAATTGAAAGGCATTTGAAGCTTCTTGTGCGCCTACACCTGGTACACTGAATTTGTGACTGTCCTTGTGGGACATTGGATACCCTCTAAGAGACAGGCATCCAACCAAGTATCTCATCTCACACACACAGTCTTCCCAGTGGTAGATGACTTTAAGGACATAACTCCCTTAAAGAAATACAGGAGAACACAGGTAAACAGGTAGAAGACCTCAAAGAGGAAACACACACACACACACACACACACACACAAACCCTTAAAGAATTACAAGAAAATATAACCAACAAGTGAAGGAATTGAACAAAACCCATCCAGGATCTAAAAACGGAAGAAATAGAAAGAAACAATAGAGAAATCACAAAGGGAGACAACCCCAAAAGATAGAGAGAATCTCAGGTGCATAAGATAACTCCTAACAATGAGTTTACCAAAAAGAGTAAAGCTTGTCAGTGGAAGTAACAGTGACAAACAGTGATCCCCTAAAGTTGATACTGGGACATGGACTTTGGTAGATACATTTCCTACCTATAAGCAGCTATAGGTATTTGCCTCCATTAAGCTGGATAAATTCACACACAAACATGATTCACTGTGTGTGTGTGTGTGTGTTATTGGTGTATAGTGAAAGGAGTATTTATAGGAAAAACTTCTGCCTTATTGTACTTCTTGTATAAGTGTATTTTTATTTAGCTGGAAAAGACATACCAGTGTACAAAACCAGTAAGCCAAAAAACGAAAACAAAAAGCCCTCCACATTTTGAGCATCATCTGCAGTTTTCTATGGTGAAAGCTATGGCTATCATCTGAGTGATTCAGAGAAAGTCAAATGGTGCTGGGCTACATTACAGCGCTAAATGCACATTGGTGAAATGAGATGCTGATCCATTTGCACGCTAATGTGCTATTTTTAAGTCATGCATCATAGTGTCTTGAAAGAGGACTGTCATAATTATGATGGATTAGACTGCAGACTCAGCCCTCCGTGCAGTAATTGTCTCACAGATGCTGTTGATGTGACTTGAATTTATAATTATTGTCACAGGCAGGAGAAAGCACAAAATTAAACTCAGAGGAGAGCTGTGACGCTGAAACCTGCCTTGTTAAATGCTAGCTGTCAATCAAGAGATGTATTTTCAATGAAGATACTTTTGTCTTTTGAGACAAGGTTTCTATGCATAGCCCTGGCTATCCTGGAACTCATTAATGTAGACAAGATTGACCTCACTCAACTCGGAGACCCACCTGCCTCTGCTTCTTGAGTGCCAGGATTAAAGGGATAAACAATGCTTTGTAAATCTCTGACACAGTCAGCAATGGTTAGTCTGTGCCAGTAGCTGATACCATGGAATGGTGGCACATTTCTTATTTTTTTACCCTTAAACTTTCCGACAGCAAAAGGAGTATATGTATAGTTGACATAACCACTACTTTTGGTTCCTCAGACAACCAGGCGTTGTGCTACAGGTACATATAAAAATATTGATAATGGGTTCTAAGTTATGTCAGCTCTCAGCTGTCATTTAAGTGAACCTATATATATTTTTTAAAATACATTGGTGTTTGACCTACATGTATGTCTGGAACTGGACTAGAAACAGTACCGGCCATGTGGGTGCTAGGAATTAAACTCCCCATCCTGGAAGAACAGCCAGTGCTCTTAACTGCTAAGCCATCTCTCCAGCCTGTGAGTTCACACTTGTAATGCTTGCAATCACAGTGAGGCAGGGGGATCTTAAGTTCAACAAACTGTCAGAATACCTCTACAGGAACTTCATTTCATATGCTTTTTAAATTTTTTTCATTTTTATTGGTTATTTACATTCAAATGTTATCCTCCTTTCCAGTTTCCCCAACACAAGTCCCTTATCCCTCCCTCCTCTCCCTGCCTCTATGAGGATACTCCCCCACCTGCCCACCCACTCCTGCCTCAGTGCCCTAGCATTCCCCTACCCTGGGTCATCTAGCCTTCACATAACCAAGGGGCTCCCCTCCCGCTGATGCGCGCTACATCCTCTCCTATGTTCGGTTGGATCCATGGGTCCCCCCATGTTGTATACCCTTTGATTGGTGGTTTAGTCCCTAGGATCTTTGGAGGGGTCTAGTTATTTGATCTTCCCATAGGATTGCAAACCCCTTCAGCTCCTACAGTCCTTGCCCTCACTTTCCATTGGGTTCTCCCAGCTCAGTTCAATGTTTGGCGGTGTACATCCACATCTGTATTGGTCAGGCTCTGGCAAAGCCTCTCAGGGGGACAGCTATACCAAGCTCCTATCAGTAAGCACTTCTTGAGTTTGATGTCTGCATGTGGAATGGATCCCCAGTTGGAGCAGTCTGTCTCTAGATGGCCTTTTAGTCTCTGTTCCACTCTTTGTCCCTGAGTTTCCTTTTGGCAGGAGTAGTTCTGGATTAATATTTTTGAGGTGGGTGGGTCCCTCATCCCTTAGCCAGGGCTATGCCTATCCACTGGATGTGGATATTCCAGCTAATGTCTTCTTCCCTTGTTGGTCTTGGGAACCTCTTTGGTCCCTGGCATCTGAGACTTCTAGTGGCTACCCCCAGTTCCCCCTCCCTCACTGCTACACTGCTACACACCTACTTTCAAATTCCCTGTTTCTCCCCCATCTCCCATATCTGAACTGCCCCCCTTTTCCTCCCCCTCCTCTCTCCCTCTATTTCCCAGAGATTATTCTCTTCCCCTTCCTGAATAGGACTGTAGCATCCACACTTTGGTGTGATCTTCTTTCTTGGGTTTCATATGGTTTGTAAGTTGTATCATGGGTATTCTGAGCTTTTTGGCTAATACTGATATTCTTAAGTGCTATATTTCAAGCCACATGAGGAAGTTAGGCCCTGGTTAAAGATAAATGCCCTTAATCCTGTTAATAACTAAAGGTCCATAGACATGTAGCAAACTGCTTTTCAGAGTATTGGTAAGAAGTCTACAGATAGGCTCAAATAAGGGCAAAATATGAATTTAAGGTAAAAATCTCCCTAAATCATGTTTTCTTTGTTCTGTGGTGGGAAGAGCTTCAGAGAGCTACATGTCCCCAGCCAGAGCCAGTTTCTCAGTATTCACATATGTACAATGGGAGAAAAATGAGGTCCTTCCTGCTTCTCTGACATGCTTCATATATCTTCATATGATTATGGTCACATGGCATCTCATTTGAAAGCCATTTTAAAGCTCTTACAGTCTTTAAAAATGTCATTATGTGATTCTGAGCTCCTTATCAGCACAATTCTTATGGCCAGAATGGCTACCAAAATATATGCGGGCCTCAGGGAGTTTGCATTTGATTTCCAAACTAACAGATTAATTTGATAATTTTTCAGTAGCCCTAGGTATTAGTTCCTAACATTTATGAGGGACTTCATTAGCCATGAGCCTTAAGTATATGTTTAAAATCAGTTTTTTTAAGTATAGCTGTTACTATGTAAGATCTGACGCATCCATAGGAAGCTTAACTAGACAGACTTTTCAGGGTTCCCAAGGGACCTGTGTGTGTGTGTGTGTGTGTGTGTGTGTGTGTGTGTGTGTGTGTGTTTTCAAGCTAGCATGGGCTCCAGAGAGGCCCTACCGCATAGCAATGATTCTGACGATAACATTCCTTCTTAGTTCAAATGACAACTTTCTTCGTGTAGCGAACAAACATAAAACATAAAATTATGGTACCATCTATAAATCTATAAATTTCCAGTAATTGCATTACTGTCTAATCGCATAAATTAAGTATTCTGGTCATTCACTTCTAAGAGCAGATAGTAAATAATGCCTGTGTCTGATTTTCAACTGGGAAAGAATGTGACTTTCCCCCTGTAAAATGGCTGAAACTTAATCCTCAGTAAGGAACTGATAGGAACTTGGTATTTAAATGTAGGGTATTCAGAAGTGATTAAAATTGGAATCATAGGGTGGGATTCTCACCTTGAGTGTGGGTCAAATGACAACTTTTAGGGGCTTGTGGGTTCAACTCAGGTGTTAGGGAAGGGGGCTTCATAAATAAAGGAGCAGTGCACACACACACACCTACTGTCTCTGCCATCATGGCCTGCACCACCACCTCCAGACATAAACAGCAGGAAGTCTGTTCCACTTGAGAATAAAGAGCCAAAATAAGCCTCTCTAACCTGCCCAACCCTCTGCTGTTAGTAATAGGAAGTGGATTGAGGAAAACCATGCAAAAATAGCTCCGGCAAGTTTATAGTTATTTGAAAAGGGATCCTTGTTTTACAGTCATTTAAATTTGAGAAATTACTTGAAAGATATTAATAATTAATTTGAAAGATATTAGGTAACTATCTCATGCAACCCAAAGATTCTTCCTGTCTTAAACGACTATGACTTTATGTCTGCTTAAGGAAAAACAACAAACCTCTGAGTCCACTAATGATAGCATGACACCTTCATTCTCTACTAGAAATAAGGCTAAAGCCTGCATAATTGAAAGGACTGTTGATAGGTACAGGGTCCTATAACCTTCATGCAAAAGGGATGGTTTAGGGCATAGGAAAGACAAAGGCAATATTTCCTTTTCATTCTCTGAAATCATAGGTTGTTTTCAAGACCTAACCAGTAGCTTTCAAGGACACAGCCATTAGCTTTCCTGGTCTGCTGCTTTACCCAGGAAATAAATTCTTTTTCATTTCCACACTAATATAAATTTCATTTTCTTACCTTTTTTTGTTTGTTTTTTATAATTGTCAACACTGAAGAGTTAAATATCTGCTTTTCATTAAACCATGGTTGTTACTTTCAAATTTAAATATCATCCTTCTAATGTGAAGGTGTTTTTTGTTTGTTTTTCGAGGCAGGGTTTCTCTGTATAGCCTTGGCTATCCTGGAATTCACTCTGTAGACCAGGCTGGGCTCAAAAGAACTCAGAAATCTGCCTGCCTCTGCCTCCCAAGTGCTGGGATTAATGGCATGTGCCACCACTGCCTGGCTTGTTATCTATTTTTTTTTTCCTTTGGTTTTTCGAGGTAGGGTTTCTCTGTAGTTCTGGCTGTCCTGGAAGAGCTACTAGTTACTGGGGAGGTATAAAATTCGGGATTCATTCCATTGTTCCTTTTCTCCATGCTGGGAAGACAAGAGTAGCTGTCTGCCAAAAGATGAAAATGAGCATCTGATTGCTATATATCTAGGTATTGGTGTTTTTGTAATGCTGTTGAATTTTTGTTTCTGTGTCTTTAGGATTCCTTCAAAGGGCAGCCTTGTGGATGGCCCTGAAGCAAGCCTGATGGAACAGGACAGAACTACCCATACTGAGGGTTCCAGACCGAGTCCATTCCTGATAGCATCACCTTCTCCCATCGGCCATACAGAACCTCCGGCTGTCAAACTCCAGGATGGAAGCCCGTTAGCAGAGAGACCTCATCCAGAAGTAAATGGAGACGCCAAGTGGCAGTCTCTCCAAAGCTATTATGGAACACCCCACATGAAAGGCCGCCAGAGCAGTCATGAGAGTCCAGACTTCATACACGAAGGCAGAGGGTATTCTAGGTGCTTACAACAAAATGGAGGGATAAAGCGCACAGTCAGTGAACCATCTCTCTCTGGGCTCCATCTGAAATTGAAACTAGACCAAAAAGCTAAGGGAGAAAGCCAAGAAAGAAACCCAGGTAAAAGCAGCAATCAGCCAAGTGTCTCCGGTCTGAGTGATAACAGAAAGCATGTGACCTCCACAGCCCAGGAAAGTGCAGTTGTAGATGCTTTCCCAACCCAGAACTACAATGGAGTTGAAAACACAGAGTTTCAGATTCCCAAGGAGCAGGAAGGGGAAAATGGCAACAGGAACATTAGGTTACTTACAAACAAGGCTGTGCTAATGCCTAATGGTGCTACAGTTTCTGCCCCTTCTGTGGAAAACACACATGGTGAACTCCTGGAAAAAACACAGTGTTATCCAGATTGTGTTTCCATTACTGAGCAGAATACCACATCTCATGTAAACGCCCTTAGCAGTCAGGCTGCTATCGAGTTGTCCCATGAGATCACTCAACCATCGCTTACCTCAGCGCAGATCAATTTCTCACAGACCTCGAGCTCACAGCTGCCTCCAGAGCCAGCTGCGATGGTGACTAAGGCCTGTGATGCTGATAATGCCAGTCAACCAGCTGGAGTGCTAGGTACCTGTCCTTCTCAGAAAGCAGAACACCGACAAAAGTCAGTTTTGGAGATAGGCCCATCTCCAAATGCAGAAAACAAAACCATGCAAGGAAACATGAAGCTGTTTGCTGAAGAATACTACCCTAGTTCCCACAGTGATGTTCCAGCTTCTCATGGCAGCTCTGAACAGTATTTAAAGCAAAAGGAAACCAATGGTGCTTACTTCAAGCAAAGCTCAATGTTCCCTAAAGATTCCATTTCTGCCACTCCCATGACCCCACCATCACAATCACTTGCTCCCTGCCCTGTTCTTCAGCTTCCTTCAGAAGGAAAAGGTGCTCTGAATGTAGCCTTGGATGAACACCGTCAGTACCCCAGCCAAAGGAACCTAAGGGAAGGGAAAACAGAACATCAACCTAAGACATCATCTAGCCAGAGTCTGAATCAATCTGTATGTACACCCAACCCCCCCTTGATGCTTACAGAACAGCATCAAAATGATCATGTCCCTCAGTGCTCTGAAAAAACAATGTCAGAATGTCCCACGTATTACCTGCCAAGTCATGGCCACAGTGGAGATTTACAAGAACATAGCCAATATGTGACGGGACATAGGAAGCAAGAGATTCAAGAGAATGAAAATGGGGGACAAATGCAAGACTCTGTACTGGCAGTTCCTGGCTGGATAGAACTGAAGGCATCTCATCTTCCTGAAGCACTCCATCAGAAAAAATACGAGGATACATCCTTGTACTCAGTCCTTCACTCTCAGACCAGCCCTGCCGATCAGGTGAGCTCCAAACAGTCCACTGGAAATTTAAACATGCCAGGAGGACTCCAAAGGCTACCTTATATCCAGAAAACAGCTCAGCAAGAGCCTAAGTCACAAATGTACCAAGCAGAAATGAACCAACGACCCTCTCCAGGTATGGGGGACCAACATCTACAGTTCCAGAAAACTTTATACCAGGAGTGTATTTCCAGGACAAATCTGTCACTCGAGGCTCACTTGTCACCTGAGGTTCACGGGCAGGCACCGAGTGGCCCTCAGTACCATTTCCAGCAAAGAGTAAATACCTCCACTGATAAGCATTTGAGTCAACAGGCCACAGAGACTCAACTGTTTTCAAGCTTTTTACAACAGAAGCAGGCAGCACAAACACAAGCATCCCAGAACTCAAATCTGCCAAATTTCCCTCAAATCTGCCAGCAGCAGCAGCAATTACAGAGGAATAATAAAGATCAAATGCCTCAGACTTCCTCTCATCTCCAAGGTGCCAGTGATAAGCAAAGAGAAGGTTCATGCTTTGGCCAGATTAAAGTGGAAGAAAGCTTTTGTGGCGAAAATCGGTATTCAGAATCAAGTAATTTCCAAACTCACAATACCCAGGGGGGGTTGGAGCAAGTACAGGAGGTAAATAGTAATCCTTATATAATTGTAAGAGCAAGTTCAGTCAAATTACAAATTCTCTGTTCAAATGATACACACCCAGCTTCTGAGAGTAGAGAACAAACTCTACCTACTGAACTAGGAAATAAGGCCACAAACCTGCAGTGTTTTTCAGATAATGTGACCCCAAATCAGGACGCTTATCACAGGTGCTTTCAAGAACAAGAGCAGAAACCTCAACAAACTTCATCTCTACAGGGCCTTAAAGGCAGAAACCAGGATGAGTCTTCAGAACCTCTAGCTGAAGCAGCTCCTCAGAGGTATTTGCATAATCAAGCAAAGGCACTCCCTGTGCCTGAGCCAGGAGGAAGTAAGACACAGACCCCTCATCAGAAGGACACTCAGAAGCATGCTGCCCTAAGGTGGCTTCTCTTACAGAAGCAAGAACAGCAAGTACAGCAATCCCAGTCTGAGTCTTGTCATAATCAGATGCATAGGCCAGTCAAGATTGAGCCTGGATCCAAACCCTCTTCCTGTAAACGCCTCATGTCAGCAACACAAGAAAATATGTCCAAAAGGGTAAAGCAAGACGTCCCCTCAATAAGCTGTGATAACGGGAAACCAAAGAGCATCATTGAGGTCTTAGAGCATCATCTGAAGAAATTTCAGCCCAAGTCACTCTGTGACTATAAGGTCCTGACTCTTAAGTCACAGAAACATGTGACAGTGGAAGCAGCTACAAATAGCCATGTTGCAGAATCTGAGAACCACACCCCAGCTGCAGAGCCACAAGCAACTCGTTCAGAAAAGACCAAAAGAACAGCTGCTTCTGTTCTCAACAATGTTTCAGAATCACCTTCCCAATCAGATACACCTGACAAGAATATCAGCTGCAAAGCATGCAGAAATCCAAGTCAGTGTAAGTAACATACTGAAGCACATGGTGTTTGCCAGAATTAGCTAATTATCTTCATATATGGGGCTTCTTTCTTAAGCTGGAGTCTGGGAGCCTTTTTAAAAAATAAAACCTTTAGCCTACAGATTCATTGCAATCCCCAACACAATTCTTCAGTGACATGGAAAGAGGAATTCTCAATTTGATATGGAAAAACAAAACAAAAACCAGGACAGTGAAAAACAATTCTTAACAATAAAAGAATTTCTGGGGAAATCCCCATCCCTAAGTTCAAATTATACTGGGAGCCATTTGTAAAGGGTCAAGTTTTTTTGTTTTGTTTTGTCTTTAAATTACAGATACTTGTAATGCAAAAAAAACTTTTCACTTACATGCCCTGCCCCCAAAACACTGCTGATGCTTGTGTTCATCTCCTCTGAAATCAGATCTTAAAATTTAAGTAGTAAATCATTTTTCATATATACACACACAATTTCATATGTGTGTGTGTGTATATATGGATTTTTGTCCGCATCAGAAGAGGGTATTGGGTCCCGTGGTGGGAATACTGCTGTGAGCCACCATGGAGATACTGGGAATTGATGTTTGGAAGCTGTTTTGAAGACAGGGTCTAGCCCTTGTTTGTTGTTGGAACTCACTGAGTAGGTCAGGTTGGGCTGCCCCTGCTTCCCAACTGCTGGGAGTGCATCACCATACCCAGCCTGAATCTATTTAATTCTTCTGTCAGAGGAGGCATACAGGCAGGAAAAATCTGTTAACATGAAAAGCAATTACTTCCTTAACAAAGCAGTGTCATGAACCATGTTTAAAGTTTGGTTAAATAATTAGATTTCCGGATATTGAGGAAGTTACTATTTTTAATCTTGAATTTGAAAATTGTTATTACAAGATTTAGTTACAAGGTTCTTAGTACAAATTTTATAGTTAGAAGGTTCTGATGAAGTTACTCAGAAAGTAACTCCTTATCCATTGAACATTTTTGGGTTCCTTTTTCGTATTGCTTTCTATTTTTTTTTTTTATTAAAATAGTATTTCTAAATGCCTTGTTTTGTGACAGGTGTGGGGCTGAAAGATAGCAACAGTATCTGGTCCCCACAGGTGTAGTTGAAGGCATTAGAGGAACACCATATTACTATTACCATCCCATGTACTCACTGACACACTTGGTAGGCTGGTCTTCTGCCCTATGGGGGGCTATTAAGTGGAGCACTAAGTTCCCACCTTTACTCCTACAACTAACCCTTTTAATGGACTCTAGGATCCCTATGTAAGTTAGCTCATAAAGTGCAAATGCAGTCAAAATAGATCCAACCAAATGGTATGGAGGAAAAGCAGCAGAAAAACTGGACCCCGCAAGGCGAAACTTTCTAGGAAGAGACTTTCAAATGGCAAGCATGATTCATATTAGATTTTTTTTTCCTGCTTAAAAAAACTTCATTGTAGTTTATTACATATAATTTTAACTCCTTTATTGTTTGGAATATATCTTAAAATTTCTTATGTTGTATCTGAAATGTAGTGATAATTTTCTGATAGTTTTTGTGTTTGTATTACTTGGCTTGGCACATGTTCTAATAGATCAAGCCACCAATGTACTCTAATTTAACGAAAAAAATTAAAGTTACTTACGGCCATTAATGTACAGCTTGAGGATAGTCTTTGTGGATGTAGCCTTAATATTTAGTATAATTGAGGTCTAAAATAATCTTCTATTATCTCAACAGACAAAGATGAAGCTCCTTATTATACCCATCTAGGAGCTGGTCCTAATGTTGCAGCTATTAGAACAATCTTGGAAGAAAGGTAATTAACTCAAAGGCACAGGGCAGATTAATGGTTACCCTCTGTATACAGCAGTTTTTCCAGTTCCCCCCACACAATGCAGTAAACAAGTGTAAGTCAGTAGGCTTAGCTGTTGCCAACCCAACACACTGCTATTCACTAGTCACCATATTTGACAGGACAAATAGTCACTTAGCTGGCACAGGCTGCCCTCTTGGAGATGGATGCTAGAAAGCCCAGGCACAAACAAATCCAACCTGCATGAGAGTACTGGCACAGGTTACAAAGAGTGGCCTCCCTTGGCTTTCTTCTGTGTGTGTGTGTTTCCTATTAGTGTGTCAAAGAAATGAGGGAAAGCAGTCTGAGAAAGGACCCCTGAGTTAAGGTTTTAGCGTTGCAGTGAGTTGTTTCTTTTATAAAAGAAAGCAAGTGTGTGTAAAAGGTTGACTAAGACTCCATTTACTTATAAAAACCTTAAACTGTCAGTCCAAGGTATTGATGGCCTTCCCTACAGATAGAGCTCTGAGGTAAAGGGTCTGCTGTTAAGAAGTAGCAGTTTTTAAAATGTATTTGCATATGTATGGGCAGTACACAATACTCTTGGCCTTATTTTCAAATCATGTGCTTCTAAGTTATGTAGAAATTCACCATGTAGCCCACCCCCGGCCACAGTAACCTGCCAGAGCTACCCAATTTTCTTTTGTTAACAGTGCATAGCACTTCCAACCGGGAATACAATCTGTTCTAACTTAGATAGCTGGATACTAACTTGGCCACATGTCTTTTTAAGAAGTGAGTTTAGCAAACTCATACTTTGTATATAGAAATATCTTTCCCAATACTTTTCACCCAGCATATAATTGCAGAATAATCTATTATAATTTCTGGTGTATTTTGATGCCGAAGAAAAGACTTAAGACTATTGTGCATTATGCTTGGCTTAGACCAATTTAAAAACAACTTTTTTTAAGATATGGTTACAGAAATAAACCATAAATATCATCTAATAGTGTGTGTTTCTTTAAGGTGTGGAGAGAAGGGTGAAGCTATTAGGATTGAAAAAATCATATATACTGGTAAAGAAGGCAAGAGCTCTCGGGGATGTCCTATTGCAAAATGGGTAAGTCTACCTTGTCAGTGATCTTGCTTCTATTCGTTTACCTAACCTCAACAATTGACTTGCCCAACTCTTACCAAAGAACATTGCCAGATGGAAGGAGCATATTTTATGTGTATCCTTGAATTCTAAAAGCAGAGTGGTTCTGAAATCATGAACAGCCGATTAAATTGAAATAATTTAGAGGTCAAAAGCAATGGTTCTCAACTGGGTTGTGATCCCTTAGGTTAAATGAATGAATGACTTTTTCACAGGGGTCACCTGAGATGATTGGAAAGCATAGATATTTACATTACGATTCATAACAGCAAAGTTACAGTTATAAAGTAACAATGAAAATAAGTTTATTATTGGGAGTCACCACAACATGAACTGTGTTAAAAGAGGCACAACTATAGGAAGGTTGAGACTAGATTGAGCATCAGGTTAATATTTATAGTACCACTTAAAGAAAGCCTTCAGCATGTCTTACATGTAGTTCTTACTACAGGAGGTTACACTTAACTGCCCACTGTACCAGGCATGGTCTGCTAACCATTGAGGAGTAATTTTTTCTTTTTTCTGAACAGTTGGTTAGGTTCCCACTGTATAGCTGGGCAATAAAATTGCAGGTGGTGATCATTTTGATCCAGACAAGTATGCATATACAAGTATTGACTCCAATTGACCCTTGTTCTGTTTTGGGTGGGGTGGGGCTATTTGGGTGGATTGTTGACCTACACAGATATATCGGAAATCGAGTGAGAAGGAGAAGATACTGTGTTTGGTACGAGAGCGACCTCATCACACTTGTGAGACTGCAGTGATTATTGTTGTCATCATGTTATGGAATGGAATCCCAGTACCTGAGGCCTCCAGACTCTACTCAGAGCTTACAGACATCCTGGGCATATGTGAGGAACACATGAGTCGTCGCTGTGCTATAAATGAAATGTAAGTGGGTTTTAGGCCCTTCCTATTCTCCAGAGGGACCTGAATTTGTATATTGATAAAGTGGGGAGCACATGGTTACTTCAAAGGGTGTTGAATGCTTATGCTCCGTAGAGAGTCATTTCCAGTAAAACCTAGGTGTCTGCACCCAACTAATAGCTTTGGTTTTATCATTTCTATTCTAGTTCTTATGCTGTGTTGGGCACTCCTTGTTAATGTGGCTACCATTTTAGTAAGATACCATTTCGGTATTTAGGTCATTGACTTTTAATCTGCTATTTCAATATTCATAGTTTTATAAAAATTGAAATTATTCTTCCATTTACTCTGATTCATTATTTCTGTAGCTCAAAACTTGCTTCCCCTTTCACTACTGCTCCATTATTGCTAGTTAATACAGTTTCTGTTACTGTTTGTTGGGTTAACTTTGTCCACTTTTGCAGGAGGCGAAATACAAATCCATCATTCAGGTTGGTTTTATCCCTCTCCTGTGAGTTTCTTCTGCATGATGCTAGCACACAAAGGTTCTCCTGATACATTTTCTCACAGTTTGTCTAAAAAATAATTCAAAGTTTGTACTTTTAAAATCTAAGTTTTTAACCACACAGAATCATTTTCTGGGATCATAAAGAGTCACTGCCATGTTTGCCAAATCTCATTGCTAATCAGATTTGTTCCTGAGTTTTTCAGTCTCAGTTATAATATATACAGGTATCCATACTGCCCATTGAAACTGATTTGCTTTTAACAAATTTGATCAAAAAAAAATCTCATGATCTATTCTAAACTGGCTTCAGTTCACTTTTTACTGATTATTCTAATGTTTCATCCACTTCCTAACTCATGACTTGTAAACTTCTGATGACCTGCTTTAGATGTAAATACTTTCAGATTTTCAAATTATTTCCTTCATTCTGGTAAAGGTGTGTGTATGTACATTCAAAAGTGAAGGTACATTGGGAACACTTTGCTGAGGAATTCATTGTTCTTTCTTTCAATAGAGTTTCAAGGTAGGCTTCAATTTTTCTAAAATGCTAAATGAGCTTAGGAAAATAACTTAGAAGCACAACCACGCTTGTTACATGGCTCCTAAAAGCCAGGAAACACAACTAACATGTCCACCAACTAATAGAAGGATAAAGGAAAACAGGATACATCGACAAAATAAATTTTGAATCAGAGTAAAGTGAAATTATATTCAGGAAAATGAATGGAACTAAAGATGACTGTGTTAATAAACTAAGCCACAGTCTTAAACTGTACCAAGTGTGGGATAGCCATAGTGTGACAATTCTTTCTAGATTTCTTTTGAGGAGCTTCCACACTGACATCTACAGTAGTGGCACAAGTTCACACTCTGGCCTGTAGTATATATGTATAAAGGCTCCTCTCTCCCCACTCTCTCTGTTTCCTTGAGTCATTTTGACTTGAGTGATATTTATTACTAATGTGTGCTTAATACTTTCAAATAATTGTTGGTCATTTTTTCCCCCGTCCCTTCAGTTCACTAGCCTATTTATAGACTGGATAATTTGGTCTTTGAATTGAGTTTCTGTAGTTCTTTAAATATCTTACATTTGATCCCTATAAATGTATTTACTAAAGACCCCCCACTAGATTTCTAGTGCCATATAATCTCACTGTCATTACTACTACTTCATGCTTCTCAACTTGGCAGGATCGATAAGAACCTTAGACCCATTTCTGAGGCATATATATAGCTAGAGTTAGTTGAGGTAGGTCGACCCACTCACTGTATTGTGGGTAGCACCTCTGCTGGCTGGAGACTAAAACTACAGGATTTGTCCTTCTCTGCTTCCTACTTGTATCCATATTGAAAAGAATTTTGTATGAGGGGATACGGATCTACTGCATGTGGATTATTCAGGCATTATTTCTCAAATTTGTAGTTTGATATCTTCATCAAAAGTCAGCTTGCTGTTTATTCCTAGATCCTCTATTCTGCTCCACTTTGTCTAAATGTCTGTTTTAGTGTAAGTATCATTCTGGTTTGTTACTATGGCTCTGTAGTATAATTTGAAATTAGTTATGATAGTCTTGCTCTCTTCTGTTTAGTATTTCTTTTGAGAGACATCCCTTTTTCTAGGGGTGTAAAGAATGTAATTGGATATTTGCTTTGAATCTATAGATATGTCTCTTGCTTGATTGTCTTGGAACTTTTCATTATGGAGATCTTTTATCTCTGTGTTTTACTTTATTTGAAAATATTGGAAATAGTGTAGGAATGTTCTTGCTAAGTTGAGGGAAGTTCATTGTTGTGAATTTTAATTTTTTGTGATTATCTCTGGGTTTGTTCATGCTAGTGCCCACAGGCTACAAGTGTTGGACACCCCTGAGACTGAATCTATAGGCAATTATAAGCTACCTAATGTGGGTGCTGGGGAGTAAACTTGAACATGCTATTTGAAAAAATCTACTGATTTCTTTTGCATGTAAATTTTTGTACTCTGGAGTTTACTGAAAAGACTTTGAGCATTGAATTTAAAAGGGGCAGTGATAATAAATCTAGACGTCCAAGGAACTGGTCACCATTTAATATGTTGACTGGCTTCATCACCTTTTGTTGACAGGTTATTTCCTAGTTTAGCACTTCTTGTGAAAGAATGAATGTTCATGTCTGTTTTGAGAAAATTATTTGATCTCTGTTATTACATTGATTTGTGGGTTGAACCATGTTGGCATACTTGGAATGAAACCAACTCTACCAGAATGTATGATCTTAATGTGTCCTTAAATAAGATTTGCAAGAATTTGTTCATCTATCTTTATCAGGAAACTAGGTCAACAAACAGTTTGGTTTATTGGTTAGGTGTCAGGGTAATTTGTAGAACATTTGTTAGTTTTTCTTATCAGATATCACTTAATGTACCAAGTATATTTTAACTGATCATTACAATAATAAACAGTTTAGAACACAATGAAGATGAATGAGAAAATTGGGCTGGCCAAGCAATGCATGAAAAATACTTTTGACACATTACACAGTTTCATGAATTCTAGGTGCTCAGTCAACATTTTTAAAAGAATTCATTCCTACCTCTAAGACATGCAAATGGCTCAGTACCACATGATGAATATTGTCAGACTATTTCTAATGTCCTTTGTTCTCTCAGTAGAAACTGTATGTGTCAGGGTGAGAATCCAGAAACCGCTGGTGCCTCCTTTTCTTTTGGTTGTTCTTGGAGCATGTTCATGAATGGATGTAAGTTTGGCAAAAGCAAGGACCCAATGAAATTTAACCTACATTCAAAAAATACAGAGGTTGGTTTGTTTCCTAATCTATGACCTATTTTTTTTATACAGAATTAATGAACATAATGACCTGTCATACTCAAGAAGGAATTTCATGTCAGATGAACCTGGCTAAACGCTAAATACAAAGTATTTTATAATTTTATCATCTGTGTAGCAGCACAAATTACCCGTACATGTGGATAGTCAGCTAGGGTTTCTATATACCATGACAAAAATCAACTTGGGGAGAAAAGGGCTTATTTGCCTTAAACCTTGTAGTTCATACAGGGAGGTCAGAGCAGAAACACAGAACTATTTCAGAAACAACAAATGGGTGCTGTTTACTACTGTCTTGTTCTCTATTGCTTGATTGAGCCATTTATAGTACCCTGGACCACCAGCCCAGGGGTGACACTGCCCACAGTGACCTGGGTCCTCCTATATTAATCATCAATCAAGAATATGTACCACAGGCTTGCCTACATACAGGGTGGCATTTTTAAAATGGAAGTTGCCCTTTCTGGTATAACTCTAGGTTGTGTCAAGGTGACACAACTAGCCAGCACATAGACCAAAAATGGCTAAAGTAAATTAAGTTGAATGGGCTAGCCTGGACTAAAGTGTGAGGTCTGTGTAAAGAAAAGTCTGTAATATGGGCAATAGACCCTTGATATTTATGAGATTCTGATTTCTCAGTGTAATTTCACACTGGTATGTATAACAATGAGGCTCCACTTAGCATTCTATTTGGTCAAAAATGTGCCTATACTTAGAACACCTCACATCTGTCTTGTAACTCCAATTCCAGGAGATCTGACACTCACACACATGCAAGTAAGCTACCAATACATACATAAATTATAAAAACATTATATATATTTATATGCAATATATAAATATTTTTTTAAAGGAAGGAATACTTTATTGGAGACATTATGGCTTCTGCTTAAAGTGGCCATAATTCATTGCCCTGGGCATCAGAAAGGGACACCAGAGAACTAATTAGGATTCCCTTTCAAGTTTGAATTACGGAAGTCATGCTTATACAATTCCTAATCTCAAGATTTAAATTAGTGTCGTGAATATATTCAAGCAACTAAAACAGGTTGATTTTAGGATACATATTCAGTTCAAATAAATCAGCATTGATTTCTCATTTCAAATAAACTTTATCTCTTAATACAGATTCTTTGGAAGACAATACTTTGAAGATGGTAGGATTTAATTAAGAGTGTGTAAACATTTGCCGAAAACCTCAATGTATTTGGCACTTGTATAACATTTTCTCTCCATAACTATTGAATCTGAACTATTAAAATCCACACATAGTTTTTAAATTTGATATATTCATCTAAAAGGAAAATGTTTATCTTCAGTTATAATATTAAATAAAGATAAGTAATGTGAATAAGCAAGTTTTTTTTTCTTTTTTTATTTTTTGGCTTTTTGAGACAGGGTTTCTCTGTAGCCCTGGCTGTCCTGGAACTCACTCTGTAGACCAGGCTAGCCTCGAACTCAGAAATCCACCTGCCTCTGCCTCCCAAGTGCTGGGATTAATGGCATGTGCCACCACTGCCTGGCTTTTTTTTTTTTTTTGCAAGATTTTTCTTAATCAGGTCTGGTGCACAGCCATTCCTACCTACCTACTAAAGTTTGCATCCCTTGATGTGTGTGTCATGCATTTGTGTGTCCATTCACACATGCTCGTGGTAGCCAGCATCTTCCTTTATCCCTTTTTGAGAAAGTCTCTCACTGAGCTCAAGGTTATTTTGACCAGAATGGATATCAGGGGAGCCCCAGCTTTCCTTCTGCCTCTACCACCCCAGCACTGTTATGGGTACCTATCTTTTGAGTACTTGGGCTCCACCTCAGCTCTCCATGCTTGCACATCCAGGTGCTCTAGAGCTCAGAAGATGGCCTGTACTCACCTGAAACTGTGACTGTGGGTTTGAGCCATCCAACATAAATGAGAAGAAAGTTTTGGTCCTCTAAAAGAGCAGCTAACTACTGAGCTTTCTGTCTCCTCAGCCTCCCAAGGTTATCCAACAGTAGTAAAAGCGTGTGTCAGTGGGAATTTATGAACTGAGTATTAGGACATGCCACTTTAGAAGCCCATCAGAAACTTTTCTTTGTGAGCATGGGTTAATAGGAATATAACAGTGTTTCCCTTTTTAAACAAACTGCTCAGTATTGAATGTGGCTAGTCCAGAGAATTTTATCCACATTTAAAATGTCCAGTAACTTCTATAGAGACTTATGAAGTGCTTAGAAGTAGCCAAATTTAGTAGTTTGTCTTCCTTAGTATATTTGAATAGTGAGAAGGAAATGTGTGTTCCCATGAGCCAGCTGGCTTGTTCACCACTCCATCCTCAGGATAGGTTTGTGTTTACAAATTGTCAGTAATCTGCATGCAAAGTAGAGCCTGAGTCAATCATACCCAAACCCAAAGGGATAGCACCTGGTAGACAGCACATACAAATTCATATAAGAAGTGGTCATTTTAGAAAGATTTACCATATCTTCTGAAGAACTGCAGGTAGATCATAATTCAAGGCAGTGTACCATATAGACCATGACATGTTTCAAGGCACAGGCCAAGAAGATTTTGTACTTTTCCACCACCTGGCCCCTCTTACCCCTCCCCTTGTAAAACATGCTATAAAAAAGCATTTCATGCTCAAAAAAAAAAAAGAAATTAAAAAAAAAAAGAAAAAAAAGAAAAAAAAAAGAAAGATTTAGCAGCTGATCATGGGGTTCCCAATGGAGGAGTGAGAGAAGACTGAAGGAACTGAAAGGGTTTGTGGCCCCAAGGGGAGAGCAACAATACCAACCAACCAGAGCCCCCAGGGTCTAAACCACAAGCCTGGGAGCACATAGGGAGGGATCCATGGCTCCAGCTGTATATATAATGGAGGATGGCCTTGTCAGGCATAGGTGGGTGAGAAAGTCCTTGGTCCAGTGAGGGCTGGACACTCCAGTGTGGAGGAAATTGTGGGTGGGGAGGTGGTAGTGGGAGGGTGGGGGCATATCTTCATAGAAGCAGGAGGGAGGGGATGGAATATGGGATTCCTGTGGGGGGGGGAATGGGATTACATCTGAAATGTAAATAAAATATCCAATTAAAAATATAAAAATTTAGATATTTCCTATAGTAAGAAAACCATTATACTTGGGTGTAATTCAGCTACTGTTACATCTAAATGTACACACACGTTTATATATCCATGTTTAATTTAGAATTTGTTGAATCGTTTTTTGCCCAGGCAGAAAAACTAGAGCGTTGTTTGCAAATACTGGCTACAGATGTTGCTCCAATATACAAGATGCTTGCGCCTGAAGCATACAGTAATCAGGTAAGTTTATCTTTATTGTTTGCGAGTCAAACCCCATTACTGGTGACCTGTCCAGTCTAAAACTTTGTTTTTCAAGATAGGGTTTCTCTGAGTAGCCTTGGCTGTCCTGGATGGGCTGGCCTCTGGCTCCCAAATTCTGGAGTTTAAGGTGTGCACCTCCAGCTCCCAACCCCAAAACTATTTTTGAAGAAGTGACTTTTAAGTCTTTTTTTTAAATATCACTTCTTTTCATGCATACGAGGGCTTCCCTGCATTCATGTAAATGGACCGCATGGCAAGGGCCTTGGGTCCCCTGGACCTAGAATTATAGGTGGTTGTAAACCAGGATGTGGCTTAGTGTCTCTGCAAGAGCCAAATGCTGTTAGCTTAGCACTCTCCAGCCTCACTCCTATTCTTTGCTTCCTTAAAACTACTTGAATTGCTTCTAGTGTATGAATTTTGCTGTTAAAAATGCATACTTTTTCAGCCTTAAAAAATTAACTCTTAATGATGCTTTATCTACTAATTTATATCTATGTAACCCTGATTATACAAGGGCTATCTAGACTGTGTGTTGCATTTATTACACATGCTGAGTTATTGTTAGACTTTGTCTTCATGAAGAAAGAAACAACAAAAAACAAAACAACAAAAAAACAGAATGAAAAACAAAAGCCTATATTGCTGATTTTGTAAGATCATGGCTGTTAACTATGAGGTCAGTCTCAAGATTGACCCCAGGACAATCACCCTGCGGACCTGAGCAAAATCCTGTTTACAACCACAAGCATCAAGAGATCACTGTGACTTCTATGTGTTTTGAAACAAAGTGTAAAAAAACTGTCACATAATAAAAGCTTTGATAGCAGTATGTACACAGAAAAAAAGGGTGTTTGAGAATATCTGGTACAAAATAATGTCTATCAGCCTACAGGGACTCATTAATGTTACTTTCAGTATAGGTAAAAGGTGAGGCAGGATGAAGTGATTAGATTTTTATTTAAAAAGTAGATTTTTGGGTCTGACCAAAGCAGGAAGGAAAACACTGGGTATTTAGACCTGATTTGTTTATAGCAGTGGTTACATGGGTGTGCACATAGATCAAAGTAAGACTACCTTTCATAAATGCTACATATGTTCATGGGCAGGTTATATTTAGGAATATAGGCTACAATAACAATTGTGTAGGCACATATGTATGTATTTCACTAGCAAGTAGGTACGGGGGGCATGAATTTCAAAGAGCAGGGAGGGTTATATGAGAGGGTTTGGAGGGAGGAAAGGGAAGGGGGAAATGTGGGACCTGGCAGTGGTAGATTTCTTACCCTCACTTCATGTGGTGAAGCCTTAGGCTTGATCTCTGGCATCACACAAAACAGTGTTCCTCAGCAATTGCTCTATTTTTGGTCATCCCATTATGTTCTATCTAGATATAAAGTGCAAAATAGTCTCATTCTAAAGCACTTTCCCCTTGACACACATCTGTCTCTCAGGTTAAATTTGAACACATAGCTAAAGACTGCCGTTTGGGTCTGAAGGAAGGCCGACCATTCTCAGGGGTCACTGCATGTTTGGACTTCTCTGCTCATGCCCACAAAGACCAGCAGAACATGTTAAATGGCTGCACGGTGGTAAGTGGCACCCCATGATCCTAGCAGCATCTGGCTGCCAGTGAAAAAGGCACAAGCTGTATGGTGCTTGGCACAGAACACATGTGTGGTCAGCAGGGCTCACCAGGCCATTTGTTTTCATGGATGAAGTATGTTCCAGTAACCTTCCTGGGTACCACTAGCCCTCTCATAACCAAGCTTCACAGTATTAGCAGAAGTGTTGACAACCACTCAAGAATTTGGATGTTCTTCACATTAGTCATTTAGAAAGTGCTCAACCTATCCTTTCAGGGATATCTCCCACTCATGTCTGTCCTTTAGGTCTTATTTTCTCCACTTACCAATCATCAATTAATATGATTATAGTTAACATAAGAAAGTCACTTTAAGCAAAAGAGGATGTGTGAAGACATGTATGCGACACATTCATCTGGAATCTTGTAAAGTTTTTTGAGCATAGTAATTTTTTTAAACATGAAGAGTTAGGAGTCAGGTCTGAGGGACAGACAGAACTGTGTCCTGTTGTCATCTTCCCCATCCCATTGCATGTGCTGTTCACATGGAGAAGAGTGCTGTATCTTTTGAAAGAAATACATCTGCTGTGTGTTATGGAAAGCAGGAAAGTGCTTCATTTCATTGGGAAGAAGTATGGCTGCTTTCCTGAGCCCTAGAAGTTCATGAAAAAGCTAGTTCTGTCATTGAAAACTTAAGGGAGATGGTCTTTTCTCTATGTCCTCCATTTGTACATTGTCTTCAGTTATAACAGGCAAATCAGGTTTTGATAATATGCATGTCCCTCATCCAACACACATGTGGATACTGGTAAGGAGAAACCCTAGCATGTACACTTTCTGGACCTGCAGCTGAGCCTGGAACATCTCATATCTACTTCAGGTGGTTTCCCTCAATAGAGAAGACAATCGAAAAGACATCGGAGGACAACCTGAGGATGAGCAGCTCCATGTACTGCCATTGTATACCATCGCTCCCGAGGATGAGTTTGGGAGTACAGAAGGTCAGGAGGAGAAGATGCGGAAGGGGTCCATTCAGGTTCTGCACTCGTTTCGGAGGAGAAGATTAACAAAGCTGGCTACTAGTTGCCATGGCCGACAGAAGAAAGAAAGAAGACAGAAGGCCAAGAAAGCAGCTAGAAAGTGTTCTTCTCTGAAGAAGTGCTCAAATGAGAATGAGTCTTCCTCATGTACAAAGCAGATGGAAAATGCAAGCCATATGAAACAGATGACAGGTAACTATGATGCTTGAGGACAATTGTGCTTGCTGGGTGACACCTTGGGAAGTATTAGCAATCATGATCTGACTCATCTACCACAATCCTCCCTCAAATGCTCATGTTCAGCATATACTGGAGTTGTCACAGTTGCTGAACCATCCATCTCAGAGTAGAGATATTGGGGCTATTCTGTGTGTAACAAATAACAAGCCTTTTTTTATACAGGTAATTTATATGTAATGTGAATCATGCAGGAACATTTCACCAAGTTTGAGGGAACACTTGACACAGACACAGTTGACCAGTAGGGGGATTGTAAGAAACTGAAAAACCCTCTCAATGCAAGCACGACACTGAATAGAGAAAACTTAAGACAAGTCTCTAAGCCTGGGTAATTAAAACAGTGCTATACTGAAATAACTTCAAACAAATTTTCAGGATAAAGGGTGAATTGAGTATTTTTTCATAGACAAGTTTAAGTAATGTTCCACACTCGTCAAAAGAACTTCTGTCTGCCTTAATCATGATTATAGACATACACCTATATGTATGTCTATAATTAGACATACACCTTGCTGTATGTCTATAATTAGAGCTACTAAAAAGAAATCCACTGTTTAGAAAGTATACTGGCTTGATCTGTAAATTTAGACTACCAGTTTGCTTACCAGTTCTCTTTACTCAGGTGAAAATCCTCTTGGTGATTTCTGTGACAAAGCTGTTCATTTCTCAAAACTGCTACTGCAGGTCCATTGAACAGTTCATAGCTCGCAAGGGAAACATTTCTACAAGGAGCTCTCTGAATCATGTCCATTTCCTTCCTGGGAAACGCCCTCATGAAGTAGGATTGCCCTTTTTAGATATAGATAAATGCCATTACTGACAACTCCTGCCATGTGCCGGGCAATTGAGAAGTAAAATAAAACTCCCCTTCTTCCTTCAGGAACAGTAGGGATGGAGGGAGCACCATTATAGTACTTTCTCTGCATTATCAAACTAGGTTGGCATTGAAGATGAGGTCATGAACTAAGCAGAGGTAGAGTGGTGTAGATATGCAGAGTGGGTAGAGGCATGTTGAATGGCTGTGGGGCAACACACGCACCATTACAAGTTCAGCATGTTAATTCTACAGCTTCAGACAGAAAATTATGGTTGACAATGCTCAGAACCCTGGCTTTCCTTTGTGTTTGCTTGGGGGTGGGGCCTGTCTATGCTATTGCTTATATTTAAGTGTCTCTATTAGACATCTTAAAATGTATTTGTACCTGCTCTCTCTCCTAGGACAATTGCAGCTGTTGGGATATGTCACTCCGCAGTTACCATCACTCCAGAGGCACCTTCAGCAAGGGCAGCCACAGCACGCCTTGCCCATCTATTCTCAATCCATTGGCTCTCATTCTTCTGGGCCCAACAGTGTATACATGAGACAGGCTACTCCACTTAGTCCTTATCCCAGCTCCTCACATACGCCAGAGATTTATGGAGATGCCAACCACGTGAACTTTTACCACACTTCATCTCATGCCGCAGGTTCATATTTGAGTCCTTCAAATTCCATGAACCCCTACCCTGGGTTTCTCAATCAGAATAATGCAGCTTTTCAGTGCAATGGGAGTGTGTCGGCGGACAATGGTTCCCCTTTCTTTGGTTCCTATTCCCCCCACTCTCAGTCCAGAGGTCTGCATAGATATCAAAACCAGGACCATCTCAACAATGTGAACTTACCACCCATCCACACACTTTACCAACCGAGGTTTGGAGACAGTCCCTCTAAGTACTTAAGTTATGGAAACCAAAATATGCAGAGAGATGCCTTCACTAACTGTACCCTAAAACCAAATGTACACCACCCAGCAACATTTTCTCCTTACCCCACCCCCAAGATGGATGGCCATTTCATGGTGGTTGCCTCCAGATCACCATACAGCCACCCAAACACAGACTACAAAACCAGCCAGCATCAGCTGCCTTCTCATGCGACCCACAGCTACCCTGAAGCAGCTTCGGGCTTAGCAAGCAGTTCCAGTCATACCTTCCACAACAAGGAGAATGACATGGCCTCCCACCCAGCTAACGGGCCATCAAAAGTGCTTCTGGAGTTTAATCATGATAGAACTGGGGTATCGGGCCAGGATGTGGCTCCTGAGAACGACACTGAGGAGTGGTCAGATAGCGAGCACAACTTTCGGGATCCTTTCATTGGAGGGGTGGCGATAGCTCCAACTCATGGGTCAATTCTCATTGAGTGTGCAAGGTGTGAGCTTCATGCCACAACCAATTTAAACTACCCCAATCGGAAGAGACCCGCCAGGATCTCACTTGTATTTTACCAGCATAAGAATTTGAATCGGCCAAACCATAACTATGCTTTCTTTAAAGCTAAAGCTAAGGCTGAAAAGGAGGCCCAGAAAAAAGAGGAAGAGTGTGAAAAGTGTGACCATGTGTCTCAGAAAAAAGGAAAGCATGGTAAACAGGTAAAGCGAAAGCCCACGAGTCAACAGGAACCCAGTTACCTGAGCTTCATTAAGTCTCTTGCTGAGAACACAGGGTCTAAGACCACAGACTCCACCGTGACTACATCACCATACGCTTTCACTCAGGTTACAGGGCCTTACAACACATTTGTATGATGCTGTTCATTATGCCAGACCACCAAGGACAACCTGTCAGTAGTATGTCTTTTATGGCATGGGCAGTAGGGACAGGTCACAGCATCTGTGACAAATGCAGTGTGTGTTTGTGTTGGGGGTTGTCAGCTCACCAGCAAAATAGTTTATTTTACCATTATATACTTATTCTCTACCAACTTCTCTTGTGGTCACTGGTGGCATTCAGGAAGAATAAAGCATCCTATGCAAAGGGACAGTGGGAAGAAAGCATTCTACTTTTGTTTTCAAAACCACTGGTTCTCTTATTGGCTGAGGTCATGCATGTGACATGCTCCTCACCACTCTACATGTGACTGCTTCTAGTACCAAGTGTGTGTAGTCATGGGACACAGTACTGTAGCAGAACGGTTGCAGGAATCATCTGGTGCTGATGTATGTTGTACTGAAATACTGGAATTATGACTTTTTAACATGCAGTTTTTACTGTAATCTTAACTTATTTATCAAAGTAGCTACAGAAAGCTTAAGTGAATAATGGCAAAACACTGAATTTGTTTGGGTGTTAACATTAAATGGTGCTATAAAAATGGTGTTTTTAATAGCTGAAAAATCAATGCCTTTTATCATACAACCAGTGTAGTCTAGGGTTCTTGAGGAACTAAGCTACCTTAGATTTACACTTCTATCTTTTTGTTATTTGGCTTAGTTTTTAAGATGTGGACATTTTAAAGGCCTCTGGGTTGTAGCTATTCATTGATGTCCTTGTAGGACTATAAATAATGTATACATACACACACACGTGTGTATTGAAATATTTGAAGTTGTGTCTTAGAGAAGCACTTTGCCTACCTAAGCTTTGGCAACTTGAGCAATGCTAAGGTACTGAAACTTTAAAAAACAAACAAACATGTTTACTTTTATTTAGGATTAAAAATGTTTTTTTTTAAAGGAAAGCTTCGAAAACTTTGCTTTGCTCTTAGATAAGCAGTATCATTGTTGACAGGCCTATTGCAGTCCAAACGGAAGCTGAATGGATATGCTAGTCCACAAAACTCGAATTCTGGTGCTCATCTTCCATGCTATACTATGGTAGGGCAAGCTCATAGCTCCTAGGTATACAGCTGAAGAACTTCTGTTAACTAACTGCAGGTGATAATTAGCCTCATGCTACAGACAGAGCTTGTCCCAAGCTGTCCCACAGATCTGTATGTCCTGAAGGACAGCAGACTGCCTTTGTGGTTTCTTAGCTAAGTGTGATACATACCAGGAAGATTGAGTGGACTGAAATCTGCATAAGATGAAGACATGGTTAAGTTCATATGACTCTACTGGCTACAAAACAACAAACAAAAACCTAAAGAAAATAGGCAGCTGGTTTGCTGTGGTTTTAAATGTTAATTCGTATTAAAAGGTGAAAGAGTTGTATAGTAAATTAAATTGTAAAACAAAGCCTTTTTTAATGCAATGCTTTAGTATTTTAGTACTGTAAAAAATTAAGTATATATATATGTGTACATAAATATATATATTATATATATACATATATAATATATGAGATGAAGCAAAATTAACATCATGATGGTGCTACCCAGATTGCTCCACATAGATCTTAATGTGAGCTTAAAAATCCATTCAAAGTTGGAGTGGTGTCCTTACTTGTCGTAATACCTCAACACTAGCTTGGCAATGGGATACTGAGCTAAGAGTGGAAGCTTAGAACATTGTATACCACCATTTTTTTTTAAATCTTTGTATTATTAAGACATACCATTTTTAAATACTTGATTTCTTAGCAAGTATAACTTGAATCTCAAACTTTTTGTTCTAAAAATTCAGGGATATTTCAGCTCGTTCTCCTTCCTGCCAACGTGTCACCTGTTTATGTAAAGCTGTCAGTTAATATATTCTCTTTCAGGGATTTTTATTTTGAATCCCTCCTATTTTGCTTGTACATGTACCGATAACTAAAACTAATTTTATAAATTTGTCAACTTTCGATTGTAAATTTTGGAGAGTTGGAGTCCAGCAAAGTAAAAAGTCTAAAATAGGAAGCACTTAGCTGGTAAAAGGAAAACTGAGAGGTAAAGATCATCCCTGTGGCTCTCACCAAATCACCAGTCATGGCTTCTGATCTAGTGATGAAGACAGCTTCGGACTGCAGCTCAGCAGTCCTAGGAGCTGGTGGTGTTCTGTGCAATAGGACTCTTGTTACATTGTGGCCTAAGTACAGTGTTGCTTAGTAGCTTTTCAAATAGCTTTGTGTCAATGGAGACCTTTGTCATTTATCGGTCACGTTTGTCACTAAAAACTTTTAGAATGTCTGCCTTGCACACAAACCCACAAGGTTAATGGTTTCCACACCATGATATTTAGTCCACATCAGGTTCCTGCAGGTGTGTTTGACAATTTTGAGCCAGCCATCCCTAGGGATTGTTTGCTTTACATAGTACCCACTGTCATCTGTCAAACTGCTGTCCAACAAAAGGAGCAGTAAGTGTGGTTTTGAGAGGATGGGTCATGTAGGAAGAAAGGCAGTGACATCATCCCACCTCTGTGGGATCAAGTGGAAGGCAGGTCTTTGATTTGCAACTGTAGGAACAGCTTGAACATAGCCTTACTTGAAAGTGCTTCTGCTTGGTGTCAACATTACTTGAATGAATTTTTCATCTTGAGTGACGCACAGTGATGTATAGTTCACTTTACAAGATAGTATGCTTAACTTGTTAGGAAACTTTTTTGCAGTTTGACACTAAGATGAACTTCTGTGTGCATTTTTTTTCTATGCTTTATTTTTTAAAATGTAGTTTCCTTCATGAGATGTTGGCTTTGTTTATACAATCTGAGGGTGGTTATAAATACTGTAAGTATTGTAATGTTATGGATGCAGTTTATTTTAAAGCTGTTTATTATATCATTCCTGATAACACCATGTGAGTGTTTTTAATAAAATTTATATTTATTTAATGCACTCAAGTATTCCTGTTGTAGAAGTTGTCATTCCATAAATGAGGTAAAATGGCAAGGAGTGGCTTTGTTTTACAAGATACTTTTTACATAGTTCTTCAACATGGTAAACTAAAACTAAGTTCAGATCTACTCATCACCCCATCCTGCTTGCCTTCAGCCTACTTCCTGTGTACTTAACCAGGAAGAGAAAGGTCACAGCTGCTGATCCTGGGCTATCGTGTTAGCTCTGAGTGTTGGATGGTGCCTATCCTCTGCCTTAAGCCCTGCTTTGTTTCTTTTGTTTTGTTTTTGTTTTTGGAGACAGTTTCTGTGTATAGCCCTTGGATGTCCTGGAACTCACTCTGTAGACCAGGCTGGCCTCTAACTCAGAAATACGCCAGGCGCAGTGAATCTGTAGTTTTAAGCTTTCATTGTGTGGCCTTGGCTGTCCTGGTACTCCAGACCAGGCTGGCCTCAGATCAACCTACCTCTACCTCCCAAGTGTATCATGTATATAATAGGGTTCCTTCTTCCATACTTTTTTCTATTGGCCATACTTTTTCTATTGTGCCAAATTTGATTCCAGTGACACAACCTTCGACTAGGCACCTTGTAATGAGCTCAGTGACATGTGTCTGGGACTGCCAGCACTGCCATGAATGGCAGCCCATCTCTGTTTTAGAAGCCATGGCTTGAATCCTCAGGACACTTAGTTTTCATGATCCATCATCTGCCTGAACATCTACAAACTCTACCTTCTCAGGGTCAGCAGTCAAAAATGACAACCCTCCAATGCTTTTCCTGCTTGCTCCCTCTCCACGGCTCCCTCTCCACGGTCATCTCACCAACCTTCAGAGGCAGGGGATGTTGGCACACTAGAGAGGTAGAGGCAGGCCTGCTGTTGAGCTTTGATTGGATAGACAACTGGAAATGACATAAAACAGCATTCACCATGCTTCATTGGCCACCTTAGAAATGCCAAGAACAAACCTGCACACAGCTGCCCTTATATAAATTGCTGCTTCCCTGGGCCATGAGTTGCTTTAAAATACAACACTTCTCACATTGGATAATTCTACTTTAGCTTTAACTCCTGCCTAAGAACCACCATGCATGAGAAATGGATTGATTCAATAAGATGGCCTACCCTTCATGTCCCTGAGAAATTTAGTTGGTGGTGTTGGTTTAAAAGCCATCTGGTGGTGAGTTTTCTATCAAAAACGGCTTTAGGAGCATTTCTTTCTCTCCAGAATTAGGATGAAGGCCAATCCTGTTCATGAAACATTGGCTTCCTGACTTCTACCATACATCTGGCTGGGGGTGGGGGAGTGTCACTACTCCCTGCTCACACCCCTCACTTCTTCCCTCCTGGAGAAAATGAACACAAAGGATACTTAGAGAAGAACTAACTAGAATTTATATGATTCCAGTTAGAACTCTGTGCTTCAGAACAAAGGTCCTTGTTGAGTACACTTGAGGCCACCTGTCTAAATACCCCTCTTAGCCGGTAATTTCTCACAGGTTTCTCTGGTTGTCCACAGCAGTCTTTCCATCCAAAGGAGCCACTTTTCCTAACACATTCAAGTGATGAATGTTCTCTGCAGTTCTTTCTGCTACTTCAAGGATGCTTAATCTGTTCAATTTGACATTTTGCTCTCTAACCAATTCTTAATTTGAGCTGAAATAAGGATTCTGCTTAGGTATTGGGGAAAATAATAGTGACAGACAAGCACCTTGCTGCTTCCCCCACCCCACCCCTGGATGAAGGTAAATTCACAGGATTGAGGATTCATAGGCAAGTTCCCTGATCCTTTCTTTGATCCTTTGCATGGGAGAAATTTGAGTTAATGTGTTGCCTTAACCCATCTCTTGGTAACCATTTGAGACAGAGTTTTTTCTACAACATCATCCCCTAGTACTGAAGTTACAGAAGTCTATGAGATGCCATTTGGTGTTGGGAACAGAATCCCACTCTGCACGGACAGTAAATGAGACACCACTGAGACAGCTTTTCAGTCCCACAGAGGTCTCTTGATTGGAGCTTTATGAAGTCTAATGCTGATGACAACACCTGGCTTTGGATTTAACCTGATAGTGTCTGAACTTTGGATGGTCAACACACTGCACTGCCCATCATAGCTATGGTGAGCATCAGGTAGGAATGTGAACATTTAAGTAAAACATTTATAAGCCTTGTGAAGAGATTGGATCTGTCAGTATGTCCTTTGCCTCATGCTAGAAGATTCTTTCTAGTGACTGGCTTCAGAGCTCAGCTAGTAGAAGCTACAGTGGACAGGATCCTAACTCCCTGATTAGGTATTATGCTTTGAGTGACAAGTGGCATCCACGGGTTCTTGTGTTTGATCAATTACTCACCAATGAATGGAACTATTTCAGAAGCATATGGAATCTTACACGTCCAAAGAAGTTCAATAGGATGTCTTTGTATGGTTCTGACCGTGGTCCCACTTCTAGGAGGCCATTGCCAACAAAGTACAAAAAGAAATATGGCTATGGCTACCACCTGTCTGTGTAGCTTCTGTCACTCCCTCCCGAGTCCTGCTTTGGATACACTTGTTGCAGAACTAGGAATGAGTGCCACAGAGTGGTGTTGACTCCTGCTATCCTAACACAAGTGACTACCAGAACGACAAGCGCTTCAGGATGACTATACTGTGCACCACATACATTGTCCAGAACATGTCTGTCTGCAGCACAAGTGTTCCCTCTCTTGTAAAGCACACAGAGGTGATGGTCCTCTTCTATGCTCCCCCAGAGCTAACACTGTGAAACCACCATTCATACACAGCCAAAGAGCACATAAAGTCTATTGAGAATGAAAGCCAATGTTGCCCAAGAAGGTGATCCGCTAAGGTACATCTGTGGAAAGCCCGAAAACTAAGAAGACAACCAATAAAATTGGTAGAGGCCTCTGATCTCCCAAATATAAAAAAAATTGCATATAGGCAAAAGTAAGTGTGTAAAATAAGCTAACATGAAGTCTTAAAGGTTAAAACTGTCAGCCGGGCAGTAGTGGTACATGCCTTTAATCCCAATACTTGGGAGACAATGTATGAATGAGTTTGAGGCCAGCCTGGTCTACAGAGCAAGTTCCAGGACATCTAGGGCCACACAAGGAACAAACAAAAAAGAATTTTAGAAAGAGCCTGAAAATGGAAATTCTTGCCACACAAACATAATGACCTGAGTTTAATGTCTGCAACCATGGTAGAAGAAGAGAACTGGCTTTAAATGCAAGCCATGACACCTGTGTAGATATATGTACACACACAGAGAAAAATAATGTTTTCTAAAAGAATTGTTAAATAAAACATTTCAATAAGATCAAAGAGAATATAGATAAACTTGTGTAAGTTGGGAAGACAACAGAAGATATGAATGAGGAATTCAGCAAATAAATAAATAAATAAATAAATAAAAATGGACATTTTGTAAAGAAAAAAAAATGGACAGAAACCATAGAAACAAAGAGCTGAATAAGTCTAATAATAAAATTGAGGACTGAGGAGATGGTTCTGTGGGTAAGAACACTTTCCATGAAAGTCTGGTAACCTGAGTTCAGATCCCCCTGAGCCCAGGTAAAAGACAGACCCAGTACCCACAAGCATCTGGAGTCCTAGTGCCCACTAGGGGACATGAGAAACAGAGGAGAAGACCCAGAATCTAGCAGGCCAACGGGGGTTCATAGCCATGAACAAGAAAGATCCTGTATGAAAAACAGGTGGAAGGTGATCACTCCTACTGAAGATTATCCTCTGACCTCTACATGCAATGAGAGAGAGAGAGAGAGAGAGAGAGAGAGAGAGAGAGAGAGAGAGAG